>NW_017729024.1:4933714-4942031 GCF_001723915.1 Gavialis gangeticus | reverse complement strand
ACACACACACACACACACACACACACACACACACACACACACACACACACCCCTGTGCAATGCATCCCAAATCTGGGTGACACTACATAGATATTGTAAAGTGTAATTATATTCTTTATTAAGCTCAATCCATTTCTTAATTTTTTTTATTGAGAAGGAGGAGCAGAAATTGCAACTGTGGGCCATGACAGCTTCCTCTTTCTTGGCAGCCAGCCAATCTGAGACATCCTCCCTATCTAGTGGAATCCGGGGAAAACTGTGGGCATTGGAAGGTCTGGATATGCTACCACTCCCCAGTGGTATTTTGGCATCAGTGTAATCCCTAAGATTTGAAGGTTCCACTTTAGAAGCCTTAGCAGTGTATGTGCGAGCACTTTTGTCCTGGGACAATTGTGAACTGGTTTCCAATCAGTGACATTTTTGGAATGGGTCAAGTGTTGTGTGTGTCTGCACCCCCAGATGCATGATATGTAGGTTAAGCGTGCTGTGCACTGATCCTGCTCCCTGAGGGTGTCTTGAGCAATGCCTGTTATCTGAGGACATCTGTGAGTTTGAAGAGTCTACCCTCTTGCCAGTTCTGAGAAAGAGCGAATACATGTGCATGCGTACAGACAATTCAGCAGAAATTCCAAGTAATGTTCTTGGTATTTCCTCTGGGATATGCTCCATCCTTGGCTGTCTCTGTGGAAGGGGCCAATATTGCCACTTATTTGTATTCAAAGCAAAACCAATATAGCTAAACCACCTTTGCCCATGAGCATATTTTCTCCCTCATAAACACAGGAGTGCACCTTTGAATTCCCCAGTCTTTTTGATTTCTGTTCATTCAGCAAAGTGTATTATCATTCAGGTTAATTGAGGACACGGGCTGTAGTTGACACAAGAATTGGTTTAATAAGATTATGTTTATTAAATTGATTAAAGAACTGTTTGCCCCTATAACTGACTATGAGGATGTTGTTTGTAGAATTAGAAATGGATTAAGATACTCAGCCAAATTAATGTTTTGTATAACAAGTTTTGGTTGTAGAAGGCGGTGATGGTATTGTGTGTTTTTTTTTCCTTCACTTGCGTCGCTGCATATTACAGAGCAGTGTGCACTGGATCTCAT
The DNA here is from genome assembly GCF_001723915.1 of Gavialis gangeticus. Classification (NCBI taxonomy): domain Eukaryota; kingdom Metazoa; phylum Chordata; order Crocodylia; family Gavialidae; genus Gavialis; species Gavialis gangeticus. The sequence goes on along the minus strand of NW_017729024.1, from coordinate 4,940,920 downwards.
TTACTTAAAAGGTTACAGTGTCATTGTCAAGCTCTAATCTTTCAGGCTGGCAAGTGCCTGGTCTCTAGTAGTGTGGCAGCATTATTCCATGCCAAGTAGCAGAACTGCATCAGGAAACCTGGCATGGATTCTCCAGTCCTCTGCAGAATAGAAGGTAAATAAGCACATCATGGAGATGGCTGCTATGTGCTTTATGAAGCTGTTATGACTGGCTTTGTCTGCGGAACATGTAGGATCAGACTCTGTTCTCAGTTCCTTGTTTTGTTTTAAATTGTCCAGCTCCTTTTCTGAACCTGAAATCTATTTTGAGCAGGGGAGTTTTTAATTACCGTTTTGTCTCTCTACATCTTTGAAATGTATGCAAACACGGAGGGTAAACTGAATCACTCCTATGAAAGCCTAGGATATTGACAACCATAGAGGGGCAATTCATCTACTTTTATCTCCTGCCTAAAAGCTTTTTAAAATGCTATAGCAACCAGGTGAGGATAAACCAACAAAAGGAGAAGGAAAAGTTAAAGGAAATAGTTATTAAAACGGGTTTTTAATGATTTTTGCTCATCTAGCACTTACCAGTTCTTGTGAAAAAATGTCATTTCTCTGGGTTTCCCCCAGTTTGGGGTTATTCTGTTGCATAAAAAGCCATAAGTTTTTGTTCTTAAGATAAAGGGAGACATTTAAAAGTAAAATGGGAACTGTGATTTTCCCCCCACTTATCCACATTCAGTACAACGGAAACCCAGTAACTTCTGTGAGGTAGAAAGGCGACAGCAAATCATTTAATGGGACATTTTTATTCAGATTGTATAATCAGCCTTAACGAGCCAAATCCCACAAATAGGCAAAGGGAGTGAAGGCTCCTGTCTATTTAACTTTCAGCAAGCAGGCAGCTGTGGAGCCATGGCCAGGTTTGGGGGGGAGGCAGGGAGAATGCACCCAGGCTTTCCCTGCCCCAAATCCCAGTTGCCTGTTCAATAAGGAGAAAGTGAAGCTAAAACAATCTTTGAATTCTCCTCAGATGGATTTTTACATGGAAATCCCTTCCAGGAAAAGTTGGGGGGTGGTGGTGGTAGTGATGGTTGTTGCTGTTTACTCTTCTTCCCAGTCTAGGATACAATTTTCTTTTAAAAGTGTGGGAATAGATTTTCATTTTTATTTGTGGGACAAAAATAAGTCACATGGAGGGAAGGACCTGAAAATATTAAAGGAGAGCTAGTCTTAAAGTCCAATTTTTTCCCCACAGAAAAACTGGGGCACGGAAGAGGCAAAATTACATGTGAAAGTCTACTTCCACATGCTTTCTCACTTGTTTCCCCAGATGGATAACAGTAAAAACTGTGAAAATGTTTTCGCTACTTTTGTAGGGGGGGTGGTTCACCTCACCACACATCCTTTGCTTCTAATGGGGATGGGAAAAAAAGTAGATGGAATAAAAAAAAAAAAAACAAGATGGAGAGGAAAAAAGGAAGTACTCTCCCCCCCGCCCCACCTTCCCTCCAGAAAAGGAAAAGGAAAACATTTCATTGTTCAAAAAACTCGATAAAGAAATAAAATAGAATTTTAGGTTAAAACCAAATGAGAAAAAAATTGTTTGGTGTTTCAATGTCTCTCTTGCCAAAGCCATATTTTCTGATAGGATTTATTTTTTTCAGAATAAAGTTTTCATCCAGCACACGTGCAGAAGCTTTGGCCCAAAGACTATAGACTATAGGAGAAAAATATGCTTCATTTCTCTGCTCGTTTCCCCACACAGTTCGAGACTTGGAATAAGAAATATAGTGTGGCAGGGACATAGACTGATACTGTGACTAGAATTGCTGACTATGCTCTTGGCCCAGTCATGGTATCGTTGTCCCCACTCCAGTCTGAGTACTACTTCATTGACCTGCCCAAGTAACCATGTGCACTATTGCTCATATAAAGAACCCCAGGGTTGGGTCTGTAACTATTCTACCCTTTTGCCATGGCAATGGCCATTATCTTGGGTTTTGATTTGATGTGCCTACCAAGGAGGGATAAAGCTTATTATTTGTTTCCCTGTTTGCCAAAAAATGGATATATTCTGATCAACAGCTATGTTAGAACATTTTATAAGGGACATTCTTTAGCAGGAAGTAAGCACTCATCACCTCATTTGTATATGACTGAATAAGCTGAATAAGCAAGTATGTGCTTGCTCATTTGGACTCTGCTGGGAAAGTCTTAAACAATAAAAATATAAAATACAAATGCTTGCATGTAGAACATGTCTATTAAAAAACTGAAAAGCTAACCAGAATTAAAGTAACATAGACAAATTGGTAATCAAGGACTTTTGTGTGACTAAGGGCTATTGTGAGCCTTTTCAATCAAGCAAAGAAGTAAAAAATCTTATTCCTAAAAGCTCTTCTCCACACTTCGAATATTTGCTTGATTAAACAGAGAAACTCTTTTAAAAATTTTCATATTCTAAAGTCTTATGGAGGAGGGGAAAATCACCATTTTTTTCTTAAAGAAGATCATGATGAAATAAGGTACTGAATGACTGCTGGTTAATGGAAATGTTGAAGTGTGTGTGTGTTCAATATCCTTTTGTCTTTGAAAAGGTCATATCATAAGACCTTCATGTAGTGACTCCCATTGACTTGAATATTTGTTTTGTATGTCAGCTTCCAGAGTTAGAATAATTATGTTCCTACACACACTTCTGTAAACTCTTAATAAATGTGATAATGGATTTAATTAAAACCATACCATGTATATAAGGTTTCTGATGTAAGTTGTTAATGGCACACATGACTTGTGACTGGGCCACTGGATCATTAGGTTGCAAAACAACTATAAGACTTAAGGGATGTATACACTTCCCAACATTTGAAGCTTAGACTGCCATATGTTGATGTTCTGTTCATTTTAACATGTTCCCCATGTATTATCTGAGTCATGATGTAAGTCTTACAGTAAAAGCCATCAAAGGTGTAACTGGCCAGTACCATATCCTGGGCACGGGTGGTAAATGCTGCAGGTGCAGTGGCTGGGGGTTCACTGCTACTGGGGGAGCCATCTCCTCCTTTTGGGCTGGAAATGTGTCAAGCAGCCAAAAAACCCACCAGTTAGCAACAGCAAAAAGGGTGGCAACATCCCCTCCCAGCAGCAGCAACGTCCAGCTGCTGCTCCTGCACTGTGAGCAGCTGCTGCTTCTCTGCCATCCCAGCTGTCAGAGCCAGAGCTGCTTCAAGGAAAGTGCAGGGTGTTGTGGTGAAACAGGAATGAGGGATTGGAAGTGGAGGCAGCCTCTAGTTCCATTCTGGTGCCCCTCAACCTTAAGTAGCACCTGGGGCTCATGCCCAGATTTCCCATCCATCGTTACTGCACTAGAAGCCATTGTACATGTGCTACTCCCTACATAGTCAACTCTAATAACTTCTAACTAATAGAGAAGCTGTGGTATCTAAGATAACAGTATAGTAGCTGTAGGGAAATGTTGATGGTTATTTAAATGACAACTATTCTAACAAACAAGTCTTTTAAAAGTTAAAAGTTCAGAGCCAATGTAAATGCTTCCAAAATGTTATAGTAGGAACTTTAGTCAGTGAAAACACACTAGGGTGCAAATCTGATGATTGAATGCCTTCAACAAGTTTTATTCACTGGCTCTATCTTCTAGTTTACCTTGTCTTCTCCCTGGTACTCAGACCTAAACTTCCAGAAATTTTTTTCCATTTCAGTGCTTTTTTTCTCCATTTCTAATACCTAATCATCTCCTTATATGCAGCTCTGAATTACTCTAGCATATTTGAAATGTGTCATGGCCTGGTGTCTTTCTCTGAACCCCCATTCCTTGAACTCAGAACTTTAGGTCATCTACTTCTGGAGAAATACTAGCACTGCCCCCATAATGCATTGCATTCCTATTTTTTCCTCTTTCCTTTTACTGCCATTTGTTCTACAATTTCTATTCTTTCTTTTTGGTGCTACAATGTCATTTATCCATTTACACATCCATAATCTGGGCTGTGTGCTCCCACTCATACTTCTTTCTGCACAAAAAGAAAGGGATCAACTTATCTAAGAGCTCTCAGATCTAAATGGTTTCACTGCATTGGAAAAATCTGGAGTTTGTGTTGTCCAAATATACTTCAACATTTCTTTCATATGGTATTTTCATCTTTAAGATGTGTTATTCTGTTATTTTATGTAAGAATAAATTCAAGTTGTAAGGTTCCTGTTGTCTGTGATGCTTAGATTGTGCCTAGAAAAGGAAGCAAACTCAAAATATTTCCATTTACTTGTTCCTGTGAAACACATACAAAACATATGCTCATTAGTTACAGGAACTAATTTAAATGATAGTGTTTTAAAATGGCCAACATCAAATAAACTTAGGGAGTAAACATCATTGCAACATGGTAAACAAGCTATGAAGTGCAGCTGAGTGTGAAGATGATTATCAAGGGATAGGGTTTGTGAGTGCAGGGCAAGTAAACCAATCTACTTTCAGATAATAATGTAATTTTCTCATGCAATATGCCAGATTACTTCTCCCTCAGTTCTGTTCTTGCTGCTCTCTTTTTTAGGAATATCATCCATTTGGTACACTTGATTCCTGAGCTACTACTGGTAATCTGAAGCCCATCAAGCTGTGTGTGTCCTATACACATATGCATGCTTTTGACTATTTTATATGCATAAATATATATATTATATGAATATTTACGTATTTTATATAATATATGTGTGTTTGTATATATACATATGTTATATATTTAATGTTCTTGGATGCTGTAAGATGTTCAGAAACTCCAGAATCCTCATTGATTTGTTTCAGCAAGCAGAAGCTACTAAAGTGCTTGTAAACCAGAGCACATGAAATGTAATTAATCCTTCTCCTGGTAGAACAGATATAAATATTGCCATAGTGCTTAATCAGAGCAACTTTATTGTATTTGTCTCCTTGTTTTAGTTTAATACTTTGCAGTCATGCACTTAATAATTAGACAATTAGAAGACACTTCACTTCATTTACAGTACTGTTTATGACTTCTGTAGTGTCAAGTTTTGTAGCAAAATGTAGCATAGTAGGATGCTACCAAATTCATTTATCAATTTTTCTTTGGTGTGTAATGCTGGAATGTTAACCTTTAGCCATATTTTAAAGAGCATTTTAAAAATAAAGTAGGGAGAAGGGCATATTCAACAAGACAGATTTTAGGGATGGAGCTGTATGAGGTCTTGGCTGTGGCTTAATGCTCAACTATGCTGCATCAAGGAAAAGATAATGGGAGGTGTGCAAGACTTTCTTTAATCTAGAGATGCAGAATATGCCAATACCCACCATTTACAATCTGTGAACCTACAAGGACCTTCCTCATTGAGCTGCACTCACAGTATTCCAACATAACCTAACAACCTATAAAAATGTTTCCTCCTTATTCCCTGATTACAAATATAAATGGAGCAGAAGTCCTGATGAAGGGCACAATGGAAAGTAGAGAAGATGTCTCTCAATTCCAGAGATGGGTGTTCAAGACTCTTGCCAAAGATCTGCTCTAGATTCATACCAGACACTGTGCCCCATTCATCTGTAAATGAGTACCTGATCATCTGGTTTATCATTGACTCCCCAGCTCGCATGTGATGTTCAGTCATACCACTTGGTTGTGTGCTGTTTGCTACAGAAACTGGTGTGCCCTAAGCACAATAGTTCAGTAACTGGTAAGTTCAGGTGGACTTTTAACTTTAACTTTAGGCCCACATGGCGTATTAGTCAGTTCTAGACCATTGAGAGGGTTGAAGTCTGACACATGATGACCTGGTTAAGAGTAGAAAAAGAAGGGTAGAAATTCCCTCCAGTTAGAAAACCAGCTGTGATATACTGAAACATCAGAAGCAGATACAGACATTATACTTTTACTGGTATAAGTGACCAGAAACCAGTCTATACCCTTAACAGAACAGAAGTTTGGCACACAAAACTGGTTTATACCCTTAACAGAACAGACGTTCAGCACCAGCACCCACAGACTGGCTTAAACGTGGTGGAACCCAGCCTAAGATTTGTGCCCCCACCCCCTGAGCAATATATATTCTGTTTGTTAGGGATCTAAATTACGCTGCTTACAGAAAACTGCGCAACTTAGCTTGAATCCTGCCTCAGGCTTTTTGAATGTCTTTACCTAGCCTAAATCTTTAAAAATAGTGTTGTTAGAGAAGGGAGAAGCTTATCTTTCATTATATTGTTTCATGGATTTTAAAATGCATCAAGTACAGTTCTTGTCAACCTGAGGCCAGCACTGAGAGACTCATATGGCTCAGTGAGTCTGAATTTATAAGCAGAAGGATTTTAAAGATGGTACCAATAATATTTTTAATTATGCTCAGAGGCATTTCTAAAATACTTCTATAAAATATGTGGAATATGCAAACCACAAGATGGCAAAGAACAGAGTATAGATTTGATTGGTGCCCTTTTGAGAAGACATGTGGTTTCATAACTCATTAGCAATGCAACATTCCCAGCCCATGTTGATTTTTTTAAAAAAAAATATATATATATCATGCTATAAATGGTGTTTGACTTCAGTGGGGGTGGAGGAAACAGATGATAAACCATCAGAAAAACTGAACTTTTTGGTTTGATTTTGCTTTTCTTTGCTGTTATAACTACAAATCTACAACACCTTTGGCTAAACAGCTCTTTAAACAGCGGTTTTCAACCTTTTTCACACTGGGACCATTAGCATAACTATCAGTTTGCCATGACCTACACCCTCCTGGTCCTCAACCCACAGAGTGTGTGTCTCTGTCTCTTTTCCCCCCCTTCCCCTCCAGCTGCTGCATCCGGCCCCCTCCATTCCTCTTCCTCTGCTTTTAGCAGCAGCATGCCCGCTGCAACCCCAGCTGTGTGTCGGCTCCATGCAGCCTTGCAGCGTTTCCCCGGACCTCCCCGCAGCCGTTTAAAATCTTCTTGTGACCCGCTTTTTGGTTGCGACCTATGGGTTGAGAAACGCTGCTCTATATGAGCTAGAATTTAGAGAAATTAAATGCCACAGCATTCTAGGGGCATAGATAGAGCCCCTAATAACAAGTAGAAGTGGATATAAATATTAATTCTTTTGGCTGCAGACTAAAATGACCCATCTTGAGTCAGAGGAAGGTGGGAACGCAGTAATAGGACGCAAATGCAGCTGGTGCTTATCCCCATGGTAGCATGGAGAGAGTGCCCAT
>NW_017729024.1:4931397-4933625 GCF_001723915.1 Gavialis gangeticus | reverse complement strand
ATCCCCATGGTAGCATGGAGAGAGTGCCCATTGTCAGAGGCCCACAGGATGAATCTTAATGGCTCTACCAGTCAGATCCAGCCTGCAAGTTGTAGGTTGCCAACCCCACTTTAGGTAACTTTCCAGGATAGCTCTTTTATTAGGCCATATCTGACCAGCACCAAAATAAATCAAATTCAAAATCTTGTTGGCACTGTCTAAGCAGTTAGCATTCTTTTTTTTTCTTTCTTAATGCAAACAAAATTGCACCTGACATGAAAAATCTGGACATAACAAAACAAATAACAGCATGGAAAGGGTCACTTCTTTTACACCCACAGTTCATTTCTGTAAACAACCTACTGTCTCCTTAGCACTCCTGAAAGGTCTGTTCCACAGCTTCTTGCAAACATTGAATTTTACTTAATCTACAATAGTATGATTGTTCCATCCTATAAAAAGTCACCAAGATGTAAACCGGAGCTTATGGCATTTACTTAGCTTGTCGTTCTTTACCACTTATCCTGTTGGGATCACCAGTTACTTTTGTAAATCTCAGGGGATTATTTTTTACGGTGAGACCTGCACAGGATTTGTTTTGAATTCATTCACCTTGGGCTTCACTTGCCTTTGGGCTATAGATTGCATAGTTTTAATTTTGAACTTTCTGTTCCTGCAGGGGCATGTCAAAAGGCAATCTCGTTCAGGATACATTTAAAGTGGGAAAGATCCTTATATGCATAAAAAAGGGTAAATCTTGTGGAGTCTGCAGACTACTAGAGGGACTGAGCAGCTAATGTTTCATGGTTTAACTCTTCCAGAGAGTGCTAGGTAGGCAATGCTGGTCCTACATTACTCAGTGGCATATGGTTTCACTTCATTAGGCAAGATTCCTTTATTCCAAGCTCTGCAAACCAAACTCAGTCAGTCCTTGGTCACTATGGAGATGTTTGTTCACCTTGTTCTTCATTCATTTTGACTGTGAAAAATAAGTCTGTTTGAGAGCACACAGCAGTGTAATTGACTCTATGGAGCAGCTGTCATAGGAGTTTTGCTATAAGAAATCATATTAGCCTTCCTCTTAAACTTGCTCAGGGTAATAAGTCACCTTTGACATTCACAATTCATACAATAAAATGTGTCTGTTTAAAAATACACATACACACAATACTGAGCATGGCAAATAATTAATACTGGACATATAAAAAAACACAAATGACACCGTTTGGTGACCTATATTGCAAAAAGAAATGGTGGGGTTTTTTTACTTTAGTTTCTGTTTTGTAAGTATTTTTCCGTCTGTAAAAGAAGGCTAAAAGTTGCAGGCAGAGGTTGCTATTTAAGTGTGTGTATGTGGAGGTTGCTATTTAAGTGTGTGTTGCTATTTAAGTGTGTGTTGCTATTTAAGTGTGGATGTACGTGGAGCAATTGTGAAGGGAATTTTGTTTGGTTTGTACATTAGAAATGGAGGTACCATCCTCTCTGGCAAACATTATGACTAAAAATGATGACAGCTGAGAAGAAAATTCTTGGAAATGCTGACCTGACAGGTGTGAAAGCTGAGAAACTGAGCAGGTAAGAGATTTTTTCGTCAGACTGTTTACATTTCTTTTTGTGCTTGCTAACACCTACAGTTCAGCTATAATTAAGCACAATTCTCATAAATACAGACGACAACCCCAGGAAAACCTGGGAAGATCTGACTCTTGGTTTTGTCCTATAATTCACTCAATGACCTAGAATAGGACATCTCTCCTGGAGAGACTCTCTTTTTACACATAATGTGCTGCTGCAGACAGGGGTGGGTCTGGGGTAGGGGTCTGGCCTACTTTGGCTTTGCCTACAGACAGACGTTACACATAAACTGGTTTAAGTGATCAGAAACTGGTTTAAACCTGTAACAGAACAGATGTTCAGTGCACATAAACCAGTTTGAGAATGGCTGAAACTAGTCTGAGGTTTACTACATAAACCTGGTTGTATGTAGTATCAGACTTAACTGATTTGTGTCAAACTGGTTTATACAATGTCTGTCCCAGACCCCTGGCTGGTTTAAGATAAACCAGACTTCCCCAGCATACTGGCATGCTCTCTGGGGTGGGTGGGGCTTTTTGCTCCACAGCAGGGCTCGCACCTCCCCTCTGCTCCCTGGCTGGAACTCTGGCAGAGACTCAAGGTATAGTAGGATCTGCCTGGCTTCCTTACCCCCCCCCTTCACTGCTCAAGCAGGAATCTCCACCCCCCCCCCT
>NW_017729024.1:4925360-4926397 GCF_001723915.1 Gavialis gangeticus | reverse complement strand
TGCTCAAGCAGGAATCTCCCCCCCCCCCCCTGCATCTCCCAGCCCCATGGACCCTAAGCATGTGGTCTGCTAGCTAATGCCAAGAGGTGTCTGTGTGTGTCTGTGTGTGTGTCCAATTTCACTGGGACAGGAAGACAGGACAGTGACCGCATAATGCTTTTTGGAGTTAATCAACAGGTCAGCTGGTAAGGTGTTTAAGAGGAGTTAGAATTAATGGAGAGAGCTATTGTTTTGTTGATGGGGTGATAAACACTGTTATGAGCCTCCTGCTGGCTTGCTTGCCTGTCAGTTTTCTGCAGACAGTATAAAGAAGCAGGGAGAGAGATTGAAAACTCCATTAGGGGCTGGACTCGAAGATCCTCTGGGGTCCCTTCCAACCTGAATGTCTATGAATATCATCAACAGATGCATGCACTCCACACCCCTCCTCCCCCTTGCCTCAGAGTGCTAGTAGGGGTCTGGGGTCTGGCAACACTCCTCACCCCTTGAGCAGTCAGTGGTGAAAAGCCTGGGACCATGCAGACAGACCTCCCTAATCAAAGCATCCTGCTGGGGCCTGGCCATGCCCCCCTTCTGCTCAGCATTGTGCAAGGGAAGGGAGGGCTGCTCTAGTACCCTCTGGCTTTTAGCCTGAGACACTGCAGGCATGTGCCTGAATTTCCTTCATCCAGAGAGAATGTCCAGTTACAAACTGGTTCAGTCTAGCCAGGTTAGACTATCCTGCAAAGATTGAATCAATTCAGGCTCAGGCTGTTTGAATGTCTGTCCCTAGCCTTTGTGTCACATGCACAATGAGCTCTGAGCTCACTTGTGTGTCAGCAGAGCTCTTACTGGGAGCACTGCATGTTCTGTGAATTCCATGATCCCATGACCTGGTCGGCTCAGAACCCCCGCTTTCAAGGAGCTCTGGAGCCTGCTGCTGTTTCATAGTTTCATAGTTTCATAGTTTCTAGGGTCGGAAGGGACCTGAGCAGATCATCTAGTCCAACCCCCTGCCATGGCAGGAAGAGCACTGGGGTCAAATGACCCCAGTAAGG
>NW_017729024.1:4906251-4919841 GCF_001723915.1 Gavialis gangeticus | reverse complement strand
GCCGACTCATGTTCATCTTGGAGTCAATAATGACTCCCAGATCCTTTTCCACCTCCGTGCTGACAAGAGGGGAGTTCCCCAGCCTGTATGTGTGGTGCCTATTGTTCCTCCCCAGGTGCATCACCTTACACTTGTCCATGTTAAACCCCATACTGTTCTCCTCTGCCCATCCTTGTAACCTATCTAGGTCTAACTGTAGCCTGTTGCTCCCCTCAATTGTGCCCACATCCCCCCACATCTTAGTATCATCAGCAAACTTGAACAGGGTGCTTTGCACCCCCTTGTCCAAATCACTGATTTGCTCTTCCCCTTGTCCCCCACCCCTGTATCCAGTGGCAGGGGAATGGAGGGGACAAGCAGCAGTGGCAGTGATATTCAGTCCCTGCTTTCACAGACCTCAGGAGATGTGCACTACTGCTGCTCCCTCCTTTCTTCTGAATTGGAGTGGGGAGAGGAGGGGAAGATCAAACAGCAGCAGGCTCTAGAGCTGAAGGCAGGGACTCTAGACAGGCCAGCTGGTGAGCTCCATTGACACACAAGTGAGCTCTGAGAGCTCAGTGGCATCCTAAACCACAGCAAGAGGTTGTGGCCACACTCCTTCTGACTGTGGCATATGCACAATGAATTGGTTTCACTACATACTCACCACACAGCCAAATAGTATGTACAACCTTTTGATGGGTATTTAGAGTGACCTAACCAGAGTTAGGTCAATCTAAGTGCCCATCGGTGCAGGCATGTAGAGGGATGAAATCAGGCAAAAAATGGCATGCCCAGTCTAACTTAGTAGTATGTGTACTGACTTAGATTGAGATAAAGTTAACACAATCTAGGAAAGACTGGACTCTATCTTGTGAATGCCTGTATGCATTCACATTGTGGCCCTGGGGGCTGAGAAAGGCCAGTTGCTTTCTGCAGCCACAGGGCTGTGCTAATCCCACCCTCCTGACCCCAACTGGGTATTTCCCCCTTCCCACTAAAGTACCTTATGCAACCTATACCTCGATAAGGAATGTTGAGATCTTGTTCATGCTCAAAGCAGGTCTGGGTGTATCCCCATCACTGCAATCCTGGATCTGCCCATTGCTGCAAAGGAGACTACCAGAAGAACTTGAGCTGAACCCCTCTGGTGTAAAGTATAGGGTCTGCCTGTAGAACGTTCTCCATTAAAGTTGAAGTACTCTTAAATGCTCTCCTTCACTAGACAGAAGTAACCAGAATGTGTTGGCCTTCTAAATAGCCATAAACACCATCTCTTGGAGTAGTAATTGGTAAAGGGCTGAGGCACTGGAGGGTGTGACATCTGCCTGGTGGGAATGTACAGTGAATGGTAGACACATTGATTAGAGGAAAGGAGGATGGAGTTGGGAGGAAAAGAAATGTTTCTGCTCTAGATACTTTAAATTGTGTGGTATTGTGTTACAAATCCATATAAAAAATGCCAGGGCCCTGGATAGGAAAAGTCTTCAGCTGTTGAGTGTAATTTAGACAGAAATCCACCATTTGAAAACTGAAATAAACATTTAAAAAAATAACACTGAAGAACGATTCAAGCTCAATTAAACAAACAACCAAATCCTTTGCTGGTTATCATTGTCATTACGTTTCAAGCCCACTAATGCCTTCACTTGCATTTCAGCTTCATCTATTGTATCCTACAACAGAGCTAAGTGTTACAATGTATTTATACCTGATCTATCTGCAGGATGCCAGAAAATAGCATTAGGTATACAGGACCTAAATGTATCCTTGCAATTCCATGTAGTCAAGGTTAAATATTGACATGAGCAGAAATGAATCTCAACTGACTGTCACAAAACTGAACATGACTTGTCCTTCTCTGTGTTGACTGGCCAGGCATGGTCAGCCTTCTCTTAGTTTATTTGCATCTATCCATTCCTAACAAGTGTGTGCTTTTATGTACATTTTGTTAAATTCCCTAAGATTATATCTAAATTTAGGTGTGGGTTATATGTATTTTTCCATAAACAACCTTAAATTTTGCCTAAATTACATCACTAACCAAGAGGCAAGAATTTCTGCGGGCAATATTTTTAATCTTCCCAAAATATTTTCTTACAGTTTTTCAGATTTTCTTTTTAAAACTTCCCACTCAGTCAGGGCTCTGTCTTAAAATGTCCCCACTGACAAAATACTGCCACTCAGTAGATTTAAACTCTTTACCCTTTTTATGACCACACCTTAAAATACTCATGACATCAGGCTGCCACAGTTAGGTTTGTAAGAGTGCAGGGTGGAACGTATCATTGAAAGTCTAATTCTGCCTGTTATAATCTTGCCTCCTGGTTTATACTATTTTAGAAATGTTATTTGATCTGGAAGATCATTCTGTAACCTTCAGATTACTGCTGGGTGGCTTCTGCAGAAAAGGAATTACCAATGCATTAAATTTGAATTAGCTCTGAGAAATCATGCAGATGTATGCACAGAACATTATAGCAGTGCTGTCTCCAAGGCACAGCAGAATTGCCTTTATGCAGTTTTAAAGAATCACTTGAGCAACCCTTAAATTGCACACATGATGAAGCTGAGCCAGCAACTTTACTTAAAAAAAATACAGGGCAAATGCAGCATTGAGAGTTGTCTTTCAGGGAAACCTGATCACAAACTGACTGCTGCTGAGTGGGCCATTTGGGCTCAGACCTGTCGTATTGGAGAGCACTGGCTCACATACTGCAGAAGTGTCACTTAGACTAATGATTATGAATTATGCAGAGGGTCACATCCTCTTAGTTACAAGTCATTTCCACAGTTTCCCTCTAGACTGCCTACCCTAGTTCCAATGTTTTTCCTTTTGTGCTGCTAGCAAACACGTAGAGAGGATACTCAAAACGGGCATTTATTGACACTTTTTTCCTCCTGTAACTTCAAGCTGGCAAAAGGACTAAGCAATTAAAAACTGATCTTAGTGGATTAGTAAAAGATTTCCAAATTCAATGGATGATTTAGAGAAATAGGACAACAGGAGTACAAAGAAGCTGGAAAGCCAGGGATGAGGGAAAGGGGAGAAAGATTGCAGAATTTTTAACTTCCAAGCCTTTGCAGAAAAAGCTGAATTCTTAGATCCTTCCAATCAGAAATGGTAGAGTTTAAAAGATAAATCAAGATATGGTTCCAAAATGGCAACAGTTAAAATAGTAGTAATGAGATGTGTGCATTTCTTCCCCCATCTTAATAAGGTAGAAATGTGGAAGTCTAAGTCACAGTAATCATGTTTTATTGAAATGGCCTCACTTTTACCACATCCATTGCTGAGTGGCATGCATGAAATATACAGCAAATAAAGCTAGCAATGCTGGATAAATACATCTGGAATGCCATGGTTTGCAATTGGGAAGATACCATGTTATAACACCCTTGGCTAAGCAATTAGCTATGATCATCGGGCAGCTCAAAAAACACTGGAAGGGACACAGGAAGGTTAAGAGTAAGCAAGAAGCCCTTTTACTGCTGCAAGATGTAGTCTGTTTCTTAGCAATGAAGAGCACTCATGAGAAAAGACAACAGCTTTCCTTATTGCACTGACTGGAGACAGATGAAGCATTTATATATGGGACTATATGTTTGCTCCTTAACGTCTTGTGGTGAAAACAGATTTTGCTAAAAGGGCAAGACTCTCCTTGCCCTTCCCTGCTTCCCCACAAATTTGAAAGGCATAAAATCTTCTAGCCCAGACAAGAAAAAGCCATGTTTAACTAAAGGCCCAATGAGTTGCTTTGTCTTCAAGGAAAGCTGATCCAAATCGTGTGAAATGGTGTAATTTTTTTTTCTCCTGAATGTTTCTATTAGTTTCCATTTACAACTTTTATTGCACTGTGCAGGAATTATTTAAATGAATATCTGTTTCTTGCCTTCAGAAGGGAAGGAGGAAAAATCTCCTCCCTGCTTCCTTGGAAGTTTGCAGGTTTCAGATAAGTCCCCCTGACAAATGTATAGAGTTTGGAAAGAAATAGTTGGAGACTTTGGTAAAATTTACTTCATGTACATATCAATTAATGTACAAGAGGTGAGGATACTTTGTGATATCCTTTACTGGACCAACTGTATCGTTGGGAGAGCTGCTGAACAAGCTTTTGGGAATCGAGTACCCTTCCTCAGGTCTAAGCTTAGATCTGAGAAAGAATATTTGATGCATGAAAGCTTATATACACACATGAATGCACACTACATATACATATCAAGGAGATGAATTGGACGCTGGCACAGATCAGTGAATAAAAATGTCCTCTTTTTAGGGAAAAATGCGACTAAGTAATCTGGCACTTGCATTAACATTCTGTTTTTTCTTGTCTTTAGTTATAAGCTGAACAGAGGGTACAAAAAAAATTATAACTGCAGAGAGGTCCATATTCAAGGCCTGTCACTCAGCTACTAGGGCTCCTTGACAAAATTATCTGAGAAATCATCAAAGCTACCTTCTCCTCCTACATTATACAAGTTACTCATATTAAGTGGACAAAAAAATTCCTCTGCCATGAAAACAGATATAATTTCTCATTTCCGCCAGATATTTTCCTGACCAACATCAGATCTATTTACTCTAGACTGAGAGAATCATCAGATAAAGAGTGCAATCAACATATTGATGGCACTGCTGCCTATACGATTATGTATAATGATCCAGAAAGGGTTAATTTTGGTTACAGAATGACAACCAGTCTATATAAGTACATATGCTCTATTGGCAGGGATGGTGAGATGATGGCTATTTTTTTTCTTAAGAGCTAGTCAAAGTAGGGTTTCACTACTTAGAGGAGAGAGATTCTTTCCTTCAAAGTAAGTTTTGCATTTGGTTTTGTAATGCTTTGCATACTAACTTACTCTGATGCTCTATTTTATTCTGTTATAATGAGTTGTGTATCCAGTAAAGGAACTCAAATCACCAAGGGACTTGGTGATTTAATTAAGAATTAAAAGCAGAATTCTGTCATTATTCTGATAGTAAATTTGAACTTTTTTTTCAAAGAGAAGTCACATTATGGGAAAAATACAAAATTCTTTTTTAACCCAGATTATTGTGCTCTATGTGATACTGATGTATTGTCAAATTGTTTGATCATGTGTTTTCAGAGAGATGAAACCAGTGGTCTGGCAGAACTTTCAAGTTCCACTCCTTAGTGATTATATGTATGCACCACACAGCATAGGTTATGTTTAAAAGTTGGTTCTGGTTTGAATGTTCACAGTCCTCTACTAGGTGTCCATACAAAATAGTCCTGTACATGGGTGTTAACTTTTGAGAGGTCATCTTTTCGAGGAAGAGACTTATCTTCCCCTTATTTCAGCACACAGGGACTATAAACAGTCACAACTTTTGCATGCACTGAGCACAAGTGCTGGGCAAGTCTAGCACTGGGAATAGAGTTAAACTCCCACAAAGGAAGCAAAGCATAGGCCAGCAGAACTGAGCTGTTCCATTTTAAGTATACAGTGCATGTCATTATTGGATTACGCTGTTTATGTTCTCAAATGAAGTACTTTGACTGAGTCTATTGGGTCTATGATTGGTATGTGGGCCCTGGCTTGCCTTTCTTCCCTTTGAATTCAATCTGCGGCGTAGCTCCCACAAGGGAGCTGTGCAAAGTTATTCAAGGGTGAGAGAAATATTGCATAGTCGCTGCATCTTGGAGGACAAGTCTAAGCAGGTGGATATGGCAGCTGGAGCCCAATCCCAGACAGTCAGCGGGTGGATGGAGCAGCAGGAGGGCAACACCAGATGGTCAGCAGGTGGAGAGGAAAGCAGAAGAGCAACATCACTTTATACTTTATTTGATGTTAATTACATTTGTTGGAATCCCACATGCCTTTAAAAAGTCACAAAAAGTGTTAAATTACAAATGGCAAGGATTTCTTAGGGTGGTAGCTTTTATTGGGCCAACTGCATAGTTGGCATAGAGTTAGACGAGCTTTCAAATGCAAGACATTCTTCAGCAGGTCGCTGCTACAACATTACTGTAACACTACCTTAAATTACAAATGACCTTTTGTTTAAATTCTGGCATGGGTATTTTTTTAACAAGTGATGATATGGACTGAAAGTAAACAGAAAATGTAAAAGCAGCCCCCATTACGAAGCAGTAAAATAAGATTTGTATCTAGCTTTATGTAAAGGTGTTGGCTTTTTATTTAATTTGCCCTGTTTTTCCCACTCCTTCTAGGAAAGCCCTTAGATACTGTGATGGACTATGGGTTTTACTGTAATGTCTCTGTTTTAAATATCCGGGTTGTAATAATGTTGCGTGCCTAAATTATCCCATTAGCCTGGACACAGGGAATGAAGGATCAAGAGCTGTCTTCTTGTGGGATGAGATAAAATGGAATCCTAGCATCAGCAGAGATTTGAATAGCTTTTTTGACACATCATCAAAGGTGTGACTTGCTGGTGACACCCAGGAGGCTCTGAGAAAGCTGAATGAGATGAGCATGACAATAGGAAAGCAGGCTGGACATTGGGACTGTCGACTGCTGACTAAGGGCGTCTGAAGACAGAGCTCAGCTTTGGAAAGAGAGTAGCTGAGTAATTTTGGGGTGCTGGATATAGGATATAACCCTTTGGAGGGGGCACAGAGACTCTGGCTGAGTGGCCTTTAACCCCAATAATACTTATTCAAGGGGAGCTGTCTGCTTTGCAGCTTGGAGCTTTGGGTTCTCACCAACAAAGAAGCAATGTCCTTCCCAGAAAATGAATTTGAGTCAAGGCTATGGAAGTCTAGGGATGGTAAAGAATTGAAAGGCCAGGGTCTCAGAGTGGGAAGGAGTCAGGGCTGGCTGCCCTGCTCTAGATGCTATGTCTGGGCTGGCTTCAAGGCATACGCTGAGACCAGACAAGGCCACAGTAGTCCCAGGCAAGCACCCCTTTGAGGGGACTCTGTGACACATACATTAAGAAAAATATTTGGTTTTCCATTTGTTTCTTTTCACTGAGGTTTACACTGGCATTTAGTATTTTTAATAATTTAGTGTGTATAGTCCCTTCTATTTATGCCTTTTATTTCTTTCTTTTTGACTTGCCTTGCATTTGTCATATTATTATTACTATTGTCATGTTATTCATCTAGTTCTGCGAAGTGATTAACTTACACAGTATGATGTCTTTCAAGAATTTTCCCACCAAACTGTTCACATCTTCTGCTAATCTTTAATAACTATAGTAGATGCTTCTCATCATATAGAAATATGGAGATTCTTCTGTATGGCATGTGTTTGGGGATCTTTTAAAGGCAATTTAGTCCCGCTTTGTTTTCAGTCTGTGGAATGTTTTGTACTTTGTGATGGTATTTTCTGTAATTCTTATCCCATAATTAGCCAGTTTCCCCAGTTACCTCTTTTAAGGGAATTTGGACTTTGAAAAATCCTTGTCTAGTGCATTTTATCTATAACTTTTTATGAGATGTTGTTGCCGTACTCAGACAGTTCTAAAAGATTAAATAGATTTTCCTTCAGGAAAGAAAATTTGCCCCATCATGCCTTGCTCAATCAGATGTTCTACAGTACTAGTGAACCCATGCTGCTCTGTGGAAGATCAATTTGATTTTTTTATTTTTTATAACCTTTTGTCATCATCACCATTTTCACTTTATGGTTTATGCAGCATTGCAACATTGAATCTTGAGTGACACGTTTACTGAATGGCCCTTCATAATTATATCACTATGAATTGCGCATAGGCCGATAGATCTGGCCTCCAATATAAGAGATTTAGTTTATATAGATTGTTGCCTGGTACTAAAGGTGAGATTTGTTTGTAATTTTGAGGACCATCTAGCAACTCTGTTAAAATGTGAGAAAGCCTTACAGTTTTTTCTAACTTTGGGAGGGAAAAACCTGGAGCCTTACTGGGGGACCACCTGTTTCATTGATTCCAGAGTCTTCAGTGCCGCTTTTTTGAGTCCTAGGCAATTCCTCTGAACAGCTATTTTCTAACTGTTGGAAATGGCTCTTCCAGCCAAACCCAACAGCTCTGAGTTGATCTCTCCCCCAAAAGGGAGGTAAAAGAAAGACATAAATTTAATGCTGGAATTACTAATGACTCTGAAATCTTCTCCCAGAAAATCTAAAGGGTCTGGAGGGAAAGATGCTTTGAAACAATAGTAAATCAGGGCCTATGAAGTTGTGAAGTCCTAACGTACCCATTACCATTTATGCAATTTACTGGCAACATCTTTCTCCTCCAAGTGCTCAATCTTATTCTGGTTCAATGTCACCAAACAGAACACATGCCTGATAGGTTTTTTTTCTTCCTTCCTCACTACTTAAAGATTGCATTCACTTCTTGGCTCATCACTTAGGGGTCTACTGAACTCAAGGAAGTGGCTAGCTGATTTCATGGGCAGATCCTGGGGCCAGCCCCATTTTCACAAACAGAGCATGGCGGGCCCCACCCCGCCACACTCTGATTGGCTATGAGGCCCAAGCAGTCCTGCCACTGCTCACAGATTTCCAGATGGCCCAAAACCACAACTTAATTACCCTAATTAAACCCAGCAAAAGCCATTAATCCACACATTATAAAGCATGCATTAATGACTTCTTTGGGCTTAATCAGGTTAATTAAGCCATGGTTTTGGGCCATCCCCAAATGGAGAGGCTGCAGGCAGCTGCACTGGTGTCCCAGGCCAACTGGGAGGCTGCAAGTGGCTGATCCAGTGTCTGTGGAGCCCTGGTATGGCTTGTTGCCAGCAGCGGGTGCACACATACAACGAGCTGAGCCAGAGCTCTGCAGACCTCAGCGCAGTCACTTGCAGCCTCCCTGCCATAGCCAGCTTGGGCTCCATGACTGGCAGCAGGGGCTTGCCCAGGAGTACATGCAGGATTGGGGAGAGTCTGTAGCCTTCCCGGCCAAGAGTGACAGGAGAGGGTACTGCCCAGCCACCAAACGGCATGCTGTCCCCTACTGCAGGGCCTCTTCCCAGGGCTGACAAGAGCAGGGGTCCTAATGGATGGACCCTGGATGCTGACTGGGGGGAAATGGTCCCTTCTGTGCCTTGACTGGGAGCTACCAGAGTGGGAAGGGACCCTGGGATATGAGTAGCATGAAAGAGATGGTAACCTGTGGTCCAGAAAAGCAGAAAGGCCTGAGGCAGGGCCCAATTTTGCAGGCGGTGGTGTGTGAGGGGAGCTCAGCCCGGCGGTGGGTGACTGGGGCTAGCCTGTCAGAGTGCAGCCTGGCACAGCCCGGCACACGGCTGCTCCCATGCCCTCCAGGACTGGCGGCAAGAGCCACCAGAGGAGCTACCAGAAGAGCAGCTTCCGGACCAGCGGCGTACAGTGGCAGAAGCCCCCTCCCCAAGTCCCACGCCTCCCTGCCCCCGGCCTGGCTGGGCAGCTTGTACCAGCCCCAGCCCCAATTCCTCCCTCACTGTGGGGGCATTGATCTGCACCCCCATGCCCCTTCCCTCCCCACTCTGCCCACCACAACAGACTTATCATCTGGTGGCAGCTGGTGTACAGTGTCGTCAAGGACTCCCTGTAGTCTATGGCCAAATCTCTCTGAATTGATTCAGAAGCTTCTGATTCAATTCAGACCTTTTAATGGGTCTCTTGATATGATTCAGATTCAGAGATTTGAACACTGAATTGGGCCAAATCTCCTCCAAACTGAGTGGTCTACTGAAGTGTCACACAGCCCTAGTTTGTACATCTTACTTAAAAGTTAGACAAGCATGTGTGTGAGTGTGCGCATGCATGCACACACACACAATACTTCTCCACTCCTCCCCCCCACCCACTAAGGCCATCCCTGCATAAATAGTAGACATTCTCATCCCTGCTTTACCTAGGCTATGCCGTGTACCAAATCACAAAACCCTGAGCTCTAGAAAGGGTCCTATATAGGATTTCAAGCAAGTAGGTGCTTGAAGTATGCTAATAGCTTCCTCTTTCTGGGCCATCTGTCCCATTTCTCTTGTTTTCCTTTGTTAATCTACAAAGAAGGAAACAGCACTATCTCTTTTCCATTTGCCTTGGTAAAAAGCAATGCTGCATTTTTCCCTTTTCCAATCAATACTTACGATTTGAACAGAAAAATCTTAACAACATCCTTTTCAAAACAATTTGGAGGAGGGATGTTTCATGATCCTTGTGTGTACAGTAGATGGATGTACCCAATTTTCTAAATCAACTTATCCCCTTTATTAAGACCATTAAAAATGAGCCTTGTTACTAGCCAGTATTGCTTGACAGTACACACATGGAGAGATCTAAATCTGCTTGCCTGCCCGATACAAAATGGACGTAATTTCATTTAGTACTTCTAAAACATCTTTCACCCAAGGATTTCAAATGTTTTATTCTCTAAGCTTCAAATACACCATGTGTGGTAGGTAACAGACAGGTCACATCCAATATAGCTACTTCTAGAATGCATTACAGCACATTTTAGGGCAGGTGGATTAAAAAGGCCATGTACAATTAAAGCTAAATTGCAGAGAGCAATTTAAGTAGGTGCTCTGAAAATGAAGGCAATCAAGCTGATGTGTAGTCAGGATATGAGAATTAACAAAACCCAAGAGAGAGATTAAGGCTGAATCTACCAAAATTTTAGTCTTATAAAGAACTTTGGTAAAACTCTCAGGGATTTCTTCATCCCAGTCCCACCAAAAAGGACTTGCTGTATTTCTGTCACTCCTGAGCATATTAGCATTTCCTATCTGAGACACCTCAACCAAGTTCAAGAAACAAAAAATTGCCTCTATGTTGAAGCATAATACCATACTTCGACATGCGTAATGTCTGATTGCTAATCATGGGACCATAACCAAACATACACTAGTGGAAGTAAAGTAATATCACTTCACTTGTCATATAGATAGGGCTAACAGATCACCAGTGGCCACCAGTAGACAGAACATCACTTTTATGGACAAGTAACTTGGGGCAAAAATTGTATCTTTGATAATAACCAATATACTTTTGGTGTATATCAAAGAAGACCAAATATAGGTTAGCTTATGCCCATGAGGAGGTCCTTTCTACATGTATCTAAACACAGATGTGTAGAAATGGCATTCAGCTGCCTCTACGTCATTGTTGTACTGAATTTGGGCTAAAGGAGCACTCTTCATCGCTATAGGGAACATATGAATAGAGTATCAGGAAAGTGAAATAAGGTCATACACTGACCCCTTGGTAATTTGTTCCTCACTTCAGTTACAGTATGGATAACGTCTTTGACAAATCATTCTAAGGCCCCTTGCACGTTGCAGGTATCTTGCAATTAACTGGTTAATTGTGCAATTGCCCTGAGACCAGCTATACGTGCAAGGTAGATATTTTTCCTTAAAGAGCTCTAACCAGCTATAAAGTTAGACCACGGAAATGTGTAGTGCCTTTATAGCTGGTTGCTATTGAGCTATAATTTGTACATGAAGCTCCCAGCCACAGGGGTTCACCATGCCCAGCTGGGGCTGAGAGTCTTGTAACTGAGGGGACTCTCAGCCCTATCACCGGCTGACTGGATCCCAGCAGCACAGGGATCCAGAGTCCCGCAACTGTGGACACTGGGTGCTGGGACTCAGCTGGCAATAAGGTGCAGTGAGATATAATGCACAGTCCCACAATTATGCCTCCTGCCATGTACGCATGGCGTGGCAGGAGGCGCAATTGTGTGAAACATGCATTAGATCCCATTGCACCTTTACCTAGAGGTATAGAGGGCCACTAAAATCCAACATAAGGAATGCTCTCTCAGTTTGGAAGGTCACAGGTAATTCTGCTTTTACTTTGACTCCAATAACTTATTTATCTGAAACCTATATTTAAATCATAACCCAACTCATTAAAGCAGTGCCTAGTGGTACAGCTATTTTCTACTGAAACACTGAACCCCATGTGATAAATTATATCTGCAAGATTTGTTTCGTATGTCAAGCACACATTACTTCTAAATCAAATGCTAAAACATGCCTTATTTAGTCAAAAGTAAGCAGAATGCTATAATTTATAATTGTCTTGAAAGCCCACTGCAGTGAAAATGAAAGCAGACTGTTAAAATTTAATGCCTCTTCGGCACTCTGACCATCTTTGAAGTGGTGTAGTTTTCTCACACCACTGTCTCTGCACAAAAAGTCAGTTTGTGTTTGCCAACCTTTGTGGAAACTAATTGAAAAAATGATTTAGCTGTTAAAAGCTGCCATCAGGTTGGAGAATTATTATGAGCTCAGACACTGATGGCAGAGGTACTTTTTCTCTCCTCTCACCCCCACCCATTTGCTTTTAACAATTGTCTGTTATTCCAGCCGGCTCCCTGCAGTACAGTTGCTAGCAAATATTCATTGGGGTGTCATCTCTGTTTAAAGTCTCATCCTACACACCTATTCATCTGTGTTAAGTGAACAGCAGCATCAGCTCAAATTAAGCTGGCATGAAAACAGCCACTGTTAATAATTTCTGCTGTGATTCAACTTAGCTTTGGATAACAGGTGAAGATGTTTCATAACGGAGGCAATTACAGCTCTGTAAGCTCTTTCCGGCTGCCTGTTTAATCAGAGGAATGGAATACTATAGCTCCTGGTGCATGTGGAACGGCCAGGCCCAACCGCCATCAGACCACATTTGTTATCTGCTAGATTGAACAGGCTGCCTGTCAGGGACAGATGCTTAGCGCAGTGATTAGAATGTAAAGTGTTTGGAAAGGCTGAGGGGACTGAAGTCAATGTACTTTATCTAAACTTACTACAAACCTTTCCAGTTGGATAAAAATCTCATATACCAATGTTCTGTTGATTAGAATAGAAACCACATGTATATGTACACACACATGCACACACTATATCTACACCAGTGTGCATACATCCCTAAAGCTGCAGTAAATCAGCTCTGTTAAACCAGTAGATGAGTTCTATTTCTCATAGGAGAAAATTTGTGTTTACAAAATATCCATAAAAAGTTTCTTTTGAGATTACAATTAGGCCTGCTAATGTAATACACCTCCTTAACATATGGTACTTAAAATACAGAAGACAAAAGATGTAGTAAGATGGGTGAAAATTAATAACTAGCAAATATCTAGACAGAGTTTGTACTTTCATAACAGGAGTGATATATTACTCTGATGGATCTGGGGTAATTTTTTTAAAATTAAAGAACAATGTATTTCTCTAGAGCAGAATCGCAACTGTTCTATTCATCTTCCATGTCAATATGACTTTGTGCAAACTATGTTAAAAACATAGTTATATACTTAATTGTGTGGATTTGCAGGTAGTTCATTTTCAGCCAAATATTTTTTTCCTTCAGAGCTGGAAAGAGAATCAAGCAGCCTAAATTGAATTTTTATACATTATGATTTCCAGAAATGTAGTTCTTAATAGATTCTGATGTGCCTAAAGGCATGAATCTTAAAATGCTTTTTTAGATATGGACTTGGGGAGTGGGGGAAGGGTGGGGGGCTGAAAAATGTGTAGGGTTTTTTTTTTTCTTTCTGGTTTCAAATATTGAATCTCTGTTGTATACATTAACCTACTTTGAGTGTACTGCTGTAGTGATTTAATAAGAATGCTTGTAATAATCAGACTATAGGAGAGAGATATTACAAAAACCATCTGATTATAGTTCCACCATATCTGGAGA
>NW_017729024.1:4894849-4901251 GCF_001723915.1 Gavialis gangeticus | reverse complement strand
ATCTCTATTGTATACATTAACCTACTTTGAGTGTACTGCTGTAGTGATTTAATAAGAATGCTTGTAATAATCAGACTATAGGAGAGAGATATTACAAAAACCATCTGATTATAGTTCCACCATATCTGGAGAATGTGTACAAGATACTGGTTTCCAGAAATAAAAAAGCATATCTGCTTGCTTTCCAAAGGAGACTGTTAATGGCTTTGAAATATGTGTGGTTATCTGGCACAGAAGGTAAGACTAAGGTTGACCTATTTCCATATTTCATTTTTTTTCAGGGCAGTCCACAGAAATAGCCTTTATTTGAAAGACGGAACGTATTTTTTTACACTTATTTGAAAAGGCCTGAAAGATTCGAATCGTTGTGGGGTTTGATCCATATTCATATTCTAATCTCACAAGCAAGTAATTGTTTTATTTAATTTTGACATTCCTCCATCTACTGTCATATTGGAATATACTCTGCATACTGTATCTTCCCTTGACAATTACCACTGCTCCTTATCCCTGAAGCTTTTAAAGCTCTGTGTAACATTAGCCTATCTAGCCTAGTGAAAATGTCTTTACAGATTAGTGTAATGTTAATACTACTGGCTCCCTGCTTTTGACCTGAAGTGGAATATATTGCACTGCTGGAGCAGATGGAATCAGAGCTTCATTGGGAAAGAGAGATTGGTTGGCTGCCTGCCAAAAGCCCAGTGCTGCAGGCTGTATGAGCTGCAGCTAAGGAAAGCAGCCTTGAATCTATTCTGTTCGCTTGGAAAGGGGGGTGGGGGAAAACATCACATAAGTTTGCATTGAGTCGAAATATATTTAAGGTTGTGCATCTCCAGATGTTTACACAGCGTTCAAAAGGTAATTGAATCTCGCTCTGTAAAATGGAGGCCGGCTTCCTCCGCTTGGCTGAAAGGGCTGAGACAAAAGCACAACCGAGGAAAAGTTCTGAACTCTGACAAACCCCCTGAATGAAACCAGATGTACCAATCAGGACAATACAAATACTATTCCTCATCCTTCTCAAATTAATACTCCCTCCCGGTTGTGCCGAAATGCATTGAGCTGCCAATGAATTTCCCTAAAATATTCAATTATCCATAGGTAATATATTTTTCTGTAGGATAGACATTTTATAAAGGGATAAATCATCATGGAATATACTATGTGCCACATACAAGTCAAAGTTTGAAAATATTAAAAATCTCAAACGAGCAGCTTTTCATTTCAAGGATTTTAATAAATCAAACAGAGCTCTGACTTTGGTATTTAATATTAATCAGTCACATCACATTTCTACATTTGTTGCACTCATATTTTTTCTCTCAAGTAATGCATTTCCACAGCAGTAAAACATATGCTGTTTTCTGACTAAGTAGATGGGTAATATAAGCTGTGATGTGGAGAGTGGTTTTTTTCTTATCATTTTCTTTTTGAGGGTGTAGTTACAGAAACATGTATGTGCTTTTATCTGTGATAAGAACTACCATCTGGTAGCAAAATGTGCAGAGCTTATTGCTTGAAGTGCTTATACATATTGTGAAAACACACAGCTTTTGTGTATGTTAGGATACTGCCTATATGTATTCTTAATAAACCCACGTATTAGTTTTTTGAGTATGTCAAATGGATGTAAAATATAACAGTAATTCCAGACAGGAGGGATTAGGATGGGCACAGTGCCAGATGTGTATTAATGCCAGCAGTACTACTGTGACCTTTTAATATCACATTGTTTGCAACCTCTTCCAGCAGATAATTGTTTAAAAGAATGGAACCTCTTTGACAAGGAAAAGGCCATTGTTCCATTCAAGGAGTTGAAGCTTTCATCCCTGGTATGCCAATTCACAAAGATGTGTGGTGCATGTGTGTGAGCAGCAAGAGAGACAGAACATATACATTTGAGTTACTTTGACCTTTAATCCAGGAGACCAAGAAGAGAAATGCACTAGGAAGGCTGGTTTGTTGCTGTCTAGAGACTGATAAGCTGTAATAAAGGTGCACTCAGTTGCAATTCATCTAAAGCTTCCATTGCTATCATCCTCTTTTTTCGATTTTTGTTACCTCAAGTACTTATCTAAATCCCTTTCAATGCCAGCTTGAATGCACTTTGTATTCTCTCCAACTGTGACTGGTGCTGTCTGTGTGCGTCAGTGTGCTTCAGCATATACTCTTTCCCCTTGTTTGACAAGAACCAGTGCCAACACCTAATTAAGGATAAGCCACGGAGCTCTCTGCTCTATCTTTGTCAGTACTACATTCCTAGCTTTCTGCCTAGTTGAGCTTTTATGACATGAACAACATTTCAGGTTCAGCCTACTTTAGGCCCATTGATTCCCCACCCAGAACTAAATGCAGCATAATGTCTGGTAGTTAATTTTAGAAAGAAGTTTCCTAGAAATACACATGTGTGTACATGTGCATGCACACATGTACATATACATGCAAATATGAATATACACAAACAGATTTAATTACAATTAGTCACTTCTCAAATACTTTCTTTGTGTGATTTTTCTCAAACTGTTTCCTAGGAGATGGACAAAGAGGTTGGAAGTGTTGAGGGGTTTTTTCCTCCTTGAAAGTACTGTATCTTAAAATACATCTAAAGTCTAATTTATAAAGCAAAGCACCTCTGGCTCAATCTCCTGTTGTGCTGTATTAAGTATTCTGTCTCTATTACACAAATATGTTTAGGCCATAAAACAACAGATCTTTCAAAGGGTTAATAATTCTATAAACTGAGAGAAAATCAGATTAAAATGATTGATATCTGACTGCCAGGCAGCCAATTAAGTAAGCATACATTAAAACTTGTTTTTACAGTTAAATATATCAAGACTTATTTTCTGCTACCTACATGTAAGTGAAATTTCTTGAGATAATTTAATGTAAGAGTGTGTGTGTGTGTGTGCACACGCGTGTGTGCGTGTGTGTGTGGGTGTGTGCGCGCGTGTGTGCGTGTGTGTGCGCAGTGCAGATTTACATTAGTAAATCAGGGCCACGCATGGAGACATGGAGACTTTACTGTGGAGCTAATTAGGCAGCTCCCCAGTAAATGTCATGTATAAAACTACCCAGTTGCATCAAAAGACAGCAAAAGCTAATAGAAATATTATGGAGTTATTCCAGATTTGCACTAGGCTCAGACCACAATTTGGATCTAAAAATCCAAAATGGAAGGGACATGTTTAAAAATAATATGTGGGCGCGTGCATGCACACACCCACACACATACACACACAATTTTTAATCATGTCCCCTCCGTTTTCCCATGTGTCTCTTACTTTCACTGGATGATTGGATTTCTTTTGATGTAACTGGGCATGTCTATACTTGATGTTTACTACAGAGCTGCCTAATTAGCTCCACAGTAAAGTCTGTACGTGTGGCTGTTGGGCTGCAGTAAACTAACTATTTACCTCTGTCATAGGTTTAGTACTTGTAAATACAAGTACTACCCTGCGGTAGAATTCTTTAGTGCGTGGCAACACTTGTGTAGACACTGACAGGGCTGGCTGGGACATGAAGGTACTTTAGTGGCTGCTGACTAGCCCTGCACTGGAGCATTCTTGTGCCTCAAGCAGCCCTTCCACAGTATGCTGAGCCAGGTCAGAGCAGCCCTGGCCTGGCAGGTTGACCCCTGGAGCCCCTTGCCAGCCAGGGCTGCACTGACCCAGCCCAAAGTGCTGCTGTCCTGGGCACACAGCTAAATGCAGCACCCAGGAGCAATAAACTCTAGCATGATATTACCAGAGTGTATTGCATTGCATTAATTGCACATGTAGATGCGCCAACTGAAAGCAGAATTCAAGCTAAAAGGGTTTTTTTATTTGGTTTACAAAGTGACAGTAAAATAAACCACCAGTAGAAACTTCAAGCAAAGGAATGGGAATATTCTGAAATAACAAACTTCTGGTAGTCAGTGAAGGTAATATGTGTTTTCAGTGGCTTGAACATGCAAGGACCTTATTATTCTGCACTTAAGTTCATAAGGAGAATTTATGTTGAATAAGGACTGCAGTGTGAAGTTCTGAATCCAAAGCAAATACCGTCGCTAACTTTCAGGTATTGAAAAGTACCTGAAACGGACCATTGAAGTCCTTCCTAGATACTCTGTTCCCAGATAGAAAGCTGCTCTTGAACACTAGTTAACTGTGGGATTCCATATACCAATAATGGAATCGGGAGAGTTTTGACAAAGAGTGAGTGAAATGTGCTTTATAGGCCATTTGTTAGATCTGTCTGGGGTCTGCATATCTAACTTTCCTAGTTAATAGATACCTACTCCTCTAGAGACATTTTGATTGTAGTGGTAGTCTCGAACAAGTGGGACCACTGTTTCCACCAGGGCATCCAAGTCCACAACAGAAATTGGCTACAACAACTCAAGGAGAAAAGAGTTCATAAGAAGCAAGCAGCTCCTGAACCACCCAACCATGACACATACACTTGCAACCACTGCTACAGATCATGCAAATCTCAGATTGGACTATTCAATCACATAAACACTGTAAACCATCTATGTCACAGGTTGCAATATCCACCATCTTTTGCAGATGAAAGGATGCCAACGAACCAGGAACAGTAGATTCAGGACTGCTCCCCCATTTGTTCTTCCATATGCACGTTGTCTTTTTCATCCATTATTGTTACACCACTCTGCAAAGGGAGGGTGAAGAAGATGACACATTGCAACCAGCCATCTGGGGCTTCCTTTGTACAAGGAGAACTTTCAGTTGGCTGACTAGAAGAACTTCATCCCCACCAAACTGCTGTATAATATTTAGGCAGGGTTCTTTGAGCAGATGTGATATCTTTTATTAGATCAACTGAATAGTTGGAAAAAAGTTCTTGGCAAGTTTTCAGGTGCAGTTACCCTTCTTCAAGCATAGGGAGTCTGCTGATGTCTCCCTTTAGCCTTTTGCTTCCCCTGCTTTATTCCCCCTCCCCTCTCTGCTTTACCCCTCTGGTTTACCTTTTGTCTTTTTAATTTCTACCTCTTTACATTCTCACTGACATCTTACCACACTTTTAGCTTCTCACATTTCTTGGAGTCTCAATACAGCAGAAACTCTCTATGCCTAAAGATGCGCCCAGAAACTTGCCAAGAACTTTTTTCCAACTATTCATTTGGTCTAATAAAAAATATCACATCTACTCAAAGAACCCTGCCTACCTAGGCCAAATATAGCCTATAAAACCACGTCATCCAGCCCATGGAGTACCCCATGAGTCTGGAAATTTGGTGGTGGGAAATCACTGGCAGCATTAATTGCTGGGGCTCTGGAAGCACTGCTGCCACTGCTCCCAAATTTCCAGACCAGAGGTAGGTCCATTAGGCCAGACAAGATGCTCCAGCATGCTGGATCAGGCCAGCACACAGGGTTTGTCTGTAGGGCTGGTCCAAAGCCCAATCTGGTGTACAGGGTCAGATAGGCTGAGCAGCGCCACCCTAAACAAAATCCCAGGCTTACCTGCTCAAATATTCTTCCAGTACTTCCAGAAGATATCCAGGCTCAGGGTCTGATAGGCCTTAAGGGGGAAGGAACATCAGAGCTGAGGGGTGACTACTGAGAATGGCCTTCCATGTATTATCACCAAGCAAACTGGGCACAGTGACACTTACTTGCAGGAAGTTGCTCTTGGCTGACCTTAGGGATCATGATGGGGCATAAAACAGATGGTGATACCTTAAGTTGGTACAGCGTTGGTCATTTACAGCCTTATAAGTTAAAACAAGCACCTTGTATTGTACCTGGTACAAAGATGATGTCTTTGGTCTAGAGACTTACTGTCACTAAGGAATATGTGTGCCCAGGTGGTGGGGGGCAGGGAGTCAAACAAAGATGCACTTCCCTCTTTATCTTAAAAAAGCTTGCCTTTCTTTGAGTTTTGGGGGTTTGGTTTTGTTTTGGTTTTGTGTTACTCCAGTACTAGAACAGCTGGAAACTGAACGTTGAAATCTAGCAAAGAAATAGACCTCAGTGAGCAGAAATGCCCTTTGTATATTCCAAAGAAAAATGAGTTTGATTTGGCTAGGTTATGAGCCTTGGAAAATCACTTTTCATACAAGCCCAGTACATTTAACAAAGATAGTAAAATTAACTTCAATCATGTTAAGTTCTGTAAGTAATATAAATGAATTTCAAAGACTCCGATCATTGAGCACATATAAAGAAGTAAGTATGGGCTGTTACAATATTCTGCACACGTATTTATGGCTGTCAAAAAAGCTGCTGTATTTGAGAAATAATAATTTGCGCACACCTTTAAATTTGTTAATTTTGTTCATCCAATTGATTACAAAGAAAATCATGCTCATTGATCTTTCTGGCACCTTATTCTAATTGATGCAATCTTTTACTGCTTCTTTTTGGGGGCGGGGGGGGGGGGTTCCCCTTG
>NW_017729024.1:4863776-4894747 GCF_001723915.1 Gavialis gangeticus | reverse complement strand
GGGGGGGGGGGGGGGGGGTTCTCCTTGAACAGTAGGTGTGCATCACGCTTCCTCTTCTTACTAAAAATATTAGCTGTCTTTTATATGTTTTTTTGTCTAAATTATGCCAGGTTTACTATGGCAACCAGTTGTGTACAGCAGGAAACAGCCATGTTTATCCATTTTCGTTTCATCCTACAGCTCAGAGCTTATACAATGGCCTATTTCCAAAGATGAATAATTATTCACAAAGGTAAAAAATTCCAAGGCTTTTCAGTAGCAATTTAAAAATGGTATTTAAGTAGGTGAGGTGCCTTTCTGTTAGGTTCCAAGGTGCCTTAGAAATTCTAGTCAATAGGCTAGATCTTTAAAGGTATACTGGTATATAAATTCCCTTTACTTCTAGTAGTAGGCATCTGTCTGTCTCGCAGGACAACAGAATTACGCCAAGTGAGACATCAGCTTGCTAAATTTAATCTTTGCTTGAAAGATAAAGCAAAGCTTTATCTGGAGTGACCTCTCTAGGGTGCAGAAGCCTGGGCAGTGTATATGGAAACACTGACCTGCCCATACACCAGTGTCCCCTTCTCAGCCTTGGTAGTTTAATCCAGAGGAAAGGCAGGTGCCAATACATTTAGAACCAGCTTGGCAGCAGGAGCTGCCAAAGCAAAGATCATCCACTTGTCTGTCAATTGGGGCTCCACTCCTAGACTGGCAGTTAACCAGGGTTGAAGAGCCCAACTGACTTTAGGAGTTAGGCATGTGAATGCCTAACTAACCTAGAGCCAGCTTTTTCACGGCACCTAGGGAGGTTTGTTTAATATAACTATGCATTAACCTTCTATTGAAATCAATGTAATTGAGTTCCTAGGTAAATCTAGAACCTCTTATGTACCTAGAAATGCAGGAGGGTGTCAGCTCTGATCTTTAGGTTTCTAAACACATTAAAAAAAAAACTATCTTGGGAGGCTGAGTCATATTTTCTAAAGTAACTTAAGCATTGAGCTACATAAGTCGCATTCACTGGCAGTGAGACATCACCTCTGGAGCCCACAGACACTCCCGTCCTATTCCCCACATGCCAAATGTGGGAATTACCTTGTGTAATAGTCTTACTTGCATGCCTGAGACTGGCAGCAAGGGGCTCCCTCAAAGTGGCTTTACACCTTAATTTCCAGACCTGGCATGTATGGAGTAGCAATGAAGGGGCAGGGTGTACTTTACAGCAGCAGCTCTGGGACTGATACAGAAAAGTCGCAGGCCATCCCTTAGTGTCTTAAGCCAGCAATTCACAACCAGGGTGCCATGCACTGTTAAGTATGTCAACATTTACACATAATTCACAAGATAAAACCAAAGATTTCAAATAAGAATCCATAGTATCAAAACTATGATCCTTTCATGATCAGTTCTGGAGTTGGGAGAAAAATATATAGATTGTACCACTCGGCAGTCCACCCCAGTTTAGCAGTTGTTAAGCAGTCTACACCACTTTAGTGTAGTTGAGCAGTCTACACTAATTGAGCAGCACTATGAAGCTGCCCTCTGCAAACTGCTGGAGGGGTGGGGGGAGTGCACCATTGAACATCAACAGTACTTAGTCCCACACAGCTTTAAAAAAGTGGCCAGGATAAAAGAGAAGGGATGTGCACACACATTCAGAAAATGGCTTTCCCACCCGGCTCCTAATGTAATGCATGCATGGATTGGACAGGATCCAAACGTACTCCTTTCCTGTGGTTTCCTTTGTAGTTAACTTAAATAACAACACAAATGCCTGCCAAAGCTTGCTCTAGAGCTTGACTGTTTCTTGGGTTGCTCCCTACAGGAACTCCTTTGTCCCAGTCACTAGTTTCCTGTGCCCCAGAGAGGCATTCAGAAACAATTCTATATCCTGGCTTGGAGTCAAAGGGATCCACCTGCTTTGGGTGTTGACAGCATAAATATCTTTTGCATCTTTATACAGAGCCCTATGGCTTGATTCCAGAGTGAACTAGCAGAATAACTTGGCAGTAGTACGCAAGGTTCTAGATCCCAATGCCTTGTTTATGAGGTCCTGGGACAGTATAAAATAGCCTTCTGGTTGCACAGTGCAAATTATCCACACTTGAAAAATAATGCTGTGAAGCCTGAAAGTGATACTGTATTGTTGCACATGGACTTCTAGGAGTACAAATGAGTTGCATGCTTCTGCAGTCAAGGGTTTCAGTTCTGTAGTCTTGTTCACTTCCTCAGAATTTCCAATCAGCAGCACTCCTGACTTCCACTGCGTATACCCATCTCTTTTGTAGGTCACTTCAGGTTTTCTACCATTATCTGCCCAATAGGCAAGTTGTGCATCTTGTTCTGGTTACATGACATTGCCTTATTCTGCTGTTTCACATTATAGGAAATGAATAGGACCACTGATATCAATAGATTACTTTTAAAAATACCTACTGTTGTAATGCAGTATGTATTAGCAATTACTATTAACTATAACAGAACAATTTTAGATAACCCTGTAGAAATTAAAACAGAAAGAACTGCCTGTGTAAATGATATGTAAACTAGGAAAGAACCTTGCTTCACAACAGTGGCTCTCACTGATTTTGTTGTTCATAGTACATCTTTCGGGGGTGGGCAAAGGTGAGGTTTTATTTTTTCAAAATTGAAGCACAAAAGATTTGTTTGGTTTGCATTTCGGTATTGTTGCTTGGCATTTTGTGTGTGAAGATATGAGGGGAAAAACACAAATACTGTTTTGGCCCTCCTGCATTTTTAATTGATGTCTGGCAAGGGAGACCAGAAGTCAGTCACAATATGCTTATTGATCATATTATGGCTAATTCGGAATACAAAGGAGCTCCATTAAGTCCAACACTTTTAAAGTGCTTTAAAACCAAGTGCAGTCCAACTTCTTTTTTCTTAACGTATATTTGCCTCAGTACTGCTTTTGCAGAAAATCATGAGCGCTTAGAGAACATCCCAGGTTAGTATTTCAATCTCTTTGTAATCAGTGTTAAGTACTCTTTGCTTAAGTACATGCAACTTATATTAAAATTCAGTCTGTGTAGCTAAGAATACAGAATGCTAACCTGGCCTTTGGTAAGAAAGATGCAGGCATCTCATTACGTTAACCTGGCTGGGGAGATGTAAGTTAGTTTCACCTACTGCAGAATCTGATGTCAGCGTGGTAATTACTAGGCACAGTCAATAATACCTCTCCTCAGTATAATTGCAAATCCAGTACAACCATGACCAGAACTAAATTGCTTCAGAACAATCGATAAGAATCTCCTGATTGCATTCCCTGGTGTATGCATCAAATATTAAAGAGGAAAACTGTCCATCCAAGCAAAAGGTCAATTTTACAAAGAAAAACTACACTATAAGGTTAAAAAGTCTGTTAGGTTTCTTCCAGATAGAAACTTCTTGGCTTGCTGTGACTAGAGGTGGAAGTACTGAAAGGGAAGGTGTATAACGAAAAAATACTTTTTGAATGATAAGAGATTTGCTTAAGAAACCAAACCTCTGCTTAAAAGCTTTGGGCTTTGTTTTGCAGCTTTTTTTGCACATTCAAGAGCATTTACTCCTCTGTAAGGGCACAGACAGGAGTGCAGCTCACGGCTGTAACTGAGAATGCTTTGCAGGAACCATTCTGAGTCACAAGGATCCCCTGGACCAAACAGAAGTTCATTATTGGTTCCAGGGAGGACAGGAATTTAGCTGGCTGGGAGCCTGCTGTTGATTTCCCCTAAGATGGCCTCTCTTCTCTCCCAGCCTGTCCCTGTTTTAGAATGGGAGGGAGGAAAGGGAGCCGAGGGACCTCATTCAAGGGGTTCCCCAGCCAGCACTGGAGGGTGGGGTGGGTGAATTGGAGCCCCGCCCTCCCCCCTTGGCTCTGGTGGCATTTGCCTCCAACTCCACAAGCTTTTTCTTCAAATGTTAAAATGTTAAGGGCAGAGATAGCTAAAGATTCTCTAGAATATGCGACTGACTGGTAAAGAACATGACTCAAGTAGTTCTTCAGACACAGGCAATGATACAGTATGAAAAGTATGGGACTTAAGTTATGCTCCTACATGGATTGTTAGCTATCTAAATAAGAGGCATGATTTTGAAAAGTGTAGAGCACCTAGCCACCCCCATAACATTTCCATAAGGGAATGACAAAGGTATTCATTAGCCAATCAGCTGAAGCCATGTTCCTAATTGCTCTATTTGCCTTTAAACCTCTCGCCAAATGCTAAAGTGAGGATTTAAGAGTAAAATGTTAGGAATCCATTTGGAAAATATTGACCATTGTGTGCCTCTAACTTTGGATCAGGTGAACAACTTCTATTACATGGTCTTTGTTCTGGTTTTTTCCCCTTGTAACTCTTTCTGTTTTGTTGACTGGACATTTTAAAATTTAGGAGTTTTTAGATAAATTTGCTTTAGCATAAAATTGTTAGTTTTTTAAATGCTTCAAATTATTCTGCCCACACAAATACACAAGGCAAGATAAACAAACACACACTGTGCGGTGGTGTGAAACATCAAGTATACTTCTGCTGAGATTGTGCTGACAGAAAATGTTTTCTTTCCAGTGTAACTCTATCGTTGGTTTGACACATCCTTTGTTACAGACTTCTGAGCCAAATATTTTTAACAGGTGCTAGATTAAAAAAAAATATTTTCAGATGCCTTCATAATTTTAGAATAGCAGAAAACAGCCCTTATCCCATGAGACTGCATTTTGTATAAATCACTTGGTATAAATTTCTACTCCTCATAGCACTTAAAAAAATATGACAAGCATTTGCATTATGGTATGGATTAAAGTACTTCAGTCAAAATAGCATAAAAAGGCTGTTAAATAGCTGATAATTTTGCCATGTTGGAAGTGAATATAGAAGTACAATGCAGTTGCATTAGTACTGTAATGCTATGAATATTTTCAATTACCATGCTCAACTTTGCTAAGAAGCTAAAATGAATTCTATCAATACAATGCTGCATAAAGTAGCACAATAGCAGCACACTCTTCTCTCTTGCTTTCTCTCACTCCCATTTCTTTTCCCACCTCATCCTCCCCACCATCCAGGAATGGAAATGGGTGGACTGTTGCCCACACCATTTTTAAATTGCTGAAGCAATTGTATCCTGTAGATTAATTTGTAATTCTAAATCTTGAGAAGAATGAAATTTGAGCACGTCCCTCCCTCAGGCCGTTTACAGAGATGGAGTTTTAGTGTAATCAAAAGCAGAGACTGAAGACCTGCACTGGAAGGAGGAAAAATAGGGAGAAAGGCAAGGGCAAGGTTGTCTGGATGTTTCTCCAGTGAGAGTTTGTATTTGCCAGCCAAATTCAAATTGCTTGCACTGGCTAATGCTGACAGTTCTCTTCTCTCACCTAAAACAATCTCACATAAACAAGTCCTGTGAATGGGTGAGTGTACACTAGCACATGCGAGCTAGACATGCAAGGCTATATTTCAGAGAGGCTTATATGCAAATACATTCCTTGTTTCTACGTAGTTGTTCCAAAGCTAAGGGATCGCTACATTAAAATGAATACAAAATAATATTAGAAGAATAATAATCCTTCCCTAACCAAACTAGTTAAATATTTGCCACTGCTTTATGTCCACCTGACAGCAGATGCTAGATTTGTAAAGGTATTTTGGTATCAAAAGATACGGGTCCTTGGGTGGATTTTAGTGGGATCCCTTTTAATAATTTGGCCTTAGATGTCTAGGCGCATTTGCATCATTTAGTGCCTAAACAGCTTTAAAACTGCCCTATTGTAAGTTTCTGAGACTCTCAAAACTTCCTTATCCCATGATACTTTATTTCTTAGCCATGAACATGGCTCTAAGTTATATAATTAAGCTGATCAAACTATAACACAGAACACAGGAAGGAGAACCATGGGATATGTAAAGGAATCCAGGCAGTGATATTAGAAACAGCATTCACTAAAATGTTTCACTGAGATTTCCAAAGGCTATGTGAGGTGGTTTTGTTTGAGATGATGTTGGTTCAGTTCTGTGAGACTTTATGACAACTGATGCTGGTTAGGTTCCACCGAACAGGAGCATAACTCCGTTTTCCCTTTCTTCTGGATTATTCTCATATTCAATAGAAAGTACTGATGGTTGTCTCTTGGTACTCTAGAAAAGTTGCATCATGGTGGAAAGGGAAGGTGGAAAATCAAATGGCCCCCCTCATTTATTTTTTTGTCAAGGCATTATGGGGAGGTCTGAAGTCTCAGTGAGCAGTTGGAGAGTAAGCAGGACTCTGACAATTTCCAAAAAACTATTTTAAGTGGGGGTACAGTCATTTAGAAAGCTGGTATTTGTAATATTATTTCAAGGACTTAAGCCAAAATCTTTTACTTATATACTGGCAAGAGCTTACGATGATTTCTGTCTGCTTAGTAAAATTGTTTTCATTGGAAACTTGCAGGAGCATTGTTAAATAAATGTTTAATACTTTTCGTGACTCTACAGGAAGTGTGCGCTTTGCATTTTTCACAGCAGTGTTAAATTTCCAACCATTCTATTGCAAGGCTGAGGGGGTTGGTGAGACTATCTTTGTTCTCTACATGGCAGAAATAGTCCTGCCAAATTCTCTTTGCTTAAGCAGCGATGGCAAAGCCCATACCACCCTGTTGTAAAGCAGGGAGGGTATAGC
Source organism: Gavialis gangeticus (assembly GCF_001723915.1). Classification (NCBI taxonomy): domain Eukaryota; kingdom Metazoa; phylum Chordata; order Crocodylia; family Gavialidae; genus Gavialis; species Gavialis gangeticus. The sequence goes on along the minus strand of NW_017729024.1, from coordinate 4,888,108 downwards.
ATTGAGCAAAGAGGCCTGTGAGTAGGAGAGGTGGGTCAAAGAAGGGGCTGGTTCAGGAAGAGAGGAGGTGTATCTACATGAGATGCTTTACTGCACAGTAGACTAATCTACTGTGCAGCAAAATGTCACTGTCTACATGTATGCACATTTACTGTGTGGTAAATTAGTCTACTGAGGAGTTACTACCCATAACTACAGGTAGTAAACTAACTGCACAGTAGATACTGCACAGTAGCACATGTGTAGATTCTGGCCAGTAGCAAATTTGCTCCTTGTCAGTCCCTACACTAGGGGGTGACAGGGGATGGGAGAACTCACCCTGTCCTGGCACTACTCAGCTCCCAGCTCCCCTCAGGATCTGGGAGCCAAGCAGTTCCCGGACATGGTAGTTCTCTATCTCCCCCCCGCCCTCCTGTCCCAATACTACTGGACTCCCAGCTTTCCACAGGAGCTGGGAGCCAAGCAGTACTGGGACTCAGGAGCTCCCTGGTTCCCCACCCAGCTCGGGGCTGGCCAGGAACTGTCCCAGTCTGAGGCACTCTTAGTGCAGCCCAGAGCTGGCTGGCACCTGCTATAGACTGGGACACTTCCCAGCCAGTCCCAGGCTGCACAGGGAAGCCCCACTGGGCACAAGGTGCACAGGGTGGGAGAGCTCTGCAGCAGCAGCTGTCTCCTATCCCCATGCACATCATGACCACTCCCACTGTGTCTGGGGCCAGGAGACAGCTACCACTGCAGCTGGCAGAGCTCCTTTGGCCTTATACAGTTGGGAACTGGCCCTATGCTCCCTGCCAGCCCCCAGGCTAGCACCTAGGGGGTAGAGCAGGGCAGGAGCAGCCCTGTTTCAGGCTGTTCCCACTGGCAGCAAGTCTGCTCCCAAGAGGGAGCATGTATAGATGTGCTCCTAGGTAGACTTACTGTGCATTATTTTTACTGCAGAGTAAAAATTTTAATTTTATTTCAAATTAATAGCAAATTAATGTGTTAGATGCACCCCACTGACTCTCAAATAGGATGGCTCTTCAAGAAATGTCTCCTGAAGGAAGAACATTTTTTTCTATGATGTCCCAAGTGTAGTGCAGACACCTAAAATCTACTCTTTAGCCTCTTCCCTGCTGACTTACATCAATCTTAAATGGAAATTACATTAGCCAAATTTCTACCCATTTCCTACAGTCTTCTTTCACTCCTAACTTTTAAGATAGCCTTCAAAGCTGTGAAATTACATTTTTCAAAAGATAGCTCTGCCATAGTTCTCTAAGGCATCACACAGAATGGCATCCATATGGCAAGCTCACCGAGTTTTGACCCTTTGCTTATGATAATTCCTCTTTGCCAGTCAAAGAATACAGTAGCAGGAAGCCAGACAGTGGAGCTTAAGAGGCACTTAATCAGGTATAAAGATGTTATATGGAGCCAAAAATTGCCATGTTAAACCACTTTCCTTTGTTTCTTGTTGAGAAAATTGTACACCTAGATTTATATTAAAGATTATATTGAGAAAAAAAAAACTCTAGAAATTATACTATAGTTGCCTGATGTCTTGAAATACAAAATGACCCAATTCTTCCATGTAGGTTTTTGGACTGGTTGCCAGATAGTATTTAACATTTCAGCAGAGTGCTCAATGTCTTGCCATATAACTCCCTTCCCTTCCTCTCTCTCCACCTCCTTTAAATTTCTTTTGTCTGGCAACTCTGTGCAATCTAACTTCAAGCAGACTTCATAGGCTTCTGATTGTTGAAAGCATTCAACTCCCTCTCCTCAGCATGTTCACTCCACTTCACCTGCCCTATAGACTTGTTTTATTGTTGTCAAACATTGCTGCTGCAGAGTTTCAATATAGTTCTAAGACTGATTTTTCAGCTGCACTGGATCCTTGAAAGCTGGCAGGATGAATTGCTTGCTTTCCAGCCCTTAATGTTTATCTCCCTTTAGATCTCACCATCTGCTGTGATTTGGCAGCTCAGGTAAACGAATTTTTTCAGCTTCCTTTAATAGTTCCATTTCCTGAGATAAAACCTTGCCTGCTTCCTCCATCTCTCTAGACATCATCAGTTTGTGTTTGATGGCATTTATTGAAGCTGATGGATCTAACTAGTATTCCCATGCTGTTATGTCATTCTTTGCATTTGGTGTGAAGCATGCTAGTGAAGAACAGTGCAAAGACATATGTGAAGACAAGATTGTTTACAATTTGTGGAGAGAGAAGAGTTCATTTCAGTTCATGCCTCTTAACTTACATTTCTAGATGCATTTTTCAGTGCCTGATCTCTGGACATAGCAATGAACTGACCCCTTCTCCCATTATTCTGCTTCTGGCTTGTGTACACTTGATCCTCGTAAAGTAGCACAGCAGAGCAATCAGAGAGGTATTGGTCTCTTAGGACATCTTATCCTTCACCTATGTTGTCAAGCATGTGTCATGGTGCCTGTATCACCTTTAAATCTAATCTCAAACTTTAGGTTTCTATTTTATGATTGACATTGGGATGACGTGATTTTTTTATATACCCATTTCTTTTAGACTGCAAGGTTTTAAGGTGAGGAAATCCCAAATCCACTGATACAGAGGGGAACAAAAAGAAGCCAAGCTAAAGACAAAGCATGGAAGAAGTGACCATTTATCTATGTAACTTTTAAAAGCCTCCCCCATTGTTTGAGTGTGCTCCCTTCTACTGTGAAATAATTGCACTTGTAAATATTTTTGTGCGCAATTGCTACCACTTATATGTCTCTGAGGCTAAGTACAGGGATGTTAGGGAGAGGTTAAATTGAGTTCAAAATGGCTACCTGATATAAGGTTAGTCAGGGGTGAGGAGGCAAGTAGGCTGGTGGGTATCAGGAGTCTTCTGGGGGATGGAAGGGCAGGCACAATCCATGGGTAAGTGGGGATGTGGAAGCAACCCATGGGTGGATTGGGGGGCAAGTGTGACCTGTGGGTGGGGTGGGGAGGCAGGTGTGACCCACAGAAGCAATCAAGGTCATGGGGGTGTAGGTGGGGTCTGCTGGGGGGATGCCATGGCTATGTTTAGTCCCCTGAGCCCCCTAGAGAAGTGACACCCCCACCCCTCTTTCCCCTCCGCCCACCGGGACTGGCTTGCTTGGCTCCAGCAGTGGCACCTGGCATGGGTGTTCAAAGTGCTGCCTGGTCCTTGGGGAGGAGGCTAGGGGCTGGGAGTCTAAGAAAAGCCCAGTGCTGGGCAGAGGGGTGTAAAAAGTCCAGCCCCAGGTCTGAGACTGGCAGCTGGGTTTTCTCAGCCCCAGGGCTGCACAGGGAACTGTGGAGAAATTCCATGTACTGGTTTGACCTAAATTGATTAAATTTGATAGTCTTTCAATTCAGGTTTGTCTTAGACCAGGTTCTGCAATCAGTCTGTGTACATGGAACTTCTGTATGGTTACAAGTTGACACTGATTTCCAGTCACTGAGACCAGGTTTATAAGTGTAAGGTCGGGGCAAACCAAGTTTAGATTGGGCAGCCATTTGAACCCAATTTAACTGCCCCCTAACATCCCAAATGTCTGTACTTAGCCAAAGTGACTTGCACAAAACAAATGGTCATCTGAGGCCTTTGGTAATTTTCTCTGTATTATATCTATTTGTATTTAATTTGTATCTATGTATTTTTATTATTCTGAGGCCTGGCACTGAAATCAAACAAACAGCTTTTGGTGTATGCCAAGTCAGTCATAGACAATGAGTTACTGAAGGGTGGTTAAGGATCTGCTCTATGAAAGGATTAATTTGAATGAAAACCCATCTGCTGTTCTCTTTGTCGTTTGTCAACTGTCCTCAGATTATCTTTTAGGTCAGGCCTGTGTTATAATTTGCCAGTTGTTGCAGTCTGTCAAGAGTGACTGTTGACCAAAAGTCATTTCCATATGGCAGCTGTTCTGTAGCTTATGTGAAGTTAAGTGTCTCAGCCCAAAAAATGTCTACAGCACCAAAACCATCATTCCATTGTGAGAGACTTAGGCCAGGTATAGACATTACACTTTTAGTGGTATAAGTGATTGGAAACCAGGGTAAACCCATAACAGAATAGAAGTTCAGCACATACAGGCTGGTTTAAAAATGGTGGAACCCAGTCTAAGATTTCACCCTCCCTCCTACTGGGGTGAATGTATGTTCTGTTTACTACTGACCTAAACTATACTGCTTACAGGAAACCATGCAACTTAGATCAATTCTGCCTTGGGCTTTTTGAATGTCTTTACTCAGCCATAGTGACAAGCCTAAGGTCTGAATTGGCATCTGTGCCAAACTACCCTCTAGCCTGTAAAGTCAGTACCCTCTTTACTCATTTCTGATCTAACTGATCTCTATGAATCTCATTAGCTAGGTACCGAAGTTACACATGAACTGGTTTAAGTCATCAGAAACTGGTTTAAACCTGTAACAGAACAAAAGTTCAGTACCCATGAACCAGTTTCAAAATGGCTCAAACTGGTTTAAGATAAATCTGGTTGAATGTAGTATCAAACTTAACTGATTTGGATCAAACCATTATGGTTATGAAACTTCTGTTCCAGACCCCTTCTTGGTTCAAGTTAAATCACAGTTCCCCCAGCATCCCAGCATTCTTCTCAGCTCTGGGCTGGCTGTCTTCTCCAGCAGAGAAGGGCTGGGGGTGGGAGGCAGGGCAGGGACTGCCCCCCCCCCAAGCAAACCCCTGTTGGGGCCAGGGAAGGGGGTTAAACTTTCCTTCCCCCAAGGACATAGCTGCCCTGCCCTGCCCTGCTAAAAACTAACTGCTGGCTGTGACTGTGGACTACAAATGCCAGAGATACCTCTAAGCAGGAAGAGGATATGATGAGCAACCCTGCAGAGTTCTGCTACTGTAATTCTGGACTACAAATCCCAGACACCTCAGTGGCAGCAGGAAGAGGAAGTGAACACAAAGCCCATTCAGGTCACATGCCAGAGAGCCCTGCTCTAGTGCCCCCTGGCTTCTGGCCTGAGCCACTGCAGGTATGTGGCTGCATTTCCTGAATCAAAAGTGAATGCATGTCCAGTTGTTTCTCAGCTTAATCTCTGCAACTTAAACTAACCTGCAAAGACTGAATTGATTCAGCCTCAGGCTTTTTGGCTGCCTGTACTTAGCCATTAGGTCTGTGTTTGGATACATTGGGAGGGAATTAAGGGGAAGGATCTTTGCATTGCTACTGTCAGAGTTGTATATGTTGTCTGGCTAAACTGAGGACTTCAGATTCCAGTACTGCCAACTGGGCATCTTTCATAGGCACTAAATTAATTTATAAATGATGTTGGGAGGCACTTTTACAATGATATGGTGTTTCTTTCTGGGTATTTGCTCTCCAACAATTTTTGGCAGCTTTCTTTTAACTGCACATGGCACAGTTCACTAACTCCTTTCAGCAGATGAGCAAAAGGTGATCACGTGTCCTGAGTCGCTGTCAAGAAGTTGCGCTAAATGCTGAACAGAAACATTTTGGCTAATGACATTGCCAATTTTGGGAATGATGGATAGCTTTGGAAAACATTTCACTCTGTGGCAGTGCTGTTTCTTCACCTACTTTTTATTCATTACCTTTCTGGTAACAATTTTGCAAGCAGTTATAATATATGCTAGATATTAGGAAAGCAAAGGACCATCTCTGATATTTAAATTGCCCTACTTCTTTTGGTTACAGGCTGTGTTTAAAATATATATTACTTAGGGCCTTCTTATTTGGTAATTTGGCCTTGTTTGTTTGTTTGATTCATTAAAGCTTGTCTGGGGAAAATAAAAGCAGACTAGACAAATGGCTCTGCTTGTTGGTTTACCTAGCAAACTGTTCTTCTATTTTTCAGCCTCTGTGGAAAATTCTGTTGTCAGGGCATTATATGGTGCAAAGAAGCAAGATGATACAACCTTAACCCTGCTTAGCAGTGGTTACCCATGAAACAAGATATTTCAGGACTGATATTAATCTAGAATGCCCTTATCATCAGCTCCTTCAACTTGGATCTCAATTCTACACCAGGGAAGCAATATATTATTACACTTCTTGTTGTCAGTAACTGAAATAAAGTGACTGTTTAAGTCATATCATGCTCTCTTGTGCTTAAATTATGAATGTAGTATCCCTTGTTTCCTGGTATGGGCTATGCACCTATAGTTCAAAGCAGTGGGGAAGGGAAGAAAAGCAGCTTTTGCTGAGCTAGTGGTTCCCATTTCAGTTTAAACTAGTGGAAGCCAAACTTGTGGGTAATCTCAATTAAGGTTAAACCTAATTTTAAATGACTTAAGTAAACCAAAACAAATATGCGCATATTATTTTGTACCTTAGTGATTCACAAAATCAGAACATGTCTAGTTAAACCAATACAACTCTACATGTAAGCAAGCCTTTTAAATAATAATAATAAACAAAACCGCTGACTGACTCATAAAACAGAGAATCGTTTCCCATGGCCACATCTTTCTTCGTTGCTGTTTTTCCACTAAGAGAGGCATCTGGCAGGGAGTCTGGCACAGACGGGAGATATGGAATAGCTTTGTGTGGCAGCGTGAAGGGGATCGTGATAGGGTTACTTACATATGTTGGCCTGTGTCTACCGCTGTGAAACCCCACAAAGGAGGGAATATTGTGGTAAGAAGCTGCTGTTTTATATCCTGGGATCTATACAGTAGTGTCTGTATTTATACTGACTAAGGAAGTTTTCTGTTTCCTCCATTCTCTCATAGGTCATCTCTTCTGCCCAACTGTGCCCTGGTGATGGGAATTTGCTGAAAGACAGATGGCAAATCTCCATATTTTAGATAGGGGAACACTAAATAAATGCCAGCTTAGGTTCTCACCCTGCTGCTACAGAAGCCCATAGAGGCTGTGCACACAAAACTTAAGGGTGGATTTTTGTCGTAATCCACTCTCTTTCTTGGCCAATTAATATTTCTCAATTGTGCACATTTTTCCCAGTCCTAGTCCATATTTTTTTTCACCTTGTCAAGTGGATTCTATCCATTTTCCTAAGAACGTACTCCCATATCTTGCATCCAGCTTCTCTTGCAGCAAAGAGTCCTTTCGGTGTATTTCTGAAAAGCAACAGAAAGGTTGACTGGTAAATAAGACTAGTCAGCTATGTCCGGTGAGGTGAAAGATGCAATTAAAATGGGGGTAAGCTAACAAAACTGACACCTCCAGGAAAATTCTTACAGTTCTCAGATGTTTTTGTTTGTTTTTGGAGCTGTGAAACATCCATGACTTCCCCATTTTGACCTTTTGCTTTGAAGAAAGTCATAATTGTGCCAGCAAGCTCAGCTGTCAATATTTTCACTTCACACCTCTTTATGGGGGTGTATAGTTGACCTATAAAATTGCACACACACAGCACATGTGGTCCTGGGCAGGAAGAGGTTTCATATATAAATACCTATATAAATACAGATTTGCCATTTTGATAGGCATAAAAAAAAAATGAAACTGGTGATTTCAGCTGCATTTTAGAGTCCTGTAGTTATAAAGGCAATGCGATCAGTTTTTATTTTCTTCCTTTAAACTCAGAATGATTAGCCTATTAGTCTTTAATGTAGACTGATCGAATGCCTTTGGGCATTATGGGAAATAACCACATTATTTCATTTAGGAAATTAGCTACTATGTCTGTGTGGTAACTTGTCCCTGTGAAAACTGCACAGAAATTTAAAGCAGACAGACTTATTACAGGACTCAATTCCGCTCTCAGATATGAATACACAGTGTGTTACTGTTAGCCCAGCACACTTGAAAGGGCTTCTGTTGCATGATCAACAAAGGTGACACAGGAGACTGTGCTATTTCAGAAGGTTTAAGAAAAAAATATTTTAAAATTGCTAATAGTGTATTTTTTTAAATATTGCTTCATATTTCATTATTAGATAGCCACAGTTCTTAGATAGCTGCTATTTTGTATTTTTAACTCTAAAATTGCACAATGTGAAGAGTTTGCTAGGTAAAACAAATTTCAGAAGTGCTTGAAATTAACACAAGCATGCAGCTTTCATTTATAGAGATTTGTGACTCCTCTGTCTGAAGTCTTTTAAAATTTTATATTCCAAGGAAGTGGTAAAATCTGTCCTTATGGGCACATTACACTCTGGAAAAAGCTTAGATGTGGGGAAAAGGACATTGGTTTGTGGCAGGTTTTGATTAGAGAACTTATTTTTTCCAATGAAAAATGGTAGAGTATATGCTTTCTATAAGATAACCTTGTCTCAGGGGGAGAAAGACAGCTGGAACTATTTGAAAATCTCTGCAGGGTCAAAATACTGGGGTGCAAGAACCACTGAAATATAAGATCTTTGCCCTCGAAACAAAAAGGAGAGAGAGAAGCTGTGCCCTGGGCTTTCACCAACAACTCCAAGCTGTCTCCAGGTTAGTCGGCACTAGACATACTGGGAAATCTCCCCATGCTTACAACGTAGAATCATATCAGGCTCAGTTTGAGAGCTCATTGCATACATAGGCCTTAGACCGGGGAGGGCACTTCTGTTTTTCATTTGTACCTGTTCTGAGCAGGGTTAAATGGCCCAGTGATGCACATCATAGTAGTCTGCTGTTATTAGCACCTCCGTCAATGGACCTATACTGATTGTAGTGAGGTGGGGGATGGGAAAAACCTCCACTGTAGATAAAGCCTTTGAAACTTCTGAATTTCCTTCTGTTGACAGTGAAACCCTAAACCCAAGGTTGTTTTGTTTGGTTTTACTCCTCATGGTAAAAAGTTCATGCAGTTTGAGTGTTAACATTAATAAGGCAATATATTTAATAGGTAAAGAAATGGTATGTCCTTCTAAGTTTTTGTAATTCTGCTTTGATTTTACCTAATTTTGGAGCCATGTAATATTGTAAGAACAGGGAGAACATAGCTTAGAACAAAACATCTTGGAATCAAAACTATAATATGCTACACTTTCTGATATAAAGATATACCTGTTGTAACATAGGAGCTAGATTGCATAGATTATGAGCTTTTTTTGCCTGTGAACTTTATGCCACCACCTTCAATACTGAAGTCTTTTGATGTTAGTGTGTAATAATCAATTAGGATGACCATACATCCCATTTTTGCTAGGACAGTCCCATATTTAAGCCCTATCCCAGGTGTCTCAACTTTTTTTGCAAAATTGGCTATTTGTTCCATTTTCTTTTGCCAGCTGATGTATGGCATACTCATAATGAAATATGCATTGTATCATATAACGTAAAAATAAACGTAATCGTATTTTTGTTGTTCCCTCCATTTCACAATGACGTCCCAACATTTTACAACTTTGTTTGATTGATGATAGGCAGTGATGGCATGCAACAGCACCTCTGAGATCTACCTTCCCAGATCAGGTGCACATGTAATGCATTGTCAGCTCCTGTGCGTGAGGTTACTGAATTTATCAGGAGTGTTTGCTATAAAACATCACAAAAACGTGCCTGCTCCTTTAATGAAGACCTATAAAATCAATTTATTTATAAAAAAAAAAAAAAAAAAAGACACATCAGCAGCTGTCAACAACCAAGTTATATGCCAAACTTGCGGAGCACATTTTTCACGTGCTCACAGCAGCCTCTGTGACACTACTCAGCACCTTTGGACAAAAAAAGCATAAAGAGGCCAAAAGAAGTAAGCGTGCAACTCCAAGCATTTCAAATTTTTTTGTTTAGCAAAACACAGAAGCCAGTCAAATTTTCACTACTAAGGGACTGTTTGCTTAGTGCACCATGCATCATGGACACGGTTTCAGGTTGGGTTACTGTACATCACAATTAATTAAGAAACTCTACCAACCGAAGTTTGCATCTGCTCACACAAAATCTGAAGCAATAATCTGCAATGTATTAACTCCTTTATCAATAGAAGAAGTACATCATGATTTGGAGAAGTGCTCATTTATTGCACTGAACAAAAAGAAGCAAAAGCTATTTCCTGTTTTTGTATGCTATTTTCTTCCAATTAGGGTAGTTAACACAAAAATTACTGAGTTTTCTTTTCTTTTGGGCAAAATATCTGAAGTGCAACGTGCAAGTATCTAGCAAGTGACTGAGAAGAACTCTCTTAGTGCCAAGCTTGTTGGAATTTGTGTAGACAATACCCACGCTAATTTTGGTGGTGCCAGACATGCTGGAAAAAACAATTTTGGGCAAAAACTCCCAGCCAAATTAGGAAAAGAGATTTTTGGTATTTGTTATGGTGCTCATATTGTGTATAACTACCTGCACGCTCCAGTCAACTGTTTTTTTATAGACTTGGTGAAGTTTGCTATAAAGGATTATAAATACTTTCACATTTATGGTGTACATGTTGAAGAGCTGAAAGACTTCTGCTGATTTGTTGATCTTGAGTATTTTAAATTACTAGAGCATGGCAGCACATGATTCCTGTCACTGGGGCAAGCGCTGGACAGAATTTTGTTGATTTTTTGATAGGCTTAAAGTATATTTCCTTTCTCAAGATAAATGCCCGACACTGCTAAAGAAAGTCTTCAATGCCCTAGCACTAAATTGTGGCTCGCCTTTGCCAGTAAACAAACAGCCACATTTCAGAAGACAGTAGAGGCATTTGAGAAAAACGATTTGTCAGTGACAGAAGTTGCACTGCAGATATGTTCTCTGCAGGATAATTTAGTGGAGAGACTTAGAGAAAGATTTGTCACAACAGAAACAAAGAATCTACTGCAGTCTCTTGTAAATTATGGGCAAATGAAGGAAGAAGAATTTTACAATGCAGTCAACAATTTTTATACAACATGCCTGTCCTATTTAGAGCACTAGAAACCTGCTTTTGAGTGCACCAAAAAGCTGAGTGGGCCCTGCTGAGAAATATGCCAGGATGGGACAAAATACAAGACAGCATTGCTATATGCCACGCTAGAATTGCCACTTTAAGTATGTTGGGATGGGAATTGTCTTTTGATGAGTGGGCCAATGCAAAGTCAATCATCTCTCATCATCTTTGACTGGAACCATCAGAGAATACCATTGCTGAAAGGTGGCTTAATGCTTTTCAAGAGATGGACAGCAGGGCAGTACTATACACAGATCTAGCTAAGGCTGCGGAATTTGTGTAACGTTTCCCAGGCACCACAGCCTCTGTGAATGTGTCTTTTCAATAATGAATAACGTGATCTCCTGAAAAATCACGTCTGTATGTTAGGGCGGTATGAAATTTTGCCAGGTGTTTTGTTTCAAAGCGTTTCGAGCTTGAAACAGCAAAATCGAAATGAAACAAAAGGCTTCAAAACAGCTTTGAAACAAAATAATGGAACTCGAGATATTTCAAAAGTTTTGAAACATTTCAAGTTTTGAAGCTGCCCTGATTTGGCTTCAGCGCCAAACCCAGGTGACAGCAGCAGCCTACTGTCATCCGGCACACAGATCCAGGGGCCTGCAGCCCCGGGAGGGCTTGTGGGGCTGTTCTGGACTCCTCCCGGGGGTGCGAGCCCCTGGATCTGTGCACCAGGTGGGAAGAGGCTGCCACTGCCTCCTGGGGCAGGTGGCAGCAGCAATCTTTTCCAGTGTTGGGTGTGGGCTGCACCCAGCACCAGTCCAAGGCAGCAGTGGCAGCCTCCTCTAATCTGGCACGTAGATCCAGGGGCCTGCACCCCTGGGAGGAGTCTGGCACAGCTCCCCATATCTGCACGCCGGATGAGAGGAGGCTGCCTCTGCTGGCAATTGTCAGGAGTTGCATTTTGAACCTCTGCACCTACCTTCTTGACACTTGGCAGGCTTCATGCCCTTAGAAGAGGCTACCATCTCTGCAATTTTCATCCAGATCAGGCAAGAAATGACAAAGTTTTAGGTATTTTCATAATTCCCCATTATAGCCTATGGGCGAAACGTCGAAATGCGTTGAAACAGCGAGACAGTTTCAATGAAACAAAATGGGACAGTGCTTCAAAATGAAATGAAACAACAAAATGAAACACTGTGCCTTTGAAATGGCAAAACAGACATTGAAATGAAATGATGGTGTTTTGCACAGCCCTACTGTATATAACTCACATCATGAAGGCTATGTGAGTTAATGTTGATCTGGATTGTACTGCATTCTATGACAAACTTCTGAAAGACAAGCAGACCCTCGGAAAAATAACATCATCAGAGAAATACAACTGACAACAAGCAATGTCACACCCTGGAGGACAGCAAGACAAGGAAAAACATCAGTAACTACTTTGTTATGAGTACTTACTTTGACTGTTCATGTTGTTTGTAAGGGGGAAGCTACTGTATTGGTTAACTTATGAAGTCAAACCTGCTCAGTCTCTTTGAAGTCATATTAAGCGTTTCACTATACTGCATATTTCTTATCTGTTTTTGCATATGTAAGTGAGCCACCTTTAAAAACTAGTACAATTTTACCAGGTGTTCTGGTTTCAGCATAGGGAAATATGGCACCCTATAAACAATTGATCTCTTTGATTTTTATATTGACACCCTTACAGGTAAACTGCTCTTCTCCATCCATATGTCAACATTGTTTTCTGGCCTTTTTTTCCCCCTTGAGATTCCCACCCCTCCTCCCCCCTCAAAGGCGTATCACTATTTGGCATTGGTCAAAAGACAGCTGATTTTAATTTACTTAGTTGTAGTATTTCAGTCACTGAGATAACATCTGGAAAATGTTTTTCATCCCCTGCCTCATGCTGGGATAAATTTTAGATGATCCAAAGAAAATGTTAGAGTTTTTCAGCATTCTCTCACCTCTGGCACAATGGGGAAATGGCCTTATTGTTTCAAAATGTAAATGTTTCTTCTTTTATCTTTTTGTACTGCTTTTATATTGGAGCTATATGTTAATAGGAAACCCCCAAGTAGGATGAACCTCACCTGGCTTCATATTATCTTAGATTGTATGAAACATTTGCCAAATTTATTGGTACCATGGCAACTCTGGAGTAGTCTTGAGGTTTTTCTATAGGGTAAGAACTGAAGGATGCACATTTGCAGCCCGGACTCATAAGTTCTGATAACTTTTTCCCATGTGCTTGAGGGGAGTTAATGTAGTATACCATGCCAAACTCACCCTGAAGACTGATATGGGGGGAATAGGTCATTCATCTCCCTTTGAAGAACCCTGGACAGGTGCTGGGAAATAGTTTGTAACCTTTCTTTTCTCAGAAGACTATCAAAAAGTTATAGGGACTCAGTTTTGGTGGGGAAACAGGTGGTCCAACCTTCTTATTATGGTTGCAAACCAAGTGAATTTCAGAGATTTATTTTGTCTTGATTTTGCTTTGTGTTTGGCCTTTACTTAAAAAAAAAATCACTCACAGCAAATACCATCACCACGTTTCATTGTGTACTTCATGTCATCCAAAATAGATGTGAGCTAAGAACTGAGATATAGATAGTATATGAATTGTGGATGGATACCTCTTTTTTCCATTTCTGATGACTAGGTTTAACTGATTCCACATGCTTCCTATTTGAAAGGTTGAAAAACTGAGATACAGAGGCATTAAATACATGTGCATATTCAAAACCAATTTTGAGTATGTTAGTCTCAGCACATCCTATTGTGCATTTCAGCACAAATGCTAATAAACCTTACTAATTGAAATTAAGAGTGCTGAAGAAATTGAGATGTACCTTAAGGCAGTAAAAACCTTGGGCACAAAGCTGGAATCCAAGCACAACTATGTGATTGTGTAGGGAGATTGAGGGAAAATGTACTTTAGTGAGGTCTCAGAATGACATAGCAGTTAAGCTGCTCTTAACTAAATCATATAATGTAGTTGATATTGAAACTGAAAATAAACCTGGGTCCAGAACTGAGAATCTTTGATCTCTTTGAAGGGAGAAAGAGGAGGAGTGAATTGTTTCTTTTAGAAAGAAGACTTCCAAAAATCCCACAGTTAAACATGTTGGACAACATAGCAACTTTGGAATGTGCTTACAGGACTATGACTTAAAGGGCACACCAACACGTGCATTTACTGTGCAGTAACTGAAATTACTGTGCAGCATGGTGCGTGTCTGTACAGGCATGCCCTTACTGCACCATAAATATGGCAACTTATGCTGACTTGAAGGTAAATTTGATACCAGCATCATGCTTTAGTCCTAAATCAGTCCACACATAGTGTTAACCTGCTTTAACACCTGCACGTGTGGATGCCGGCCTATTCCAGTTTACTGCTCGGTAATTTACTACACAGTAATTTAGTGAACAGTAAATTAAAACTGGCTTAAATGCATATATAGACATGCCCAGTGACAGGCAAATGTGAAACTCTTCCGTAATGGCTACTGCTTAACTGATAGACATAAGGGATAAAGACCAGATCCTGCAAAAGGCCAGGGTGTTGAAGACAATCATATAAAAAGAAAAATAAATCCTTTCCTTCTCAGAACTTGGGCTGAGTACTCAAGGTAAAAGGCATATGGTTGGTCCTAGGGAAATGAGAAATGACTGAAAAAGTAGTAGTTTAGTATTCCTGGAAAGCCAAGGAATTGGTTCAAAAGGAAGAAGTTTCTTGGTTTATCACTGGTAAATGATCCACTGGGAAACCTGGACTTAGGTGCTGTATCAATGAACTTGCACAAATATTAATAAAAAAATTTAAAAGACAAAATATTAAAACAACAGAATGATGAGTTCTTTGGAGTTGGGGTGGTATGGTAGCCATGATGGTCTAGGAAAAATGTGAGAAGCAAGAATTTCTGTGAGTGATATCTTTATTGGACCAACTGTATCGTTGAGAGGGATATAGACAAGCTTTTGAGTATGAAATACTCTTCCTGGGGTTGCCTCTCATGCTTGTTCTTTAGAATGATTTTAAGCTGACTACATTTTTACCATGTAAAACAAAGACATGTTTTCAATGCCCATTTAAAATCTGCTAAAGGGAAGCTGTGTAAATGCTGTGGGCTTCTCTCTGTGTCTTGATATCATCTATGTAATACACTGCATACTCACAAAGACTTACGAGGTAAAACCTCCATCTGAACTTATATTTCTTATTGCTCCCCTATTTATTGTTGATTTAGCATGCAGTTTTCTTCTTCTAATATTGGGTAGAATTACTACCACTTATACTTTGATAATATGGTGCCATCTCTTCTGTCTATGTAAAATAATGTCAGCATAGAGCAAATGCTTTGGCAGTGCTGCTATGGAGTAGAATGAACCTGTCTCTCGAGGAATAGGCAGTACCATAATTGGCTAAACACAAAGGAAATACTGCAGATACACAGGGGAGCCGAATAAGGAAGCTTGGGGCAGAAAAGGAAAGAAAAAGAGTAATGTATACATTGGTATTGCCAGTGTATTAATGCAAAACTTTAGTCTACATAAGGCTATAATATTTTACTCAAAGGTTCCCTATTAGTAAACTGGCTGCTACTGCTGATTTTAGGGGGAAAAAACATATCTTTATGAGTTTCACCAAGAAGCCAGCCTCTTTTCATGGAGGGGGAAAAAGAAATAAATCCACTTTATCTTTTTCCGTAAGATTGCTATCCTCCTCCCAAATTACTATTGTACACAGAATATTTAACCCAACTTTTAGTTTATAGATTTGATTCAAAACACATTATCCAAACACACTGTGCAATTATAATGCTGGGATTAAGTATAAAAAAAATGAAAACAATCAGTTCTGAGAATTCCATCATATCTTGCAGGATTTAAATGCAATTGAATATGTCGACAGTTTTTATGTGCTACTAGCAAGAGACAAAAGAAACTAAGATAAAGTGATGCACAAAATGGGGAAAGTCTTTAGGGACATTAAATCAATTCAGAACAATATGGAAATAATCAAAAGTCAGTCAACAGACCAAATAAGACTTCATAAATGAAAAGTACAGACCATAACTGAGACTGCTTAGGATCATAGTGGATGACTGTTTACATACGAGACTAAGAGATTACAAGACAAGATATGAAATAATTAGTGCTGGTTAAATCTCAAAAGGTTTTGAGCCTTGTTTCAGTTAAGATACGCATCAAGAAGCTTGGACGCTTATACAAACCTTCTCCGTACTTTTGTGAATCTGCCAAACTAGACTAGAAATATATGGAAGAAGAGGGGATTTTTATTAAAATCCCAGTCCTTCCTCCTTCTTCTATTACTTCCTCCGTTCTTGTCACCAAACCTTCTGGCTATATTCTAGCACAAATTCTATTGTTCCCTGGACCTGAAGAAACACTTAAAAATGAAACATAATCCAACACATTTCCTTAACCATTTGTTTTGTTGACTCCTGTGTGAAACTTTGCATATGGTTTTGTCCAACTTGAGACATAATAAAGTTAGGAAAACATGGGTCCGAGAACAGAAAAGGCAATGTTACCAGTATTTGTACAGGTATGGACATAGGTTGAGGAGAAATAAAACTAAAACATACAAACCATAATATGCTTTACAGACCTTCAGGGACTAGGAAAATAGGATAAACTTAGACAACCACAAGGTCTAAGCCATCAGTCAATATAGTCAATCAGATGAAAATACAGCCAATAGACATAAATCAACTGGAGCAGACAGAAGAAAACAATAACAAGGCAGATTAAAAGCTATGACTAAATTACAGGTGCCATGTAAGAAATCAGTGCATTATATTCACGATTTCAGTGTAGCAGTTGTCCTATCACTGTTGGATGGCAAAACAGTCTTATTCCTTGTCTGCTAGTCCTTCAAATGTACTATCACTAAAAAAAGACTAATTTAAACTTATCAGAGGCAACAGACTTGTCCACCATATTTTCTTGCATACAACATGAACCTTTTCCCAAACTGGGATGGGAGAGGGGGATATTAAACAGGGAAGCTGATTTTCTGCCGAAGTTTGGAAGCGCCCTGGTTTTATTCCTGCCCTACATTGCAGCAGCTGTGGTATTACTATTCAGTCAGCAAACAGAGTCAGTTGACTAAATGACTCCTTGTTCTTCACTCTGCATGTATTAATGATTGTCTTTCCTGTCTACTTGTCTTGATGTTCCAGTAATCAAACTAACCTTTCTTAGGATAAATGTGCTGTCTGCTAGCTGCTCCTGGTCTCTTTCTTCCATAGCTTCTTTAACTCAGAATTGTTCGCTGTTCAGCACAGACTGTTAGCCTTTTTTTGAAATCATAGTGTTTAACCTAGTCTTGAAGATTTCCAGGGATAGACAGCGCACCTGCCTGGCTTTGAACGCCTGCTTGCGGGCTGCCTTGGCCCGGACAGTAGAGGCTGTGCGCTCTCTAGTTTCGTGGGTTCCCACCAGTTTCTCTGGGCCCACCGGTGCTGTCCCTGGGACATTGGTCCCAAGACATTGGGCCATTGGTCCCAAGATGGTGACCAGGGGGCGGCGCACCTGTCACGGGGCGGGGCTACCCATGTGGCCCTCGACAGCCTGCTAAAACTGGGTAAGCAGCCCTCCGCCCAAAACAATTGCCTGCCCCTGCTATAGGCAGTTAGGTTAAATCTGTTTTCACGGCCTGCTGCTGCTTTAACTATGGTGACAGCACTATGGCACTCTGACCCACTGGTGTAGATGCAGCTCTGCTTCCAGAAAAGTGGGGTTTCTTTTTCTACAGTATGCCCTAGAAGTTTCTCTTAACATCACACCCAGCTATACAGTTGGTCCACTAAAACCCTCTTGTTTCTCAATTGCAAACTATAACAGACTCCCTGCAATCTTGGAAAGCTGGATAGACAATAACAACATATGATTCATCTTTGAAATATCGGGGCGGGGTTCCTTTGTCTAGAGCAGTGGTGCTTAACTTATGACCTGTGGGCTGGATCCAGTCCATGGTTTGGCAGGGATCACAGACAAGCAGCTCAACCTGGCAAGTCCCTTTTCCTGCCCTCTGTTGCTACTAATGCCCTCTTCAGTCTTCTCTGGTCTCTCCCTTTCCACTCCTCTAGGACAGGCAAAGCTTACTTTCACCCTCCTTTTCAATCTTACCCCTCCTTCAGACAGGCACTGCCTACTAGAGAGAAGTGGAGACCCTCAGTGCAGACAGGTTGCAAATGTCTAACCTGCCTCTCTAAAAAGGTTGGGCTCCACTTGTCTAGGGTAATAAAGAAATAAGCACAAAATACAGATAAAAGTGGGAAGAATCAGATCCCAGAGAGCACTATGAAACAAAGTAGAGGTTTCAAATTGACAGTAAAGTATTTAATAAAGATCAAATCAAGTGTCTTCCTGGGCTCCACAACCCATTGGGCTAACATAGCTAAAGCATGGCAGTTTCTGTAGCTAACTGCACACAAAAGTGTGCGTGTATAGCATCACATCCAGCCACTTTGACACCCCATTCCAAATGACCAGGTATGCTTCTGGGTCATTTGGGAGGAATCTTTCAGCCTAAGTCCACAGCAGGGCTCAAAATCATGCTTCTGGAGCCACAGTAAAACACCTTTACCATTCTGCTACTTCTAGTTCTCAAAAAATGAGCCTAGCTGTCGACTAGTGCAGTTAAGCTCAGCTCATACCTGCTTGGAAAATAATCTGGGAGAGGAGCTTCTGCAAGAGAAAATCACAAAGGTGCTCCCTATCATTTGATCTTGAAAAGTTGGCCTACTATTTCCTGTAAAAGGCTGATTCTCAAGCTTAAATGACTTGCCAAGTCACAAAGACACCCTTTGTCCTTTCCTTTGCAAGCATTGCTTCTGGTTTTGTGTTCCTCCCCGGCAAAGTAGCTTAATTAAAAACACTGAACTAGGGACTCAAATTGACTACATTTTTACTTGAGGGGGAACTGAGGATATGTTATCTTTCTGCATAAGACTTATGGGGCCAAGGAGAGAGGATAATGTGCATTCCCCAATTAGATCCTCTCTCTACCACTTATTCTCTGCCTATCGGGTCTCCTTTCCTTCCCTTATGGAGTTCAGAAGAGGCAGAAAGAGGGCTGTACCCAAGTAACAATTTGAATTCCCCTCTTCTTTCCTCCACCTTGCAGATCTGGAAAAGAACAATCCTGGATACATTTTTAAGAACAAATTACTTACTATTCTTTTTCATTCTGGAAATGGGACAGGCACCTCATAACTCTTGTTGTTTTATAAATTGTTCAGAATAGAAATAGTCAATTATTGATGTTGACAATGCAGTATGAGATGTTTATTGCACAGACAAATCAAAATCCGTTTGCCTGCTACCTTCAGTACATTCACACGTCTAATCATCGTAGAAATAATGGTGTACAACAGAAGCTTTGAACTTTACAGACAAAACAAAAAAAAGAAAAAAAGAAAAATAGGAGAGACAAATTTCAAGATCACAAATATATATATTCTGTCCCTGGGGTATCCTATGTCAGATTGAAATATGAATCCATATGATAGCAGACATTTGAATGGTGGTATGCTCACAGATTTTGTGTGCCTATGTTTTTGTCTGTGAAACTTGTGGTTTATTTTGGAATATTTATAATCTTCACTGGAGGAGGTTTAAGGCAAAGCTTTGTAATGGGACTCAAGCTAGCAAATACCCATATTCAGTAAGGAACACAGGATCAGGTTCTCCTTCATTCTCAAAATAAGGAAGAAGTGGTAAATTATACCTGTTATCTATGGACTCAAGATTTCACAAACCAATTCCCTATTGTAGGGCCTATTGACAACATCTAATACTCCAAGAATGTGGGGTAGATTAAATATTCTCCAAATGAACCAGTACTAGCATTTTCTCCTCAGTGCCTGTCTTTTTGTTCTTTATACTTTATTTTTTCTTCTGCTTTCATTTCTCCTTTATTCTCCTAGAAACATCTGATCAGTGGCTGCCAAAGGGTCAGTTCCTATTCAGTCTAACACATGCATTATTCTTATCAATGATCCAGCAGATAGGGTACTGAACTGGAAATCAAAACAAACTGAGTTTCATTCCTAGTTCTTCCATTTACTTTGCTGAACGACCGTGAGCAAATCATTTAACCTCTTTGCCACCTCATTTTTTTCATCTTTAAAACAAAGGTAAGGATGTCTTGTCCACATTTGTAAAGGCATTTTGTATTCCATTAATGAAAAGCACTATTTAAGTGTCACTACTTCTGTATTTTTACTATGAAAACCTACAATTATTTCTATAAGTATTCACTCAAAATTAGACTTCATAATCCTAAGGATTACCCATGATATCTAAAAATTTAAAATGTCTGTTAAAATGCTCAGCTATATCAGGACAGATATTTTTTTTTTCCTGTGAATAGCTTATTCCCTGGAAAAGGCAGTTTCGGTTGCCCTAAAATTGTTTGCAAATTCAGGTTGAATTTTCAGCTGAATAAAAAAAATAGAGAGAGACTTTGTTTAAAAGACTTAAGTATTTACTGGGCTGGAGAAAATGGGTGATTCTATACTGACTGCTTCTAATCCTCCTGTGCAAGTTGGGAAACCTAGAGCACCTATACATGTGCCAGATGCCTGCTCCAACACTGATAAGCATGCATTGGAGCATATACTCGATTAATTGAGTCTGTTGAAGTGTGCTAATAAGCATGCTCCAGCAGCCTCGGTGTCTCATGTATTCAACAACCCCAAGGTTCAAAATGGTGGTAGGGGCGCTTTAACTAAAGCTTGTTGAACACCTCTGCTGCCATTTTGAAGCATGGGTTGCTGAATACATGACATGCTGTGTGTGCTTTAATTAGAGTGGCTCCCTAAAGTTACTCTTATTAAAGTGCCTCCACCCCACCCCAGAGCACATATAAAGACACCCCTAGGTTTCAATCTCTTCTCCAATAAACCTAGTGGAAGAGATTCAACAGAAGCAAATGAGATCCTCTTTTTAATACTCAGTATCCCAGTGCTCTTCAAAAGTGAGAAACTTAGCCAGAGAGTCAGCTCTGAGTTAACCGGGGAGAGTATTTGAGTCCATATTTCCCATATCCTGCATCAGTAACCTAACAAGTGGTTAATTCAGTTAGGAGATGACAACAGTACCACTTTCATCTCCCTGAGTTTGTGACTTGAGCTTTTCCTTTTAATAGACATTTATGAATTAGGTATCTGAAACATTAAATTTTTTTTTCAAGTGTGCCCCAAAGGGGCTAGAGGCTGTGGTTGTAGTTGTAATACTACTACAGTTCACTCACCAAGCTGAAGTCACACAGCCGTACTTATAAACCTTAATCCTTCTCAGGAATGTCAGTTCCGACATGAACTGTTTGGAAATTAAAACATTATAGTCTGGCAGGAAGCCAAAGACCCAGTCTGCAGTCAGGTCTATGTACGTAGATCCCTGAATTTATGTAGAATACAATGGAAGTCACCAGGACTCTGTAACAGGTGCAAGTATTAATCCAAATGGATACAATTATTGGATCAGGTCCCAAATAAGAATGACTCATAGAAGATCTTAGGCAGTCATTCCCACTAGAACATTACAAAGAGAGTGATAGGAGTAGTAACTTTTCTTTCACCCAATCCAGAACCATTTACCAAGGTCTTTATTGATATACATTATCTTCTTCTCTGGAAAATTATGATGCTGTGTTAGAGTGCCAAGGGTAATAACACTGTTCAGTCATCAACAGCTCTAATAGTTGTTGGCTCAGCTTTGTAAGCAAAGCTATAGGCTTGGAGGTGATTATGAATTCTGTGCACTCCACCCTTTGCTACCTTAATCCTTGTGTAATTGCTTACACATGTGCAAACTGGGTGTAAAATGCTACCATTTAATCGGTAAGTGGTTTTTATGCCAATTTTGCCCAAGTGTAAGTGGCTACAAAAAAAAATAAAGGTAGTGTAGAACTTCCTGTAATCCAAGTGAGTCCTTTGGCTTGCAACCAAATTTTAATGGGATAGGTATTCTCCACTCTTAGCTTCCCCACCACTAATGGTAAGTGGTTCAATAGACTGAAAAGCTAACTCAATGCACTCCTATATCATAGCCAAGGAATTGTGGATATTCAGTTTCATAGGATCAGACCCTGATAAAATTAAATCTAATCTTACAAATTTTATAATCCTGCCACAACAAAATGGTTGACATTGTATACGGCTTATCATGAATATTTGCTGAACTGGAATTAGCCAAAAGAGCTCATCATAACTCTAACAAAACTAAAACAAAAGAACAAAAGGCATGGAAGCAATTTCTAAATCATAGAACAAAGTGGGACATTTTATTCTAATTTCTTTTTTATCATTTTTGCATGTCAATATTCATAAAATATTCAGAACAATTCTTATTATTTATGGTTTTGAATATCCTGGGGATACAAGTAAGGAGCACAGATTCTCTCTCAGATATTGTAGTTCTTCACCAGAAATTGTGCTAACCCCTTTTAGAGATCATTAGAGGCATCACTTCAGGCAAAATCAATAGCAATAACTCCATCTTGCTCCCTGTGCCCCATATATTGAGAGACTTGGTCACACTCCTCTGTTTTTCATCCCCAGCCCCATACTTCAATTTTATGCCAGTCATTTTATGTAGCACATTGTTTGTGCACTGATTTCTTTCTAGGGACACAGGAGACCACCATGTTCAAACATGGTTCCTTGGCTCTTTTAGATCAACATAATAAAAACAGCTGCCAAGCATTGTTAAACGCTGAGTACCCAAATCTTGAATACTGTGTGCAGTTCTGGTCTCCGCATCTCAAAAAGGATATAGTAGAATTAGAAAAGATGCAGAGAAAGGGCAACCAAAATGATCAGGGGATAGAGCCACTGCCATACTTGGAGAAACTAAAAAAAAGGCTAGGACTCTTCAGTTTGGAAAACAAAAGTCTAAGGGAGGATATGATAGAGGTGTCTAAAATTATGAAGGCTGAGGAACAAGTGAATAGGGAGCTGTTGCTCACCAGATCTGACAATACTAGAACTAGGGGGCACACACTAAAATTAGTAGGAGGCAGGTTAAAAACTAACAAGAGAGTACTTTTTATGCAATGTGCAGTTAACTTTTGGAATTCATTGCCATGAGAGGTAGTAGAGGCAGATGGCATAACCAGGTTGGAAAAAGGATTAGACTAATTCATTGATGATATTAACCATTGTTGAACAGAACAGTTGGAAATGTTTCATCTGGTATCTCTAAACCAGGATGCCAGGGAGGGTAATGAATAAGGGGTAGACCTAGATCTGTCCATTTCAGTGCTTTCTGCCACTGTCAGAAACAGGATATTGGGCTAGATGGATCATTGGTCCGATCTAGTATGGCACTTGTTATGTTCTTATGTACTGGAATTTCTATTCTATATCTTCACCCCAGACCCCAAAATTGGGAATGCCAACAGCAAAAATTAATTTTTGTCATTGTCTTTGTACACAGAGAAACAGCTTGTACACTCTTGCAAACACTTCCACAAGTGCTTGACTTTATGCACACGTGTTGTTCAATAAAATAATGTATTACTATTTTAAAATAGCAAAAGAATGAAAAACACATTTTCATGTCAAACATTCCAAACTTGAATTAACTATTATATTTTATCAGTACAATTTAATGAATATAGTTACATTTTAAATTATAGCCTTGCTTTTAAGGGAGCCAAAAAAGTATGCATAAGGATATTGTAGTAACTGTGTTGTAAACCTGATATGCAATGCTATGAAGTAAAAATTACATGATGTTTTTTGGAACATAGAAAAAAATCTAGCAACTAAATGACATGTAAGTAAAATAAGAGAAGTAGAGGCTGTCGAGAGAGAAAATTCAGGTTTCTGATCTACTTTTAAACCAGTAGTGACTGAACGCTTGTTGACTTGACTATAGAAGAAGATACATAAGGAAATGCCATATTTTCAAAAGATTTCTGACAAAACAGGAAAAATAGCTAACTCCCACTTCAGGCATCACAAAATGAATAATGAAATGTAACTGAAAAACAAGAAAACTCCAGCTCATTAAGTGTTTGAAAACACCATAAACTAAATTAATGTGCAATTTGCTACAAACAAGGAATTCCAAGGCAGGAATAACATGGCCAGATAGACTATTCCTAGCAAGGAGGGATAGTCAGCAGCAGTCCTGTGCAGCAGTTTTATAAACTGAAGCCTGTAAGTTAAACTTGCCAATGGTCTAAGAAATAAAGAATTACACTAACCAACCATGGATTTTATGAGAGAGAACTCCAGAGCTCCAAATCTGATCAAGAAATATACTGATTCTGAAACAGCTCTCCAACTGAAAAGATAATATAGTAATCAACGAATACCCTTTATCATGCACTAAATGCATACTAAGCGTTATTTTAGTTGCTGCTATGCCCTTAGTTTTATGATATCATCTGAACCTTGTGATCTGCAAAATTGGGCTGGATAGGTGGAGCACTGTGGAAATTACATTTCTGACCTGGTGTGAAAGTAGCAAGGTCAGAACACACATTAGTGAAAAACAGGGAGGAGGTAGAGTGTGTGTGTGTGTGTGTGTGTGTGTGTGTGTGTGTGTGTGTGTGTGTGTGTGT
>NW_017729024.1:4856677-4863690 GCF_001723915.1 Gavialis gangeticus | reverse complement strand
TGTGTGTGTGTGTGTGTGTGTGTGTGTGTGTGTGTGTGTGTGTGTGTGTGTGTTTGGGGGGGGAGTGGGACAGAGAAGAGATGTTTCCAAAAATTTTAATTGAGCCTCATAAACAATCTTGTTCTTATTTGGGGTGAAATTTTGGATGGCTGTTTATCATCTTACATTAACCACATACAATGGAGTAATTATTAATAATTCTGTTTTTCAATGGTTAGTACAGTGTGGAATTAGATGAAATGGATGAATTATGTGGCGATTCTGGGTAATTCAAATAGATGTTTTCATAATGATCACACGCACTGCTTGAATAGTCTCAAAATGATATTGCCTTGTGTTACAAAAGGCTTAGTCTTTTTATAATGACATCTTGATAGAATGTGGGTGGATTGAATAGCTCCCAGGACATTAGCAAAGCAATAATATAAAAATCTTTGTTTTATTTTCTGTAGCTGTTCATGGTACATAGAGAAATAATATATAGTGTATATACTTACTGGAAAATGGTGAGTTGCAAGGAAGTAAATACATCAAGGAGTTGTGATAATGACATAAGCCCTGAGATGAAAGCTTGAGTGGATTGTCAGGCTGTCAGAAAAGCACGGTATATGTATTTTTTTCATTTTAATTCACATTTCTGTCATACCTCAATACCATGTCCAGCATTTGCCCCTTGTGCATAGTCTGAAGCTCTATCGGGCAGCTCAGCTTTCATCCTATGGTTGATTCTGAAATGGGCTGTTTTGGACTCAGAGAATGATTTCATTGAGGCCTGAGAATGGTTCATACATTCAGCTGCCTACCCTATTTTGCTTTTGTCCAGCTTCTATTTGCTTAATGTGCCTCAAAGAGGGACTCTGACAGTATGTCCTTCTAAACATTTATTGTTAGTGTTTACAAGGAAGGAAATATATAGTACAGGAAACATGAAATTAAAATAAATTGTTGCTTAATCTAAGACAATGCGGTTTAGTCTATTAGAAAGAATTCTTACAGAAAAAGAGGAAATGCCTACTCCTGAAATCCCAATCTTAATAGAAACAGAAACACCAATTTTAATCTTATTGATTCTAGCCTGACCTTTGCTCAGGAATTGTGATGCACTGGAGACTCAACGACTGACTGGCAATGAGTGGCTGCATGTGCACCACTCCGAGTATTCTGCTCTTTGTTTTTAACTCCACAACTTCCAGACCATCTAAACTGATGGTTAAGCAATGTTGTATGAACTCTGACCCCATTTTATAAGTTAATTAAAAAAATTCCTGCTGGGGGTACTATAAAATTCTAAAATGTCTCATCACCATCTTCACTGATCACATCCTGGACCCAATGGAGTCGATAACTACAAGTAGACCTGGATCAAGCTCAGTGGTTTTTATAAATAATGAGTGGAGCATTTCATTGCTGTTGTGGAGACCACAGTTCAAACATCCAGAAATGTCCAGTTAATAAAAGTTTAAATGTTTTCCCTTTCTTGGTATGATTTCCATGGTCAGTACTTCCTACCAGAATTGGTGGTAAAACAATTCTTGACCACCTTTATTTCTTGTTAAGAAAACATTACGATGAAATATGTGAAACTCTTTCATTGGGTAACAGCTGAGAGTTGTCACAAGTGATGCATATTTGGATGTTTTCTAACAAATGTGAAAGTAACATATATAACAAAGGGGACTTAACTAAAATCTTATTTTTGTACTAAATCCCCCAAATACCTAGTGGGAAAGTAGTCAGCACTAATATTTGTATAATTCAGTCCTGTATGCTATTACTGGTAATGGTAATAGCATATTACTACCATAACCTCCTCTATAAATAAAGGATATCTCTATGTTTTTTGTGTGTTTGGCTTATTGATCTATATCATAATCTCTTTGATTGTTTTCTTAAATATCCATAATTATCCACAGAGTATCTAAAAAGAAGGCCAAAGGATGATTGTAAACCACAAATTTAACCATGGTTTGGAACAAGAAAATCTGTTTCTCTTTACTCAGTCTGACTGCTTAGGAGTTTTTCCAAGATATACTCCTTTCTCTCCTGTGGTGTGCTGCATTATTAGAGATGTGCCTGCCAGCATCACTACAGTTAAGGGTCTGTCAGCATTTCCATTATAAACCCTTTATTTGGGGGGGGTTATAACTCAACTGTTCCAATTTGCCTCAAGCTGAAATTTGACAAACAAGTTCTCAGCCCAGAAAGCACATTTTAAAAAATATCTACAGTATTTGGACATCAGTATTTCAGTGATCGTAAAAACAGAATTTTAGGCTACGTGATATTCTGCATTTCTGCAAAGCAAAAGTGG
Source organism: Gavialis gangeticus (assembly GCF_001723915.1). NCBI lineage: Eukaryota > Metazoa > Chordata > Crocodylia > Gavialidae > Gavialis > Gavialis gangeticus. Next base: position 4,861,379 of record NW_017729024.1, on the reverse strand, counting down.
GTTTGTGGTTTTTTTCTAAGTAAATGAATACTTTCACATCACTCATCTGTAACATGGGCTAGATGGTTTGAAAATGTTTGAAAGCTGGCTTGTGTTCAAGCACAGCAACTATTTTACATAAACATGTGCAACTATATTTGCATGCAAACTGCCATGCTGTGGAATTACATCACATAAATGACAGGCAGCATTCTTAAAATGAAACAGAGTTGTTGATAATGAGGTAAGTTTGGACTTGGCAAAAGAGCTCACAATTGCTACTGTTTTATCCAAATGAGCTATGGTTGAATTTTACCTGTTTACAGATTAGATCCTAGCCTGAAATGCAGCTCTCTTCTCCCTTATTTTGGCATTTAATCCCACTCAGTTGTAGATTCAGCTGTTCAGTTCACCTCTTTCTACTTTTTCCAAGCATTCGCCTTTTCACTACCCACCCACAAACTACATTTGTTCATACCTTTCCTGAATACAATCTTTCATCTCAGCCTTTCCTCCTTTCTTCTTCCCTTCAACTTTCACCTTTTTCAAAGCTCCTCTGCATTTAGTCTAAAGCAGAGTCTGATGTATGCTTTTAGGCATGTAGACCTCCAGTCCCAATAATCAGATATGCTAGAAATATTTGAAATTTATTTTTGTTCTGGAGTTTCATCCATTTCTAATTCATTCTGTGCATTTTAACACATTGTCCCAGTGGCCTTTTCCTCATTGCACCACTGAGGAACCTTTTGATTTTTGTACGTTTGTTAAAAAAAAATAGTTCCCATGAACTTGTCCATATGGTGAATTGCCCCCAGCTGTATGAGCTTGCAGTATACATAAATAAAAGCAAAAAACTAACCATTCAGTCCAATAAGAAACCAGATTTATTAAGCAGCACCTAAAATTGAGAAGAAAACTTCCTTTGGTGTAGTCAGTACTATTTTTACCTTATGTCTATGATATACCTCATATTGATACTTGGATGGTGAAAGGATGACATGTTAATGGCACGTGATCTGTTAAATTTAACCTTAAAGCTAACTGAGAAGACTTCAACAAATCCTTGGCAACAGTGGCAATATATGTCCTGCTGGATTCTCATAAATGTACCACCATTAAAACATGAACCCAAGGTAAAGTAAACATGAGATTGATGGTGGGAGAAGGGCAATGCTGATTGTTTCCTTTTATTATTTTACTGTTATACTTCTCTGCTGCTTTGTTTCAAGTGGATGCTTTCTTCAAAATCTCAGGAGAGCCTGTTCTTATACAGTTTCTAAAGTGCTACACAAGGTTCAAATATGTTTCATCTGAACTTTGAGACCTTATAAATCAAACTGAACCTCCAGTTTAATTCTGACCTCACTCTCTGGTGTATTCAGAAGCAGTTTGTGAGCCTGTGTAGTCAATTCACACCATTAAGGGAAATATATGCCATCACAGTCTGACCTTGATACTCCATTTGCCCTACCAGGACTTCTCCTCCTCTTCAGCCAGACTCAAAACTTAGTTCTTAAAGACCCTTTAAAGCCCCCTGAACTGGATGCACACTGTCTATTACTGCCCTTCCCTCTTTTAGTGGAATTTTAAAAACCTCTTTTCCCCATACTCTGTTCCCTTGCTAGTCTTCTATTAGTTTCATTGAATATGCAGGAGGCTTAGTTCCCTGATTCCAAGTTTAACATAGACACTAAACATAAGTGTTTCAAAAGCTTTGTATTTCATCACTATTTTGGTGTTCAGTAATAATTATGGACTCAAAGTGCTTGACATGGATACACTTTATTAAGTGCCTGTTGCATAAATGACCCCGTCCCTGCCTAAACATCTTGTCTGTGAAGCTGTCACTTAAAGAAACAGTTCTTTGTATCACAACATGATAGAAAGTCCAGATTCAAGGTTCCAGATTTCAGAAACAATTCTCAGGTCTACATTCAATGATGCTCTGTATTGTGCAACTTCATGGTTATGGTACTATAGCATGCATACGTAAAGCAATTTCATAGCTAGTCCTTTAGCTATGATAATGTGGCATTACATTCACCAATGTGCACATAAAAATTGTTCTTGCTTTTTTAATACATTGACATTGGACCCGACACTGACAATCTAATCCTAAATTAGAAATAATTGATAGCACAACAAAGATGACAGAACAGTATTTTCTGTGCCATCTTTTGCACTGAGCAGGAGATAGTCAATCATATTTCGTTGGAATGTAAACCTCTGTGTGTTTATTATTTAAATTATTTGCCTGTTCCTAAAGATTTATGCTGCATTGTGTTGTAGCTTTCACTTGCAAATTGGATTCTGTTCATGTTTCATAACAACATTGTCAAACGTTCTCTATGTACTAAGACTAGGCATGCAGGTAATAAAAGGATTGAAGATAGCTGTACATGAGAAGAAACATAATATAGTTAGTCTTACCAGAACTTGACTGAGTGCCTTTCATATGACTACAATGCCAAAATTGATGGTTGCAATTTGTTCCCTATAAATAGAATGGGAAAAAGGGGAAAGGAGGTGACATATGACATCAGACACCAATTAGTCATCAACAGTTCAGAATTCAGAGCCTGAAGCTCCTTATGAATTAAATTTCTAAATAGCACAACAAAGGCCAGGTATAAAGGTATGCATTTGTTATAATCAGATCTCACCATAGAACAAGACAATCTGTCTGTTATGTGTAGGAACGAAAACAGTGATATCATGGACAACTAAACTGGGGGGAGCATTGCAAGACTTTGCAATCAGCTAATATCAAAGCTTGCTTAGAGTTTTTGAGTCATGCATGGTAATTTTTCAACCTGAGAAGTCCTGGATTTGACAGAAGGTAACTTGGTATAGAAATTCTTTCTAACAAGCAAAGAAGACTTAATTGGTGACCTAAAAATTAGTGTTTTTTTAGGTACTAGTGATTGTGATCTCTTTGTATTCAATTTGTACACAGTGAATATGACATCAGTCAGTGGCATCTGTAACTGTATTAGGTATAGTTCTCCAAATCTTAAAGGAACTGTTGGCATAACTTACTAGGGATATAAATTTATGGGGGGGAGTGATCCTATGAAAACATCAAAATGTAGTTAATAGCAGTTGTAACAATGAGCAGGTCTTTTTCTGATGAGGATAAAGATTTTTTGGTCCAACAATATTTATCAATGATCCAGATGATGATATGAAGTCTTGACTGGTATAGTTGCCACGCAGACTGGTTGGGTAAGAAATAATGATGCAGACAGATCATTCTTACACAGCAATCTAAATCACTTGGTTAAATGGTGACAATTCAGCAAAATGCATTTTAATATACCAAATGCAAAGTCTTCTCTTCTTCTCTTCAGCAAACCCTCACAATTGGGGATGATTGTCTTCCATGCTTGTCTTATCTGTGTGTCCAAAGATGGCTAACAAGGCCTATCCAGGATCAACAGACTCTAGTGCAGCTCAGACGTGTGTTTCTGTGTAGAGTGGGTGGCACTAGATTTTTATTTGGTCGGCAACACACTGTTTCTGCTGCTCCCACTTTTCCATCTCCTGTTGTTGTTGCAAGGTTTCAAAGTATGGAGATCCCTGCAGTAGACTCTTCCTCCATTTGGGGCATTCCTGGGCAATAATCTCCCATAAATTGGCATCAATGTTGCATTTTTTTTAAATTGGTCTTGAGGACATCCCTGAAGTGCTTTCTCTGCCCTCCTCTTGAGCGCACACCTTAGCTGAGTTGGGAGAATAAAACTTGCATCAAGAGTTTGGAGTTAGATATCTGGATGACAGATGAAAAGTTATGTACCTTCGAAGAAAGAATGCAGTTGTGGGAGAAATGTGTGTGTGTGCACACAATCATATTTACATTACAGGATTGAAGGCTCTTTGGAAAGCAGCAGCTCAGAGAGAATTTTGAGGTCATCACACATCATCACCTCAATATGAGCAACGATGTGGCAAAAGAGAGTGATGATATACTTGGTTGCATAAAAAAGGGGGGAGGAGAGAATAACAAGTAATAGCAGGAAAGTGATCGTGGCTCTGTTCATAAACTGCTAAGACAGCTAGTAAAATACTTTGCCTACTCTGGGGTCCCCATTTCAAAAAGGATGTGAAAATGCTGGGGAGAAGTCAAAGAATAGCCAAAAATTATCCTGGGACTGGAAAACAAGACATGCTATGAAGCTGAAGACAATCAGTTTTATTCTGCTTATTGAAGAAAACATTGAAAGATTACCTGTAAATCTGACATGTATAGAAAAGGACCTGACTGGGTGGGGGAATCTTTAGTCTTGCTAACAAAGGCTTAAGAAGATCCACTGACTAGACGTTATAGAGCTATGTGTGGAAATTCAGTGGCTAGTGATAGACAGTAATTAGGCCGTCTATACATATGCTGGTTCACATTTTAATTAGAATATCCCAGAGCAGACTTGATTAATTGAGAATGCTCCAGCATGGCTTCACCAGGATGTGTGTAAAGCCCCACACATTTAAAAATGGCTGCTAAGGTGCTTTATCCAAACCTCGGTGAATGAGGTTTAGATAAAGTGTCCTGCAGCCATTTTTAAACCTGCAGAGACTGAATACATGTGACAGTGAGGTGTTTTAATTAAAGCTGCTCTCTGGGAAGTACTCTAATAAAAACATGTCCCCCTTCTCCCCGATCATGTGTGTATCAGCAGCCTGAGATCTAAACTGGTTGATCCTTTCAGTCTTAAGCCTTTTAACA
>NW_017729024.1:4850936-4851677 GCF_001723915.1 Gavialis gangeticus | reverse complement strand
CCCCTTCTCCCCTGATCATGTGTGTATCAGCAGCCTGAGATCTAAACTGGTTGATCCTTTCAGTCTTAAGCCTTTTAACACAATTAGTGGAAATATGCAAGATGTGAATGGATTTTGGGGTAATCATGTACTTTTAGGAAACTGCTCTTTACTATGAGCAGTCTATTTTTGCTCTGTCATAAGACACCTCGAATGCACAGAGATGAAATATTAGAAATCGTTTTGAGACAGAGTCAGATGATCTGTCTTTCTGTTGAATTGGAGCTGGGAGCAATCTCATTGATTTTTTTATGGAACAATTCCCAGAGCAAGCTGTTACTCAGTGAGAAGAGTGGCCACAGAACCCAACCCTTTATTTTTGGGCCCCAGGCACTGATATATGCTTATGTTTGCTCACATGAACCATTGACATAAATGAAGCTATTCACATACATTAAAGAAGCATGTATGAGTGTTTTCAAGATGGGAACCGTTCTCTGCAATGGGAAATTTCCTGCTTATATCTTTTCCCCTTCCTTCCTTTGTGCTTGTATGTTGATATAGTGATACAGGAAATGAGACTGCAGATAAACATGGAAACATTGCAAAAATAAGGACCATTTTAACTTAAGGGTTTCGTGGAAAGCATTTTTTCTTGAAACATTTTCCTACATGAAGTATTCATAAGGCATGTATGAAGTCCAGGTAGTTGTGTACAACCCCCCCCCCCAAAAACCAAACCAGACCTTCAAGTGCAAAAGG
>NW_017729024.1:4817208-4845936 GCF_001723915.1 Gavialis gangeticus | reverse complement strand
TTTGTGGAAAGCATTTTTTCTTGAAACAGTTTCCTACATGAAGTATTCATAAGGCATGTATGAAGTCCAGGTAGTTGTGTACAACCCCTCCCCCCCCAAAAACCAAACCAGACCTTCAAGTGCAAAAGGATGTCAGCAATAATAGAAGGCATCTGTAATTCAGAAGGAATTCTGATATTCTTCTGATATCCTTTCAACCTTAATTTTGCTATCTACCTTATGTTCATATCAGTACCATCTGGTTTTAGGAAGTCACACTTGAATGTCTGAATGCCTTTTCTTACCAAGAACATGAATGTTTAAATAAAAACTACCATTTATACCCACAAGAGAATTACTAGTTACATTAGAGTTATAGAGGAAAATCTCAATGTGTTCATTTTGGTAGAGCCTCCATTCATATAATTTTTGCATGTGCACTTTAAGGAAACTGATTTTTCAATTTATTATATGCTCCTAACTCTTCCTTGTCCACCTCAATATTTGTCCCACTAAATTGGTATGCTTTTTATTTTCTATGTTACTGTTTTTTGAAGGTGGGTGTGAGATACAACACTATCCCAATAAGATTTGGTTGAATTGACTAGCCTGGATGCATTTAGGACAATATACTTCCTGTGATGTAATGGGCATATGCATAGTGTCACATATTTTCTCTGTCACTAGCCAAAAACAAAACATTTAGTAGATGTTTTTCTGAGTGCACTGCTTCATTTTCATTCTAAAACACGTTGCTTGTTTTTTCCCCATGATCATTCCCTTGGAACTGGAATTTGTCATTTATGACTGTACCACTTCAGTTTTAACACTTAAAAAGTCATTTTAACTCCTTCCTCCTTGTAGTTTTGGATGAGGAAAGGGACTTGTGGGTCTGCGGTGGGGGCTGGTGGGTCTTAAGGGATTGGCAGGTCTTTTGGGAGAGGAAGAACTGTTGGGTTGGAAGGAGGGGGATTAATTGGTCTGGGGGAGTCAAGGGCCTACAAATTGAGTCAGTGGGTTAGGAACAGCATAGACCTCAGGCTGAGGTGACTGGCTGGGCTGTGAACATTAGATTAGGTTAACACATTTTAAATCAGTTTAACCCAGGTTGATCTAAATTTTATTCATCTCAGGTGATCTAACTTTAGATTGGGCACACCATTTTTTAGGACAATTTAAACCCTGTGAACATCTGTATGCCCCATCTTGGTTAGATCAATCTAAATGTAACACTTGTACATACCCTGAGGCAGATGCCCCTTGCTTTCATCCACCAATTCCTGACCCTTCTTCTAAACAGCTGTAAAATTCCAGTTGTGTTTGGATGCCTGAGCCTGCTCTTGAAGTGATTTACCTCCTAGATTTTCCAAGTCAAAAATAAAGACCACCCACTTTATTTTCTTAAATTTAAATAAAATTGAACCTCTTTAGAAGTTTGCAGTTCACTCCATTCTTTGCTGATATATATACAATGCAATATCACAAGAGACACTAAATTATCTGGACTAATGTTGTGAGCCAGTACTTTCTTCATTTTTCAAGAAGCAGAAATCAGACCATATATTTCTTTTAGCCTTCAGACATACAGCTGTGTATTTGCTGTATGATGGATTTACATGACATGTACATTACTTCAGATCCTAGCTGTAAACTTATATCCTCCACTCACAGGGCATCAACCAGTAATGATAGTCCTGAAGATTTGATAAACATTTTCTGTTCCATGTGATAAAAGCCAGGTCTGCTGTTCTCATTTTAAGCAAATTGTGTCGCAATAGGAAACCAATTAATAATTCTTCTGGATATATCTTAGTTTGATAACCAAGTCTTTCACATCTGTTCTCTGTTGAGCTAGGGATACCACAGCCCACAGCTCCCCTGCCCCCCAGCCCTGCTGGTGCCCCTCACTCCCAACCCACAGCTCCCTCTCCCCCCACCGGTGCTTTCTAGGGGTGCATGTACACCCCTGTGCACACCCTGCACATTGCCACTGATTCTGTCTCTATCCCTCTGAGTCTTTCTCTCTCTCTTTTACCTGCCAGGGCCCACTCACAGAGCACATGATTTCCCAACAGCCACTCTCCTTGCCCCACTGTTCCAGCCACAAGCAGCCATACTGGAAGTGCCCAGGAAAAGCCAGAGACAGAGCAAAACCCCAGACATTTTCTTGCATTTTAAAAACCTGCCCAGACAGGAGGTCATGTCCAGGAAAACCTGGGCTTATGGTAACCCTAGTTGAACTCTTTTGGATATTTTTTCAAGCCAGTTAAGGCCAATGGGAGTTCTTTCTATATAATGTTTGTTTTTATTATTGGCCATTTGTTATTAATTGCATGAACATAGGTTCTAAAGTTCACATTTTGCTTTGGTTTCATTCTATACTATTATTGTTCTTCCTATTTTTTTCTATTCACATACTGTACAGATTCAATAAATGCTAAGCCCTTTCAATCTATATGGCTCAAGACTCTGACACTACCTAGGTTTTCTGTCTAATTGAAGTATCTTTCATCTGTCTGTCCTACTAATTTCCATGGGTCTTATCATTTAATTACCAGCAATGTTATCAAATGGATGATGCTCCCAGGATTGATGTCACAACAGTGAAGCTTATTATTATCTCCACAAATGTTACAATGAGGAAAGAATTCTAAAAGAAATAGGAATGTATTCCTAAACATGCCTTTTTGGACATGGTATATGTCCTGGAAAACACTGCAGCTGTATGGATATCACTAACATGGCCCTGTTTCACCTAGTTTTTTGTAGAGACATTGGTGGATTGAAGCACTGGTGAGATGCGTGCTGCTTAGGAACTGCTGTTCAGTAAAAGCTGAGAGCTGATTATATTGCTTGTTCTGTCATTTTTAAGAATTATCAGAATAAAAGGGGCACATCTTTCATATTTCAAGTCAAAACAAAAATAATGTATGTATGGGTGTGCCTACACAAGACATTTACTGTGGATCGGGCTAATTAGCTTCACAGTAAAGTCGCAGTGGGCATGTCTACATGAGAGACTAACTGCACAGTAACATAATAACACTAAGTACTGTACTAGCGTGTGCTACTGCGAAGTATTATTAGACTACTGCACAGTAGCGTCACTAAAAGGCATGTGCTGGTGCCACTGTGTAGTAATGCTGGTTACTGCACATTGATTTAGTACATGATTACACAAGTACTAAATTTAATGTGCTGTAACTACGGCATGTTAATGAACATGTAGATGGGCTAGTGTCTACACATACAGCCCTATTAGGACACAGTAAACTAATAAATGCCACCACAGGATGGTACTTGCAAACACTGCAACACACCTGTAGATGCTGACAGGACTGCCTGGGTCATGAGGTTGCTTCAGTGGAGCAGCTGTCCGCCAGCTAGCCAGGCACTGAAGCATTCTTGTGCCCCAGGTAACCCCTCCACAGCATGTTGAGCCTGGGTGGAGCAGCCCCAGGCTGGCAGGCTGACCTCCTGCCCCTTGCCAGCTGGGGCTACTCCAACTCAGCTCAACATGCTGCAGTCCCAGATGCACATGTAAATGTGACACCTAGAAGCAATAAATTCCAGAGTTTATTCAATCACATTAATTATACATGTAGATGCACCCAATGTGAACTATCTGTACTTCAAGTACATGTAACTGTTTAAATAAAAACATTTACAGTATAGGAAATAGAAGAAATGGATTACAAATATTGCAAGTATAACTATTGTACTGTGTAAAGGACTTGCTTTGTGTCAGGCTGAGCTGCCATAATCATGCATACCTAGGATATTTTGAGGACTACTCCTATTCATAGGCACCTAATTAGGCTGGGTATTTTTAGTACCAGCCAATCTGTAATTTTAATGAAATTGCAAGGATAGTTTTGTTGTGATTTCATCCAGTTCCAGCATCTGTATTGGTTTGACTTAAATCACACTTGTGTTCCTGAGATGAAACCACAAGCTAACCAGAGCCAGTTTATTAAAGTCTGCATGTTCTCTTAAAAGTTTCTAGGCAACTTACGGAGCACAAATTGAAAAGAAGCTGGGATGTTAGACCTTGAATGTTATGAGGGTGAAGGGATTTATCTTGCTCTTGTGTTGCTACAAGACATCAAAGCCTTAGACTTTTTCCTAATATAAAATAAGGATAACATTTTTGAAAGTACTAAAATCAAGTAGTTTCAAAATTAAGCCTGTAACTTGTAAAAATGATTTTCAGTTTTGAGTTCAAAACTTCAAGCAATGTAGAACCAGTTCAACTGAAGGTGAATTATTCCAGGAAGTAATTATTCTCAGGGTCTGGTCTCTTAATTGTAGTCTTAGTTTGTCTAGCTACATTTTCCCACCATGGATTCCATATGCCCTTTTTCAGTTAAGAATATTTACTATTAGAAAGAACTTCTATATCATGTAGTCTGTAATCAAGTCATTGCTTAGCTTTTTCCATCAGGTATATTTTTCAGACCTTACATTCTTTTAGCTCTTTTCTGAACACTTTCCAGATTTTCAGTATCCTTTTTGAAGTCTGGATACCAAAACTAGTCTCAGTATTTAGTAGTGATAACCTGTACTTAGATATTGTTTGCCCCATGTTTGATCACATTTACCTTCCGATTTAAAGCTGTGTTAAGTAGGGCTATGCAAAGCTTCAGTCGCTGATTCGATTCAGTGGAGATTTGACTCAATTTGGCGGCCAAATCTCTGAATCTGAATTTAATCAGGAGACCCTTTAATCTCTCAAAATCTAATTGGAACCCTCTGAATTGATTTGGAGAGATTCGATGATTCAGACATAGACACAGATTTAAATGTTTTTTCTACATACCTCAGGGTACCAGGCGGCTCATGAATGCTGTGATGGTGGGGTGGACGGAGCATCTCACAGGAGCGCAGGAGGGCCCCCTGCATGCTTGGCAGCAGGCCTGGAAGTGGACCAGAAATGCTTCTGGTACCTTGAGGTATGTCGAAAAAACATTTAAAGCTGTGTCTATGGCCGAATCACTGATTCTCCGAATCAGCATCGAATCTTCAGATTCGGATTTGGCTGAATCGAATCGGGACAGTGATCCAAATCAACAAATTGAATCTCTGTCTCCTGAATTGGGGTGAATTCGAGTCAAATATGGCCTACTTCACACACCCCTAGTGTTGAGTACTCATGTTAGCAATCTGCCATGACAAACCCTTCTCATGGCCTTGGAAGAATACTCCATCTTTACTTAAGCGAATCTGAGACTTTTGTAGAAATTAAGATAAATCGAATCTGCTCAAGTATGTAAATTGGCATGTCCTGCCAGCCTTGCATGTCATGTGTATCAGTGGTGCAGCATGCATCAGCTCTGAGAAAATGGAGGAGGTGCACTTTGAACTACAACACATTTGATATGCTTTAGTTCAAAGCATACCACCACCATTTTCTCAGCACTGAAGTTCACTGCTTCCCTGATGCACCTACTTTCAATGCAGTGCTGGGTGCTTTTAATTAGTATCGTTCATTAATTAAAAGCTTCTGATGCTGTGTTGGGACCACATATAAAAATGCCCCGTATATAGTGATAGACACTACACAAACAGAATCCATACTGTCCCTGCCTGAGCAACTTACTGCTTTTTGGAATGTTTTTGAGATTGCAATTATATCCTTTATGTCCATTTTATGGGCAACTAGTCCAGAAATTAACTCACAGCAAATCTTGTAAGGGGATATGTCAAAATGGAGAAGATTTACATGTAGTAAATTTAGTCATCCTTTTAGAAGTTCATTAAAAATGTTTGCCCTAAGCAAAATTCATGAGGTACTTTGTAGTGAACTTGGTTATCATTAAATTATGGAATTATTCAGTTATGGAATACATAAATAACTTTTTGGGACAGAAATAGAAATGAAAGCCTGTATATACTACCTTCTCTGTTTCAACTCCATTCTTGGAAGACCATTCTCTAGGGATAAGTGAATAGCTCATTCTCCATGTACAACCTTTCTGCTGAGACCTATCATCAAGAGCATGTAGATATAAGAGCTGTATTGGGATTCAGTAGCATAAATTGCATAAAGAAAGTCACCGGGCATTTCTACAGTGCTCCTATTTGCCTGACTATACGATTTTCAATCAAGCAAGTCAACTCTGCACTCTCACAGTAATAACAACTTGCCTTTTCTGAAAAAAAAATCAAAAGAAAATAAATTTTTCCAACTCTTGTGACAGGTGATGGATTGGCATGTGGCCTCCTGTAATTAGGAAATCGCTTCATATTTAGTCTATTCTCACATGCAATTATATCTCTGGTATATGCTGGTAAACTTTATTCCCCAAAGAAGTTTTCTTGCTATACCAGAGCTGACATGAACCTATCAAGCTTGTGACCTCCTTCTATTTGTTTGCAGTGACATTCAGCCATGAGGAAGCCAATTGATTAAACTTATACCTTTTAAACATCAGAGCTGTGAACACAGGGGAATTTTTCCACACACTAGGAAGGGAATGTAGAGTTTTAATGTATATTACTGGGTGAAATGGCATTCTTCCTGTGTAGTTCTGACTTCTTCAGGGCAATCACTGAGGGCATATTTTGGTCCAAGTTCCATATGTACAGCTGTATGTATGCATGCATATGCACCATTGTACACAAATATTTCCAAGTCAAGTCATCAAGCTTAAGCACATCTGTAGCAACTAGCAAGGCTACAAACTAACCTCTTGCATATGCAGCTGCCTTATTTGCAAGCACACAGCTGCAATAATTGTTTTTTACATGATGAAATATACTTTGGATACTCTAATTTTTTAATCAGTTGGGTGCTTTCCTTCTCTAGTCACTGAAACTATAACACAGTCTTTCCTTATGTACTTGGATCATAAACTTGTAACATTTCAACTGGTTAGAATTCTCCTTGCAAAATGAACTCAGATCTTTCAGATGTAAAAGGGAGAGAAAGGACAATAAAGGTGACTTTCCCCCCTGTATGTAATTTGAAAATTGAGGGACTGGAAAGCCTGTACACTGAGAAGCATAAAAATAATACATGTAAGGCCAGTCAGAAATATATATACAGTATTCTACCAATTGTATATAGCAATTTGCACACTTCCATGTGTGCCAAAATTCCAGCCAGAAGCCTTGTATGCACACATCAGGATGCTAGTAAATTACACTGAGAGCAATCAGATAACATTGCTAATATGACTCACTTCAGTGCAATTTCTTTGCTCCTCCCTGTATGATTAATTACAACTAAATTGATGTTGCCAGCAATGATTAATTTACAAGTTCAGATGCAGAGTAAATGAGCTAAGCAAAACTGAGCTGGCATTGCCACATATTTAAAAAGTCTGCACAAAAGTTCCCAATTTAAACCCATTATCAGTTACTTCATTTGCGTGAATAGTGGCTAGAATGAATGGTTTCTAAATAAATGTTTTATTATTTTTTGTCAATGTATCCTTGGTCCTGTTTAACTTGAGGATTAGTCTTGATCAGAGTGATCAAATAGCTGAAATTGCTCATTGAAATAAGTGCTTGAAAAAATGAAAATATTGTGCTAACTTGGCCTATAATGGAAAAAGTTAACTAATATCCAGTAACAGAAAAAGTATAGCTTTATTATACTCTAGTGGGAATTAATACCTGTTTCATGATTTTATACTGCTGCCCATCATTGTAGTATATGAACACCTTCCCTGTAAAATCAATAGCAAAAGCAGAGTCTCTAGGGCTGGGTACAAACATTAGAATTTTACCACTATAAGTGACTGGAAACTGGTTTATACCCATAACAGAACAGAAGTTCATCACACAGACTGGTTTAAAATAATGAAACACGGTCTAAGACTTGCACCCCACCCAACCAAAGGGCAAATGTTCGTTCTCCTTGCTACTTACCTAAATTATGCCACTTACAGAAAACAGTGTAACTTAGATCAGTTCTGTTTTGGGCTTTTTGGATGACTGTATGTAGCCTAATAGACTTTGGAGTCTCTGGCATTTGCCTCTCTTCAGGGGAAAAACTTTATTTGGAATCCAGTTTTGTTTGTTTAAATCCTCTTCTTTTGTAGGTTTGAGTGTGCACGTACAGGGTAAAAGAAGGTTACAATGTTGTGAGTGGTGATTCTGTGGAAAATCTAAACCTGCATCTCCCATATTAGAGGTGAATGTCCTGACCATTGAGCTTATTGACTATTCTGAGATTGACAGGTTTATTCTTTCCCTTTGGCTATTCATTTATATACATAATACATATATAAACTTTGAAATAATTCTTTCTTTTTTTTGTCTCAGGCAAAATTGTTTAATTTCTGTTTTGTGGGAAAGAAAAAGCATTTTCTTCTCAGCTGTAAGCCTAAATAAAGCCAAGCAGGATGTAAACATTGTTTTTGGTAAATTTTCTGGCACTTAATGTAGTCACCAATCTCCTTTTCTCATGCAAAGGCAGTTCATTGAATGTGCATCTTTCTGATGATAACCATGGTTTTTATGTAACAGCTACCTCTTTAGAGATACACCTGAAATAATTACCTTTTAAAGAGAAATTTTAAAAAATCTAACTTGGAGGTTGTCACACATTAAAGGTCAGAGCAAGAAGATGTTACAAGAATACATCATTTTAAATGGATCTTTGCTTCACTCTTACATTATTGTTAATGATTTATATGACCCACAGTAACCTCAATGACTCCCAGTGGATATTTCTTTTTTGTGGCCAACCAATGTTGTTATTGTATTTTTCATGTTCTAATATCATCAGCCCATGGGATAATTTCTGCAATAACTTTCATTCTTGAAACCAATGGAATTGCACAGACTTTGACTGTAAGTCTCTGAGGGTGTTTTGGACATTGTCAACAAGCATGACCTATACCATACCTTTTAAGTTCTCCTTTGTTTTCTCCCAAGCAACATAAAGTTGGCAACCTTTTGAGCAACGATTTCATTTAATCTGAGTAATATTTGATTTCTAAATAATAGAGTACATGATTTTACTGAAAAAAACAGAAAGTGATGCTACCAGACACAGGGCACATCTACACATCACTCTACCTTGCCATAGTAACACGCTACACCGTCATAGAACATGCTATGGCAACATAGCAATCACATGAGGCTACACTTGACCAGCAGCTACTTTACCATAGCAGTGTTCTCCCCTGTTTTAGTGTACTGCTGTGGTGTAGTAGTGGCTAAAACGATGGGTGGTTACAGCACCATGTTTTAGTACTTCCAGAAGGAAGTACTAAAGCATGACTCAGTAACAATGTCACTATAGGGCAACGTGTAGATGCATCCACAGAGTAGAAAACTTAGTCCATGCTAGGAACATCAGAAAGCCTGAAATTACTAAGTCCTCCTCCTTGTGAATGACTTGTGTTCTGGAAGTCAGAAACTTTTTTAGGGACACTGATCTCCTGATACTAGTCTCTTCTTTTTCTGATTTTAACATAATATTACTAAAAATAGTCAATCTTTTCTGTATTACACAAGATTAAATTACATTAACATCAAGGATTAATAAAAAGCCAGCGAGAAGCCAGATGAATTGAAGAACATCTGGTGATATGAACACTGAGAGATCAAGAAAATATTTCAGGCACTTGAACATAAATGCGGAAGAGCATCTTGAGTATTTTCCTTGACATGCTTCTATGCACGGTGAATGCTAAATAAAACTATGAACCATTAGATCAAGAACTGCTGAAATTTGTGTCCTATGTACAGAGTCTGAATGGGAATATTGTGAATTAGTCCAGAGGAATTGCAGAGGCCATCTGTGCAGCCACCTTACATGTAAGACACAGCTTAAGGGACAAAGTAATGGTCTTTGCTCACTATATCCTCCCTTTTGTTTGTGAACTACTGAGCACATCAGAGCACATGCTAAACTATCTTCTAAAAAGTAAATATCCCCCTTCCTACACAGAGGACAGTCATGAAGCATTTGGCAATAGCCTGCAAACAGCTGGGAAGCTGTCCTTGTGTAAGCTGTCTGCAACTGGAACCTATGCAGATGGGCTTTGGCATTTCCTGAGCATTTTGAGTTTTCTGTACCTGAATCAGCAAGGTCAGGGTTTCAGGCTAATATAGAATTCTATCTGAAATGTCATCTGGATATAGTGCATAAGTTCAATATGAGTGACCAGGTGCTTTAGGCTTCACCGAACAGCAGTAAGAGATATTTCATATATGAATACTTTTCATTGATATGTCACTTCCAATAACTGAAGGTCTGTGAGGGTACCATGAAGAAGAATGCAGGTGGCAGTTGCCTTTGGAGTATGTAGATGGTTTCAGTTCAGTTTCTGTTTTGTAGGTGTTCACTTCATACACAAGTCTCCCATCACTGCCATCATAAATAGCAGTAAGTGGGAACATACAAAGAGTTTAAGATTTATTTAAGAAATAAATATGCCTTCTCCTATGTGACATTAGAATTGATGTACAAGTGTTGGGTGTAATAGTGTTCCGATACATAAGTATATGGATAGTAGAAACTTATTTCTTGAATGCAGTCAGGCTTAATACCAGGAAAAACTCCTTCACAGTCAGGGTGACCAGACTGTGGAATAAACTCCCTCCAGAGGTGGTGCAGTCACCTAGCCTGGAGGTTTTCAAGAGGAGACTAGACAGTCACCTTGCTGGGGTCACCTAATCCCAGTTGTCTTCCTTCCTAGAGCAGAGGGGCTGGACCCAATGATCTGTAAGGTCCCTTCTAGCTCCTACCAATCTATGAATCTATGTGACCTAGGTTAGCATAACTACTCCTAGAATGAGATAGGGTACACCAAGGGCTACTGTACCATTTTGCAAATACGAGAGTTCAGTTCTAAGTCCTGTCAATCTGGCACTTTTCAAATGTATTAAATCCTATTCAAAATATGAAAAGAAGCATGATATTTCTCCTATGGTGCAAGCAAAGTTCAAGCAGAGACAAATGAACAAATGGTCCACATTTCAGCAGGAAGCATGCACCACTATACTTTTCTTGTGAGTATGAGAAAGTTTGGAACATGCTGGAGTTACAAAGGATAAATTTTCTCTTAACACACATTGGTGTGACAAGGTGCTCCATAAATCAGTGAAAAATACAGAATTTATTCAATAGAATAATACTGTAACAGAGTTACTGAGCTGGGTGAGCAAACACTGAAGATATAGTGGCTCTCCACAGATGAAAGAGATTTTCTACCTCAGAAAATAATTCTGAGAGAACATTCAAGGTTATGTCTTCTCTTTCTACACCTAGGAGAGAGGGAAAATGTCCACAACAGCAACAATAACAGCAGGAGGGGGGCTTCCTCTATATTTTTCCAGTAATTAATTGTTGTTATTTTTAATCACTATCCGTTTATGGGGTTATTCCAGGGGATATATCTATCTCTGCTAGCCCTTTAATAAGAAAACTCTGTAAATACTAAAATTCATAGTACAAGTTTCCCTTGATTTATGCTGTACATGCGTTCCCAGAGAACAGCACATAAATTGAATTTGCATAAAGTGAATGCACTTTACAATGTAACAATTAGGGATAGGTTCCTATGGCAGTGAGGGAGGGAGTGAGGCTGGGACTAGGGAAGGGGTGGGGGTGGGGTGCCACTCTCAGTACTGCACAAGGCAGCAAAGCAGAGGGAACAAAGTGGCACTCACCCCAGCCCCAACTGCAGCAGCCCTGGGAGCGGCCAGCACCAGCTGCCTGAAGCCACTGGACTGCACCGTGCTCTGCCTGTCCCCACTCACCTCTGCTCCTGGGCTACACCATGCCCTGGTGCAGGCAGCTGGTGTCTGCTACTCCCGGGGCCACTGCAACCAGGACTGGGCTCTGCTTGTCTGCACTTACCCCAGCCTGTGCTGGACTGGCACCAGGAGCAGCCGACACCAGCTGCCTGCACCACAGCATGGCACAGCCCAGGAGCTGGGGTGAGCTGAGGCGCGGGGGACAGGCAGAGCACTGTACAGTCCAGCAGCTTCAGGCAGTTGGTGCTGGCCACTCCCAGGGCTGCTGCAGCTGGGGCTGGGGTAAATGGGGCCACGGCCCTTTCTCCTCCTCCCACAGATGTACCAGCTTGGGCAGGGGTGGGAGGTACCTATGCTGATTACATAAGAGTAAATTTACCTCGCATATAATGAATTATAGGTCTAAATGTGCTCATCGCATAAGAGTGAATTCACATATAAAGAACCCACATAAATCAAGGGAAACCTGTACAAGTATCTTGTCTCATCCTAAAAGAAAAATCAGCACACTTTGACTGAG
Source organism: Gavialis gangeticus (assembly GCF_001723915.1). Lineage (NCBI taxonomy): Eukaryota > Metazoa > Chordata > Crocodylia > Gavialidae > Gavialis > Gavialis gangeticus. Next base: position 4,833,719 of record NW_017729024.1, on the reverse strand, counting down.
CTCCTCCAGTACCATTAATTGTGTTTGTATAATTACTTTTGTCAGCCAACCCAATAAAGTGCGCACCAAACAGATGAGAGGTCTTTTTCAAATAGCCTGCCTCCTAATTAATCTAAAGCCCAAGAACACAAATGTAATCTCTCACCAGATTTGACCACTAAGCCTCCTATTCTAATGTATGGTATAATTGTTTTCATTCAGTATCTTCTGCATCCATAAGTTGGTTGAAAGAGCTTTATCATTTCTTAGTTCACATGATTCAAAAACTGTATCATCACAAATCATACAAGGGTTCTATGTAAGCTTTCATGGACACTCTATCCTGAAATTGAATGTCATTGAAATCTGATATGTAATTTATTCATGGTATTACAATGTAATAAGCTAAAGAGTACTCCATATAATTCAGAAAACTTTTACTGACCCCATACAAGAACATTAATACCCTAATAATTCTAGTTTGTGATATGTTCGTTGTTTTTAGTGGCGAAAATCAACTGAGCTTTTAGCCGATCTGATTGTAGGTGGTTATATTCTCCCTGTTGTAGCAGCAGTATGGATATTTCAAGAAATGATTATAGTAAAACTCCATTATTTTATGCTTTGTTTCTTTTTAAAATGTTTTTTGGTAAATTTTTCAAAAGTTACCTGAACAGAAACAGTGCGCTATAAAACCAACTAGATTTTTCTTACTGCCAGAACTTGTTTAGGCTAAACAAACTGCAACATATACACCATGTAAGGAGGAAGCTTATCTGTAGTGGTTTCTTCAAAGAGAATAAATTGGGAAGAGCAGGGGGTTGGTTTTTTATTTTTTATTTTTAATTAGTTGCTTAGAAAATGTGTTTAAAAATAGGCAACATCCCACCTCATATTACTTCATGGGCAACATCCCACTACATATGTAGAGTCTTACTTCATAGACTCTACATATTACTTTTTCTGACCTTGCAGCTATCTTACATGCCTTTTTAATAAATCGGTATAATTTTCTTGTGTACAGATCTACCTACATATAAATTAAAGTATATATAAATATATAATATGTTATAGCAATGTAAATATCTATAGTACTGTACATAATTTGAGTTTCCAGACAAATAAGAAGTTCTTGCCCTCATGCAAATCTAAAGAGATGAAGCATGGGTGTGGCTTCTGATTAGAGAAAATAGTACAGATTATAGTTTTACTAAGATTAATACTATTCATGAATTGAGGTCAAATTCAGCTACTGTTTTTGACTAAAAATGTTGAAACATTTTATTTTTTCTTTTGAAATGAAGTGTTTCCTTTCAAAATGGCATTTTCACTTTTAAATTGACCTAAATTTGAAAAAGGAGAAGCGTTAATGCAACAATTTTAAACTAAAGATTTAGTTAATGAAAAGTTTAATTAAAAGGTTTCATTTTTTTTTAAGAAATATTTTTTGGTCCAACATGAAATAAAATATATTTCACCTTAAACTGAATGCATTTCAGATCAACTTTAATCATTTGTTTTTGGTGTGGGAGATGGTGTGTGAGATTTCTTGAAGTGAAAAATGAAAATTTTCCTTTTGGCATTACCTGAACCAGACTTTTGACTTAGCCATCAACATGTTATATTATTCACAGAGGTGGGATTGATAGATATTTACAAACATTAAAAAAAAAAAGGACATGAATGTTAGGTAACAAGTTGGGAATGAAACACATGCCTCTGAGCTTACACTGAAAACAGAAGATTTGTGCTTATATTGATAAGTAGATACTTGAGGAAGGGAACTTGATGCCAGAAAGCTTGTCCAAGAGCATTCCCAGGTATACAGTTGGTCCAAAATAAAAGATATCACAAAAAAGTCTTGCTTCCCTTAGACTGATAGGAGCTCATATCTGAAATATGCTGAGGGCTGTAATTTTCCTCCTTAAACATGGGCAACATTTTCTAAATTTCCAAAGCTGAACTATTTTTTTCACTGTTTATAATTGTAGCAGATCTGCTTTTATTTACTTGGTGACACTTGCCCTTTAAGTCCTTTTCTGAAGCTATCAAACCTTTTATTTTATTGATAGATTATGTTTTTTGAGGACAGTGTTTTTGTAGATACTACTTGCATTGAGTCATACTTTTATTTTAGATACATGGGTCTCAGCTCATTAAGACCCTAACAGGTTTTGAACTTCACAGACTAAATTATCCAAAAAATATTACTCCCCTAGCTCTGCCAGTGAGCACGAGGGAAATATTGTTACTGTATTCCCATTTTACAACTAAAAAAACGGAAGGAAAAGAGCCTGGTTAAGAGCCTGGTTAAATGTCAGTGAAGTCAATGGAAGCCCTTTCATGGATCAGGATCAGGTCCTTAAGTTATCTCTGTGGCCCCAAGAGTTTAGGATTTGAGGCTATAAATAGATGTTGAATTTGTGCTGGGTGGAAGCTCTCAGGATTTTACAGGCCACTGCCCTACTTCAAGTCTCTCTGAAGTATACAGGATAAAATGCACTAAGGCTTTTTCCATGCCATAGTTGTGTATGCCTGAGGTTATTGCACTTTTCCCTCAGTCAGGTTGCAATGCTGTTTGGAAAAATGATGCGTGTATGTGATTGTGCTGCACCTGTTTTGATCCAGGTCAAGCCCCAGCACAAGAAGGCCCACATAAATGAGACATCTACTTACAGCCTAGAATTCATAAAACATAGAACTGGAAAGAATCTTCCAAGGTCACAAAGTCCAGTCCCATGATATTGTAGGCAACTGCATCCCATAATCCCTTTTACAGGCAGTCCTTGGACTTACGACAGAATTGGTTCCTGAAAACTGTCTTAAGTTGAAACGTTGTAACTCGGAACCAATTTTCCCATAGGAAACAATGTTATAAATGGGGGATTGGTTCCTGAACCAAGGCCTGATACCCTATTTTCACCAAAAATAACCCAGAATTTTGTACTTAATCAATTATAGATGAGTAATATAGTTACATTAATATATTTATATTGTAAATAGCAATCATATTGATTTAGAAGGACTTCTTGAGGTGACATTGCTGGACTTTTTGAAGGACTCTTGGTTGGGCTTTTTGAAGGGTTCTTGGCTGGAGTCTTCTCAGGAGTCTTGGCTGCAGGTTTTTCTGGAGTCTTGTCTGCTTTCTTAAAGAAAGTGTCCAATGAAGTTTGGACAGATGTTCTCCAGGGAAATGGGCAATGCAGCAAACTTGATCACTGGCATGGCATTGTGTGGGATCAAGAGTTCTGTTCCCAAACCTCAGTTTTCTGATCAGAAACCTTCTCCTAATTTCTAATTTAAATTTACTAATACCCATTTATGAAATCATAGAAACATAGGTCTGGTAAGGAACCTCCAAAGGCATCTGCTCAAGGCAGTCTAAATCATTTCAGGCAAGCTAATCTAACCTGCTCTTAAATTTTCTTTTATAGGCATTCTAACTAATCTGCTGCAATGCTCAATCACATGCATTTGTTTTGGTTCTTTGTTCTCAGTGCTGGTCTCACTGCACTAAATACCCTCTATCTTGTTCTCATTTCCCCATAAGAATCCAGTTCAAAATTTCCTTATGAACAATAGCATTTCTTCAGTATGGAAGTGTGCAAATCTGGGCCCTGTCCACAATAGGAAAATTTTGTTAAGGATTGGCCAGTAGTGCAAGCATTAGTTTATCTGCATTGGTCATCAGCACATTCAGAGACATTGTGAAGAAATAACATCCTATTAGCCTTCCTCATGTAAGTCTAATTAATACTGACTACATTTTTCAGGAAGAAATGGAAGGATGTATAGCAAGATGTTTGCTACTACAGATAACTGCTCTGCTTCATTTGAAAACCAGTGGAAACTATGCCATTGAGTTAATTGGCAACATAATCAGAATAACATGGAAACCTTAGAATGTCCTAGTAATATCTAACTATCTTAGAAAATAAATTTGGCTGGTTTTGCATATATAAAACTTTTTACAGCTCCAACCTGAGCATGAAATTATTTTCTTACCCCTAGAAGTTGCAGGAAAAACAGACAATGGGTATTATATTTAAAAATCCTATTAAATTTAACTATTGCTACCACTATAATATAGCGCAAAGAATGAAAAACATGTTTTAAACTAATCCATTGTCTGTGAAACTAATAAACAAGTAAAGCAATTGTCTTTTTCTAGTATTTTACTTAATCTCATGAATTATGCTTCTATAAAGACTGGTTTTGTCATGTTTTCCCACAGGTTATTGTTGATGACAGGTGAATACAATCGATCCTTTTTCTCACTTTTGGAAGAAGGTATTTCCTCTAATCTAGCTAATAATTAATAATCCTTAATTACCATTCAGGCAATACTATTGCATCTGCAGTAACTGAAGAAAAATCTCTTCTCTGGTGAATCAAGCTTTCTCTTTTGAATAAATCCATAGCCTAGAGAAGAAGGAAGCTAGAAATGAAATCACTTGGGTGGGGATCAGAATTAGTCTTTGCCTCATTTTGTTTCCACCTTTAATGGAGGATACCTCAAGAAACCAAAATAAATTATAGATAACCAAGTACAATGAAGACCTCCATCAGTAGTTTAAATCCCAGGAAATGGGATGCAAGAGCTAGTTGTTACAGGAAAACAAAATGGCAGCTATGGAAATATGAGGTCTTGACATTCAGGAAATCTTGTTCTATTTTGTAATATTCTATAAAAAGTTAACCCCCATAATGAGGCCAACCAAGATGAGTACACAAAGCGATGCTTTTTTCCAGGCTTCTCAGATCTCTGTATCTGTACTAATGTAATCTTAACAGCTGACTGAGCTGTGGAACACACCAGAGTCGGTGATGTAGTGTCGCAACAGCCCTTGGCACCCTCTAACAGCCTTAGTGAGTGTGACCCAGCTAAGTCTGACAAACAGCATTGACATTTGGTTTCACATACTATATATTGGGGGAGGAGGGGGGTATACACATTTTCTTTGCTAGAAAAATGATCTTATGACTTCTTTGGCATGCTGCTCTCCATAGTCAGAGCAAAAGGGAATGCAGCATTAGTAAACAGACATCCGTCAAGCCATCATCCCAAATCTATTAGTATAGCTCATGCCGGGTAAATACTGTGTTTTTGCTAGCAAATAATTAAAACCTATTAGTAACAACTAATAGTTGTAAAAAGACAAATGAATGGGTTTTAATTATGACTCCAGAGGAGCAAAAAGAGTGAAAGAGGAGAGAGACCATATGTGTAATATATTCACTGTTACAGCTTGCGCTGATTAAAACTCTGTTTGTCGTATTATACATCATTGTACTGTAGTTGTAGTAAATGTTCCTTGTAATGCATTTTCAAGTACAAAAATTGCTTCAGAAAAGAGCATTTAGGAAACTAATTCTATTGAAACCAATGAAGTGTTGACACATTGCCTGATGTGGATTTGTTTAAGGAGGCTTATTTTAGGTTTTAAAGTATAGTCCTTAAGGCAAAAAATCAGTGACTGCCTGGTATAGTGACTGAGAGAACACTGCAACAGTATGTTCAGCAAGAAACCCCTCATTAATCCTTTCCTGTAATTCTACCCTATTCACCTTCTTCCTTGCCTGACTCAATAGAATTTAAAACCTGCTGTCAGCACAGTAACTAACCCAGAACCCATTCATTACTCAGTCAAGGCATTTGTAATGTTTGCTGATTTGTCCATGAATAGGAACACAGTGTAAATCTGGACTGAGGAGACCTTTTTTTTCCTTGTCAGTTTAATTGCCCCTGTGTGATGTGTTCAAGTGTTAGAAATCATCAGGGGTTTTGACACCCTCATCTTTTCAAATAGGCATGGCACTTCACTACCTCTAACACCCAAGAAAAAGAGAAAATGTTTGCAGCTGAGAAGAAATATGCATGGCTTATTAAAAGCTGCTTATTCACATCAAACTAGGCCACTGGCACTCTCAGTAAACTTCCAGTGCCTGCAGCCTCTGTTGAAATTAAACATAAAAAAGCAGACATTCCCTGCATTCTAAGAAGGCTCCCAATGTGACAGAAATAAGTAGTTTAATAGTGAAAGGTTGATAATTAATGAATTGAGTGACTCCGTGGTTGCCAGAAAGATGCCTGCTACAATTTTACAGGGCATGTGTTGAATGGGAAAAAGATGCAAACGACAGTTTGTAGGGAATTTACACAGTCTCTAAGTAACTACTTCCATGCCAAATTGCCACTGCAAGCAGGGTGCCCAACTGGACTTTCAGGAAAACATATACATTTAATTTGCTTTCTTGATGTACCAGTGCGGTTTGTTGCTGACATATGAGTAAGGCAGCAAGAGATATTTGGACATCTGTGATGAAGCCTGATAGGCTGCTCCTTTTGGAAACATTGTGCCAGGCTTTTATATATACCCTGCATCACAAATAACATGCTTTGTTAACTGGTGAAGGCTCTTATTGTTTGTTGTTTTGCTATTATGAATTAGGAAGGGAGCACAGAATCTGCTTAATATTCAGCGGTTCTTTCTTCTAGTCCCAGTTACTGAGATAGTCAACCTTGGATTTTTGATTAATCTTTTCTAATTTTCTGTTGCAGAATTAAAATGATTTTTCAGAAATTCTCTTTCTTGATATTATACCCAAGCTTGCAAGGGTTGCCTTCCTACACACATTTTATGCATGCATACAAAATTGGGCACATAGGCTGCTTGCAGACATTTAAAAAAAACCCCAAAATGGGACTTTACTTTAAACTTGGCACGTTCCTGTGCTGAGCCCTGCACATGCCCAGAAGAGGCAGCACTTTAGTTGGACCTGGCTTACGGATGTTGGTATAAATCAGGCACTTTAGTGGGGCTTTTTTGGGATTCTGGTGTGAGAGAGAACCAGGGGATGCTGCTGCTCCCTATGCTTGGCTCCTGGTGCCTAGCAGCCAAGCAGATGGAGCAGAGTGGTATAGCCTTCCTGCTTCCCACTCTAGGAACTCTGGAATCAGCAACAGACCCAGAGCACTACTCGCTGCTGCTCCCCTCTTCTCTCAATCTACAGGTGGGGTGGGAGCAGCTGCCCCTTGCACTTTGTAGAGACCCTGGTCTCAGGAAGACAGGGAGCCTTATCCCCAACTCGGCTCTTCCCAGTCTCCAGAAGGAGTTAAGCAGACATACAGAAACTTTCCCCGGAATGACTTCTACCTTATTGTAGCTGGGTGATTTTTCTCCTGGAATCGCCATTTTTGCTCCAAGAGAAACACTTCTAGTTTCTGTCAGAAGAACAGCAATTCTCCCAGGAGAAACTTAGAATCATAGAAAATGAGGGTTCGAAAGGACGGCAGGAGGTCATCTCATCCAACCCCCTAGTCAAAAGCAGGACCATCCCCAACAAGATCATCCCATGTCTAGCAGGGTCTTAAAAAACCTCCAAGGATGGAGATTCCATAAGCTGTCTGGGTAACCTGTTCCAGTGTTTTACTACCCTCCTAGTGAAGACATTCTTCCTAATATCTAACCTAAACTTCCCTTGCTGTAACTTGAGGCCATTGCTCCTTGTTCTGTCATCTGCCATCACTGAGAATAGTCTAGCTGCATCCTCTTTCAAACCACCCTTCAGGTAGTTGAAGGATGCTATTAAGTCCCCTCCCAGTCTTCTCTTCTCTAGACAAAATAAGCCCAGTTCCCTCAGTTTTTCCTCATAAGTCATGTTCCCCAGACCCCTTGCCATTACTTAAAACCTCTGCTGGACTGTTTCCAATTTGTGTGTGTATACATGCTACCCCTTCCATTCAGGGTTTATCGAGTGGCTGAATGCACTATGTGGCCTAAAGAGCTGCTAATATGTGTAGGTATTCCTTTGGGTGCAAAGCTGTTTCTCTCTGTTGAACCTGGAATTCTGCCTCTTCTTCCACAAATCTGTCCTTCCAGGCATCTGCTTATAAAGGCTATCAGTAAGCTTAACCTGTTAAAGCCACTCTAGCTCCACAGGAAAAGAGGCATTACTAATTGGTATAGTCAAACCTTATTCTAAGAAGTTTTGCACTGCAGTTTAGGGTTTCACCCTGATCCAGTTGACATAGCTTGGATCAATTTGACCCACTACTCCAGTAACCATCCTTTGATCCAGACCAGTTTGTAATTTGACCCATTCCTGTGATGACTTTCCTATAATAGCCTAGCAAGACAAAACCAAATCAGCTCCATTTATCTTAATGGGCTTTTTTCAGACATGAGACCTTGCCAATCTTTTGTAGGGAAGAAAAAAGAATCTGTGTATCTGATAGGCTTTGAAATACCACCTGGTGTTTAATGTTATTTTGTTCTGTTCTCATAGCGGTGTGCTGAATCATATCTTAAAAGTTCAACAACCATTCAGTCACAGCCACCATTCAATATGGCTGTGTCATTATCAAAGATTTGGATTTACAAAATGCTGCCTACAAACAAAGTAGTTTCTACAGACACTTCTCCCTGAGGCTCTGCTGACTGAGAGAAATCTTCAGGTGTGAAGTCTGCTCATCTTACATCTTTAGCTACCATTTGGATGCACAGCAATCCTATTTAACCCTCTAAAATTACTGTTTTGAGGTGTAATCATAGGTGTTACAGTCAGCTTTAAAGGTTTTATTAGGGATGGATAAACCTCAGAGGTTTTCAGAGTTTTCTTTTTTTTTCAGGAAAGAAGGGTTAGAAAAAACAAATAGAAAATTCTCTCTTCCTCCTCCAATAGAAATAATTATTCTTTAAGATGTTCCAGTTAAAAAAAAAATCAAAAGCATTTTTTTTCTAGAAAAAGAGGAGGGGTTTTTGTACAAGGCATAAGAGAATGACTCTCTCATCCCTCCAAAAACTGGCTTATCCACCATCAGAATGCACTGAGTGAATGTATCATTGCTGGTTGAAATTCTGGTGCCATTGAAGCTAATGACAAAGTACTCATTAACTTCAGCTGGGTCCTCTACTTAAAATCATTTAGCTTTCACTCTGTTTGCTCATGTGCTCCATTTTTCTTTCATTGTGAGTTTCTGTCCTATCTCTGTCCTATCTCTGGTCCCACAAGTTTTAATGAGCACAATGTTAACTATAACTTTTTAAAGAAACGTACCCACCCATGATCGGTGGGGAGATGTTACACAATTAGTGTCTGGAAACTTTTTGCCTAATTTTTATAGAGACGCATGCAACTAATACTATTAACTCAATGCATGTGGGAGAGAGAGACAATGAGAGGGAGAGTTTACGTATTTACTTGTATGCAAAGGGATTTCATTTATGTATGTGTGTGTCTGTGTATTACTGAATATTACTCTCTCTATATAACTATTTTTATTTTTATTAAAATAAATCTTAGTAGTCCTAGGCGTTTTAACCATAACATTATGCATGTATACAGTTATGGTTACTGTTATGCAAGTAAATCTGGATTAATCTCCATTCATGGATCTATAATTGCTGATCTTGTGTTTCTAGCTTTCAGAATGACAGCACTGCAGTCTCTTTTCATTTAATAATGAACAGAATTCTTGCGTATGAATCACAACAGAGGAGCATTTTTACATAGTATTCATGAACTCACAATTTCCCCCCAAAAGCATTTTGCTTTTATACCTCAGTGAGCAGCTCTGTTTGAGTAAATGATCCATCCTTGACTCATTGTGTATACAGAGAGAAGATCTTCCTTTAATTGTTGTTTTAATAAACTGGAAGTCTGCCAGCATTCTCTGGGAAGAGGAAGAGAGCATTAATGACAGCACTGTGAATCTAGTGGTCTTAGACTAAATGTAACCCCACTGTTCTCTTTTTCTTTTCCTGTAGATATGGTCTCTTCTCCTAGGTTTACTAGAGCTACTTAGACCGTGTGAAGTAATAAATATAGTGATTTGGGGAAAAATACTGGCACTGAATATGGTATATTTTAAATTCTTCATGTGGCACATAGAGAGTAGTGATTAATGAGTTTATCTATCAGAAAGCTTCAGTTTATGTTATCCATCAAAATGTTTCTATCATGTTGTTGGTGTAGGATAGGATTTATGGTAAAGAAAAACAGGCAATCCATCCACAGTATCTAAATCCATCAGCTCCACATATTCATGCAAATATTATTAGATGATATATCTGTAGCTATCTGAAGGTAAAATGTTTTTGGATGTTATGAACTGCCAAAAGGAAACCTTAAAAACAAAGCTAGAAATTACTTCCTTCCCACCGATTGAGCTAGTGTGTGTCAACATCTTTGTATCACTCTCTCCTTATTTAAAAAAAAATGTTAAACCACTGATGATTAAGTGACTGTTAGTAGTAATGTTCCATGATTTTTCCTGTAATTCTCCAGAAATCATCTGTAATACATTTGATAAGGGCCATATAGATTTTTATACAGAGAACTTGTAAATACTTTGCTTTGTTCTTTAGCTTTGATGGAAAGACCTACCTGCACCTTGCATAAAGCTCACTTCCATCTGCCCAGCAGGAAATTCGGTGTATACAACCTGTAAATGTAAGAACAGGAAAGGAACATACGGTCAATCCCACCCTCCCCCTGCAGTAACATGGAGGTGCTTTCTCTTATGCATTTTTTTAAATCAAGTCATATAATATTGAGTTGTTCCAGAAACACTGGCTAGGGCTTGTATACAATGCCAGATTCACATTGTACTCATTGTATCATGGAGATCACACAAATGGGTCTCACACATCTTTTTGGAGGTCAGTGGTTCTCAACCTTTTTCAGATTCAAGGCACCCCTCATTAAATTCATGGCACTCCTTGGTCAGGTCTTTATTTTCCCTTTTTTGACTGTATAAAAATAATAGAGCAATTCTTCTGTTGCAAAGAGCTCAGCAAGCTCACAACAGGTCAGAATTTTTTTAAAGTTATGAATTTGTTTGAAATATCTGTGTTTACCTTGTGAATCATGTTTGCACACCTAAATGAGGTACCATTGTATGGCTCCCCATTAGCACCCTTGAAAAACACACTTTGGGATGTTTATGCTCCAAATGACAGGTGAGAAATGCAGGCTTGTCCCTTTATTTCCTAACTGGTTAAACCATTTCTCAGTGGAGTATATACAGAAGCATTTGAACCCTTCAGAAAAGTGTAATAGTAGACTCCTGCATTGAAGTGTGGTCAATAAAAACTTTTGAGTAATGAGTCTGCTGTTGTTTTTCAAATAGGGCCTTTTCTTTTGGATTTGGTTGTTCAGGTTTCTTGATAGAAAAATCTGGCTTGCCCATAAGTTTTGTAAACTCAGATTCAACAGTGAAATCAATAGCTTACTGGATCCATGCCTTGCTGCCCTTTGCCATCTTCTGTCATACTCTTGCCAGCCAAACAGCCAATACCCATGAAAAACTCATTAATAAATCGACAGACGGATGGTTTTATCAGCACCAGGTCAAGGTGCAAGCAAGAGCTCCCTCAGAAAAACCTGAAGTGTGTGTATTTTCCAAGATAATTTGATGAAATAATCTGGGACATCACAACTGTTCTGGGGTCTGATTCTAGCAAACCTAGGTTGCACAGAAACGGTTACTGAGGTCATTGAAGTGCTCTTTGGCTCTTTCCTTCCCCTCTGGATACAAAGAGAAGTCACATTTGTTTCAGGAGAAACCATTTTCTCTTGGGGGAAAAAAAAATACACACTCTCAGACATCCATGTCCCTTGTCCCATGACGAACCCTAAAAAGGCTTGCTGAATGAGAAGTGCTCTTACAGTTTGTCCCAGGACACTGCGAAGTGTGTCTGAACAATTGTTCCAGTATTGCATCACTGAATCAATGGCAGAAATGCAGGTAGTGTATTCAGCCACTCAATAGACCCTGACTGGAAAGGTAGCATGTACACACACCAGTCCTGCAACTTTTCTGGTCTGGGATAAATACAGGCACAACTGATCCCGAGCTAAATGCAACATCTGTTCCTAGCCCCCTACCTCTCTTTGAAGCATTCTTCTTTTGTTTGCTAGCCAACATAATTGTTCAACTAGACTTTTGCAACTCGCTAGCTCAGTTACAGGTTTTCATAAATGGCACCTACAACTCTTGTTCTTGGTCAACTGGACATGTGATAACTGCCATACAGAAAATTGTTGTTTTATTTGCTCTTTCAAGAGGGAGCCAATGCATTTCTGCCTCTTGTCCAAGCCAAATGAGTTTATGCATTAAATGTGTGTGTTTCCATGTTTTGGCCTGAGCTAGAGAACATCTGAATAGGGGAGAAGTATTAGGGAAAGTAATATTCTTTATATCTCCTTAAGGATGGGTGTGCCTTGTTTTAGGATGCTCCTTCTTAGAATGAGAGCAATAGTTCATGAATACTTGCAGGCAAACTGCATTATTACCTCATGTGCAATAAAAGTGCAAGACGATTTTCTGCATGGCTTTAAACCATAAAAGAAACTCTAATGTTGTTGTGTCATTTTCAGTCCTACTCATTCATGGTACTTTATATTAAAAATAAAAGTGGAGAGTCTAGTAACAAGTATTTTGCTTTCCACCCGCTTGTGAATGACTTTGTGGAGCTGACATCAGAAGTAACTTAATGGGCGTAATTAAATCTAACTAGTCCTGGCTACTTTCTTGAATGGCATAATAAAAGCAATGAAATGGTATCCTCAGACATAGTTGTTTTCTGAATTGGGAAACATAAAAATACAAAGAGATGCATTATGTTATGACAGATAATTTTTTATTAAAGTAGATTTATGTGCTGTTGCTGTTCTCTCCCATGCCCTGCTGACAGGAGTTCCATACCCTTCCAGCATTCCTCCTCCTCCACTTTCCTTACTCATTCACTATCAAATACCTCCATCTTGTTTAAATAACATGGTACTTAACCTCTGTTTGATGCTGGGAATGTAAGGCTGCTGAAATTACAACCGGGGGGGGGGGGTGTATGTGTATCTGTGTGTATTCAAAACTTTAACTTCAAAACTTATTCATTCACCCAACTGAGCTGCAGTCAGTTATAGTTATGGTAAACATTTCTCTTGAAAGCTCTTATGAAATTAATAATAATTGTTCCAGTATATTGGAACTGATGCATATAATGTTGCTAATGCTGTTTTGTTAGGGCAATACGATATCCAAAATAATGGACCTTATTCAAGGCAGCTGCCTGTGTTTGGTCTGTAGATCAACTTTAAAAAGTGAAACTTTTAGGCATGTAATGCAGATCTAAGTAGGCACAGAGTTACAGTACATTTAGGAAACATAGATGCCTTTGTCCAACCAAACAGAAACTTTTGTTCACAGTTGGTGACTATTTGGAAAGGTGCCATATTGGTGGACTTTTGTCTTGTTTCCTCTGGGATTCCTTTCCATTTGTGATGGACAATTGACATTGTGAGTGGCTTGGAGTGGGAGTGAGACAGTTGAGCAAACTGTTGGGAACCTGAAGGCTGCCAAGTGAAAACTTGATCTGCTTAGGGTGAGACAAAAGATCGTATCACCTCTAGGGACAGCCAAGGCGACATACAAGGTTTGTCCTCCACCAAGGTGAGAGAGGATAGGTTTAAAAAAACAGCTGAGTTTTGTTAAAAAGTTACATAGCAGGTGAAGATTGTAAACCATACAAATTTTGTATACTGTTTCATGAGAACCCTAACATTTTGGCTATGGACAGACAAAACAATTACATTGTTTTAAAGTACAACTTCTAAGTGTACATCACTTGATCCATTGAACTTTTTTATATTTCTGGTTCTATCCTATAGGAATTGAAGCTAAACCAACACAGTATACACTGAAATGAAACAGCTGCTAAATTGTCATGGTTCCACTCCTCATAGATATAGACACATGAAACATTTACAGTGGATCAGCTTGTAATACATAAATTTACTCCATGGTATAATTTTCAGCTGTCCATATCCTGTGTGCTTTGGGCATTCTGGTTTTAGCTGTATCCCACTGGAAACAAAAAATGGCTGTAACTTAAAAAATAGCAGCACAAAAAATGGCTGTAGCTTATTTTGGAAAACAGTTTTTTGTGGTCTTGTTTTGCAAACCAAAATCAGGAGTGGCTCAGATTTTATTTGAGGCCCAAAGTTTAGAAAAGAGAAAATGGTTCTTGTTATATGGCCGGCTACTTCTATGTCCAAAACTGTTGTCTGTCTCTCTGCTCTTTGGAAAGGCAATTATAACCATTCTCATAATAGGATCTGTCCACAATATATGCATGATTATGTTTAATATGGAGAAAACTACAAGTTAACTGTCTTTGTGACTTGACTTTTTCCATTTTCCTTTCTTTTCTTTTCCTTTTCACAACAATTAGCATGCCTCTTCCTAAAAATGACTCTTATTGACACATAGGGTACTTTTACACATGATCTGGGAGTGAAGGGGTACACTTTAATTAGCCCAGCTCTGAAAGCCGCTATAATTAAAACACTGCAGGTCTCATGTATCAGCATCTGTGCATTTCAAAATGGAGGCGAGGGCACTTGAACTAAAGCTTGTTTGATTAGCTTTAGTTCAAGTGCCCCTGCTGCCATTTTGAAGCATGGGGATGCTGAAACATATGACATGGGAGGCTGCTGGAGGGCGATAATTACTATGCTCCAGCAGACTCGCTTAATGGAGTCTGCTCCAATGCATTCGTATACAGGCACCCATAGTCATAGTTAACAAGTAAAAATGGTTAAAAGGACATTCCCCAAGACAACTTTCATCAATTTGATTTACATCCATTTGATCTTTCTCTCCAACTTTCATATGCAAGAGTCATCAGCAAACACACATCTGCAATCACACAGAGGCCGTTCTGGTCACAAGGGCTATGGACAGACATTATACATAAATCAGTTTAAGTGATCAGAAGCTGGTTTAAACCTGTAACAGAACAGATGTTCAGTGCATATAAGCTGGTTTGAAAATGGCTGAAACTGGTTTGAGATAAACCTTGTTGAATGTAGTATCAGATTTAACTGATTTGGGTCAAACCAGTTTATGCAATGTCTGTCCCAGACCCCTTGCTGGTTTAAGATAAACCAAACTCCTCCAGCATCCCAGCATGCTCTCTGGGCTCAGTGGGGCTCTCTACTCCACAGCAGATCTGGCCCCTTCTCTCTGCTCCCTGGTTGCAGCTCCGGCAGAGACTGCAGGCTGCTCCCGTTCTCCCCCTCACCACTCCCTGCTAAGCAGGAGCTCCACCCCCCCCGCCTTGTGGAGAGATGTCTGTGTATTAGCTAGAAGACCACATGCTGGCTACAGTCCATAATGTGGCAGACTGACAAAGGCAGAATCAAGAAGTAGCTGGTAATGTCCCTCTGTTGTTTTCTTAATGGGGTGATAAACACTGAGTTAGGGAAGATAAACACTGTTATCAATTCCCTGATGGGCTAATCAGAGCCTTCTTCTGGGGCCTGGCAATGCCTCTGCCCCCCAGCTCATTACTATGGAAGGCAAGGGAGGTCTACGTTAGCACCCCCAAACTTCTAGCCTGAGCCACTGCAGGCATGTACTTGCATGTCTGGGATGTCTGTGCAGTTACAAACTGATTTAACCTAACCTTGTAAGACTAACCTGAAAAGGTTGAATAAATTCAGGCTTAGGCTTTTTGAATGTCTGTCCCTAGCCAGGAGCACCTCTCTTCACCAGGGAGTCAAAAAAAAAAATCAAATACAGATTTTCTCCTGGTTCTCCCATATTATGGATTCCATGTATCTCACTATTTCACCAGTCATAAACAAGGGTAAAGGCCACGTAAATGCATGGTAACACTGGGCATATCTACATGAGATGCTATTGCTCAGTGATTACTGAGATTTTTAGTTACTCCACAGTAGCACCAGAAAACATCTTTTAAGTAATGCTACTGCACAGTAGCCTAATAATACTGCGCAGTAAGATATTAGCACAGTCCATTCTGTGACACGCTACTGAACAGTATTATTAGGCTACTGCACCATCAGTTTCTCATGTAGATGCGCTCAGTATCTATTTTAAAAACTGTTCTTAGTTAAACAGATAACTGCATCTGGCAAGCTAACCCATTTTCTTAATTCTTTTTAGCTAGAGCTAATCTACACTGCAAGTCATATTTAATTTTCTGCCCTACACTGTGGCCCACCTTTCAATATGCCTAGGAGTCTAGTGTGCAGGCTGGGGAGCATGCAGAGTGAGCCAGTCATGACCACAGTCCAACAGAAACACAAATGCTATGACTTAGTTTCATAGTTTCTAGGGTCGGAAGGGACCTGAGCAGATCATCTAGTCCGACCCTCTGTCATGGCATGAAAGAGTACTGCGGTCAAACGACCCCAGCAAGGTGTTCATCTAACTTCCTCTTAAAAACCCCCAGGGTAGGAGCCTGCACCACTTCTCTTTGAAGTTGGTTCCAGACCCTAGCCACCCTGACCGTGAAGTAGCGCCTCCTGATGTCTAACCTAAACCTACCCTCTGCCAGCTTGTGACTGTTATTCCTGGTCACTCCTGGCTGTGCTCGGGGGAACAGTGACTCCCCCAATAACTGCTGATCCCCCCTGACCAGTTTGTAACAGGCCACAAGATCCCCACTCAGCCTTCTCTTTTGGAGGCTGAACAGGTTCAGGTCCCATAGCCTCTCCTC
>NW_017729024.1:4792497-4816979 GCF_001723915.1 Gavialis gangeticus | reverse complement strand
ATGACTACCACATCCTTAGCCTTCACTACCTCTGTGAGCTGACCCAAGAGTTCCAGGTCAAGCTCACAGAGCTTACATGTACCAAGGACAGGTTTCATACCAAAAGAGGCAAAGAGGAAGAGATGCAGTAACTGAAGCATGAAAAGTACATACAGTGTACATACCTTCACCTAGGAGTTCTGAGAAAGACTGCGTCTCTGCACTGGCCCTCCCTCAGGGTATGCCTAGCTGGTATACAGCTCCATAAAATACATATATAAATGGCTATGCATCGGAACATAAATCCCTTTGACATCATGTATAAGGGGAATGCAAAAATGTTTTTCTACCTCACACTTCTATTTTCCTATGCTACAATGTTCATTTAAAAGGAGCAAAATAAAATATCTTCTTCCTATTGTTTAGCTACTCATTTTCAATTGCCTGATTCCCTGCTTGCTAATATTCATAGCTCCTAAAATCATTAATTTTCTGCTGCCGGCTTACAGCTGTGGCTAATGCACCCATAAGGCTTTGCTCCTGACAGTTACAACATGAAGTATTAGAACCATATCACACAGATAAGAAAAATAAACAGGCTCAGGAGGTCTGGGTTCACAAACAGGAGACCCAGACTTAAAGGTGACTGGAGGGTGGGAAGCAATTTTAAGATGGATTCAGGTGGGAGGACATCAGTGCTACAGAGGGAAGGATATGTTAAAGTGTTTAGAAGAGAGGATTAAATAGCAGTTGTTGGTTAGAATGGGGTAATTTTCTACTTTTCCTTCTTTCTTTCACTCACTGTGTTAATCCCTGATGATGTCTCCCTAGCGACCTCTCCTATTTTGAATGAAATCCCAACGCATTTATCGCATCACTTTTCCCCCCAGATATTCCTTGGGCAGCCTTGTTATCATTTTGCTTAGGAAGGGGAATAGTATGACATACAAATAAAATGAGAATACAACTCCAAAGAGTTTGAACTTGTAACAATGCTGTTGGAAGGGAGGCAGGGAAGATTGTACTGTAAAAATTTGCCCAAGAACAGGATTATAGGAAACTAGGGCTAGAAGGGACCTTGAAAGGTCATCCCTTCCAGCCCCCTGCTCAAGGCAGGATCATCCCTGACTAAACCATCCCAGCCAAGTGTCTGTCCAATCTTGAAAATTCACAGGGATGGACGTTCCACAGTTTCTCTAGGTAGCTGTTCCAATGCTTTACCATCTTCATAGTCAGAAGATTCTTCCTACTCTTCAAATTACATTTCTTCTGCTGCAGTTTGAAGCTATTGCTTCTAGTCCTGTCCCCTACAACCACAGCAAGAAGCTCATCTCCATCCTTTTTACAATTGTCCTTCAGGTATTTGAAGACTATTATCAAATCTCCCCTCTGTCTTCTCTTCTCCAAACTAAGTAACCCTAGCTCTTTCAGTCTTTCCTCATAAGTTAAGTCTTGCTTCCCAGGTCTCTAATCATTTTTGCTGCTCTCCACTGGAATCTTTCCAGTATCTTTCGTGATATGCATGCATGTGTTCTAAAAGTTTTTACCAACCAGCAGTAATTGAACTGAGAGAGAGGTGGGGGTGGAGGGCTTGCTATGGGGCTTGCATATTTGTTAACCACTGCACATGTAATTGCACTGTGTGTATTCATTGCATTTACAAATATAATGTGTCTTCCAAACTACATGTAATGTGGATTGATAGTGTTCTACCATTACTAGCCAGGGAGTTTTGATAGTAGACAGGTCTCTTTAGTCTGGCAGAAAAGTACCCAGTGAGATCCAAAGGTTAAGATGAAGATAAGTAAATTCAGTCTTAAAATAAAGCACAAGGCTTCATTATTGAGGTTAACAACCTCTTTCTTGAAGTCTGGGGACTAAAACTGGACAGTCATACAACTGAGGCCTGACCAGTGCTGAATAGAATAGAAGAATCTACTTCCCTTGATTTACATCTCCTGTTAAACCCAGTATGCTGTTGGCTTCATTTGCAACAAGAGCATACTATTGGCTCATATTCAGCTTATGATCTACTGTAACTCCCAGGTCCTTCTCTGCAGTACTGCAACCTGGCCACTATCTCTATTTGCACATGCAGTTATTCCATCCCAAGTGCAGGACTTTGCACTTCTCCTTGCTGAATCTCAACAAGAATGTTACAGTACTTCTAGTAAATGGCAGCAGATTTGGGTGTTTTCAAGTTAGACACTAGAATATGATGGTCACCCATTTAGGTTTTGCATTTCCTATGCTAATATAAGCACACACATACACACACACACATATAAATATAAATATATATATATATATATAAATAAAATACAGACACCCCCCACCATACCCAATAGCTGACTCTCTCTCTCTCTCTCTATATATATATATGATCTAGTGGTTAAGGAACAAGTTTGGGCCTTAAGACCTCTCTCCAAAGCCTTGCTCTGTTGCATGCTTCTTGTGTAACCCTGATTATCCAGGCTTGGTCTACACTACAAAGTTTTGCCAGCACAACTCCAGCTGACGCTTGAACTCCCTAGGAGAACAAAACTCTCCCCTCTCCCAGCAGAGTTATTCTACCTCTACCAGACTAGAACATAGCTTCTGTAGCCACCCGATAGCTGACTAAAGGTATGTGTAGGTAGTATCTCATATCTTAGTTGACTTCTGTGATCTATTTAGCAACTGGTGTCTTCCCAAAGCATACCTTCTTTGTGCTCTGGCAGCAAGCTGCAGCATGGAGTTGCACACAGCTGTCTGAAGCACATCGATCTGTCTATACTGTTGTGGCTTGGAACTGGCGGCCTTCATCTGCTGACAATAGTTCTGGTCACAGAAGCAGCTGAGTGCTTTTATGTCTTTACCACAGTTCTGTGTCTGTAAAATTGAGATAGCATTTCCCAAACTTAAAATGCTGTTGTGTGGAGAGTTATATTAAGACTGTGAAGGGCTCAGACACACTTTTGAAGGGGTGAGACAGACAGATCAACTAGACAACTGACAAATTTAACTTTATCTTAGCTCTCACCACATACTTCTATGACATAATATACTTAGTCATTTTTTTTACTACTTTCATGGCCTGTGCTCATTTAGTTACATACAAGTTTTGCTGTGGTGGGACTAGAAGACTATTAGAATTCCCAGGCTCAGTATGTCAACACTTATTCTTAATTTGAGTGATTTTTTCTCCCCCATTTTTGCATGAAGAGCAAGAAAACATTCAATATTATCATTACTACTACTACTACTATTATTATCATCATCTTCATTATTGCTATTATTAATTTGGCCTTGGACCTGTTTTGTCATGCATTAACATTTTGAATGTAACAGATGCAACTATTGCACATTTTTGTAAATATGCTTCAGCATATTGTATAATTACAAATTAGTAATAGTAGTTTAATGGAAATACAGGGACAAAGTGTGACAGCTGCAGATCATGGGCAGACATTTTACTTCACCTACCATGCTTTCTGGCAGGCAGCAATAATATAATCAAAGACAGTTTAATAAAATTCTTATCACTTTATGCCTTTTTTATTTATTCTGTACTGTTTTGAAATTCTGAAATTCAGGCTTAATATGTAAGAGGCTTTAAATAATTTATCTTGTGCTTAAATAATTAATCATGGGAAAGATACTCTTGCACAAAGAGAGGGTGCATCTATTTACATTTCACTGTGTTTGAGGAAAGATGGAAGTTGTCTTTGAATTACTGAAGTAATTGGCTATGCTGACTTCAGACTAAGTTGTGTAGAAGAAAACAGAGGGGGAAAAAAATGTGTCTCTAGCAATTTACTGGTGGGAACATTTGAGTGGTTGGCAGTGAATACAGCAGCTCAGTGAGGTCGGGGGAGGGCTGCAGGAAAGCACATTCTGTGTGTAGAAGGGGGCCTGCAGGTTCCTGACCCCTTTTCAGATCCTCTGTTTTTCCATTGGCTGGTTTGGGGGGGATTGGGATAGCTGATTGACTCTCCCTACACATTTATGCTTCCTCAAGCTTTTAAAAAGCCGATTGCATCTTTTTTCCAGTGCCCTACCCCACCTCCCCTTAATGCATGCTTTGGTACTGGAAGCAGGCATACCTGCATTGACATAGTGTCCTGCATATTAGGCTACCAGTAGCTCAGGTATCTTGATATGGCACTATATTTTGTAGCTGTAGCTAGGGAGCTATGAATTTCATGATGGAAGGCATTCTTTCATTAGGTCAAAATGGCAAGTAGTACCGCGAAGTGTTTTCTTTTTCTTAACTTCTGTTGTAGTTTCAGAGAGGGACGGATGAGTTAAAAGCAAAAAGATTTCTGCCTGTGCTACTTTGCAAAATTGTTTCTTTAACCATGGTGATCACATTTAATTAGGCTGAAGCATTCAAACTGCATTTAATGAAGAGTTTGGTCTGAAGCAAATCATGATTCCAGACGGCCTAAATTTTAGGGACTCATATACCAGTTCCAAATGTTGTGGTTTGGCTTCATCTCTTATTTGAGCTCTAAACGTTACTCTGAGCAAATAGTGCACAATATTGGTACCTGGAAATTGTGTCCAGCTGAGGTAAAATATTGGGCAAGTTCCTCACTTGGTATAAAGCCACATAACTTCATTGAAGCCAATTTTTCTTGAAAAAGCTTTTGATCTCTATCGTTCATATGTATTTTCAATTCACGGAAAAATTGTGCTAGTTAGTTCCTAGTCACACAGATGTCTGCAAAATGGTGGTTCTTTGTCTGAATTTCCAAAACCACACGCAAGCAAAGGTATAAAGGCACAAGCAAGTGTGTTCACCATTCGTTGAACAGCATATCAATTCATGCTACTTTCTTTTCTTGTTTTAAAAATGTGTTACTGTCTCATGAAAGCACTCTCTCACGTGCTTTTTAGACCCCGTGAACAGCAAATTGCCAAATGAGCAGTCTAAGAAAATGGGTGGAATGAGAGCTGTTGTTTTAAAATGCTTGTCAAAAGTCTACAAGTACATTGTACAAATTAAGATCGGTTTGATTTGTGAATAGGGAAAAGGGTTGAATTTATCAGGTAATATTTCAAATGTTCAATTCTGGTATTTCTTCTCTACATGCAATATGTAATTATTGGGGGTGGGAGGTGGGGGGAGAGAGGAGAAGTTTCTCCCGTTTGCAGATATTTATAGCATATTAATCCATTGAAAAGTAGTGGGGAAAAAAGCCTGAGAGAAAAATACTCCTTTTTAGTAAAATCTAATCAGGGTTAGACTTTTTTTTTTATCTTGCTTTTGTTATTGATGTCATAAAATGACTTTAGCATGTATAAGCTTTTCTCCCAGGTTCTGTAGGCAAACTCATATGTGTGCTGCCTTTTCTTTTAAGCTTTGTCTATATTAATGGTAGTTTGACATAGGTTGGCAATAATGTTCAATAAGACAAAGCAAACAGGCACTTAAATTCAAGAAAACTGGAAAGATAAAACAGATTAACATTATTAGTTTGAGAAAAAGAAAAACGTACACTGTGTGGTGTAATCCAAACAATGTTTTAAATACATTTGCGATGTTTTGCATCAAGTCTACATGAGACATTTACTGCGCATTGGCCTAATAACACTGTGCAGTAGAACATCACAGCACAAACTGTGCTAATAGCTTACTACACCATGTTGTTAGACTAATGCAGAATAAATGTCACTAAATAGCCATGTGCTGGCACTAATGCACACTAACTTTAAGTACTTTGCATTTAGTTAGTCCTTTATGCAGGAAGTAGTAAACTAAATGTGCAGTATCTAAAGTGCATTAATGAACATGTAGACACACCCACTATGACTTATGAGGCTTACCTAGCTCATAGAAAGTAATTTTTGTATCACATTCCCCATTGATGTGTGCAGTACTATTACATTTATAATCTTATGTAAATTACACTTTTATTGATCCTAAGGATAGAGTGGCATTCTGCTGGTTGGTTTTAACACTGAACCTCCTTCAAATAAATTTGCAGTTTGCTCCTATTTATTGTTTATTTAGGTGTAGAGTGAAAGATGGCCAACTTTAAAAAGACTGCTCAGCAAGATTTCTCACCCTAAAACAATCAGACTCCTTCCTGAGTTACAATGACACTAATGTCTGTGTTGAAGGCTCTAGACCTTGACCACTGATGTGACACCAAAATAAATAGGTATATTTCCAATTATGATTTACTTACCTTTTCTACCTGAATGGATTCTAAAATCTCTGTCAATACTAGTCCCTATAACTACAAAATTAGTCCATCCCTCATGTATGTATAAATCCATCCATTTTTATAGTAGTGGCAAACAAGGTATCAGATTTCTCTCCTGTTTCAAAGATGATAAAAATCCTAAATATACTATGCTGTATGCAAAGCACTAATTCAAATATCCTATCATCTCTAAAACAATTATTGAAAAACCCTGGAGGTCTGCCAAATTCCTAGTAATAGAAGAGGGAGAAAAGGAAAGGGGGAAACTTCTGTAACTCATATGGGTGATGGAAGGTAACTTCCATGCCCTGCAGCTTTTAAATATTTATTAAATGGTTTCATAAGTAAAGAGGTGGGAGTATGGAGAAAGAAGGTATTGGCTGGTTTTAAGAATTCTTTTGATGTTTGGGAAAGATAGGCGTGTATCATGTGACAGCAGCTATCTTATGCCCCTGGTGAAAATGATCTTATGATGCAGGATACAATTTCTGCAGGGGTCTGTTGGATGCAATTCACATCAGTCTAGAAACACCCTATAAATCATGTCATTAAAACCAGCTGGGACTTATTAGGAGAGCAATTGTGAAGGAGAATTCACCTTCAATAAGGATGAAGGAGGAATTGTCAGGATTGCCTACAGGGACTGTCTACCTAAAACTTGCCTTGTGAAGCTGTCCACCCCCCTATTTTTGCTTTGCCCTCCCCTTTCCTGACACAAAGCAGGTAGCTTTACTCTTTCTATTCAGTAATGGTAAAATCTTTAGAATTATGGCCTCGAAGACAAAAAAAAAGGCTCATATGGACAGACAAATCCAGACTCCCGATTAAGTCTATGGCAAGGTAGATCTCCAGCCAAAATACCGTAACTCAGAACAGGAGATAAAATTCTCTATATGTGAATACAGAAGTTAAACAGGGAACCTCAGTTAAAGGAATAGATGTAAGGCTGGTATTGAGCACTGAACTCAAAAGTGTAATTTGTATTTTTCTGTACTAGTGAAGATAATGGCTTGGCAAAGGTCAGCTGAGATCCATCTGGAAATATAGTATAACATTAAATGAATATTTTGAGCCTCCTAGATCCTATGAATTTGAGCTGACCATTCACTATGAACAAGTTTTCCCACGAGAATTCAGGGTGCGTTTCTCATAATGTTGGGGACTTCCTTTAAAGGATTCTATACTGTAACTATGAAATGTCACAGTATTTACCTGTTTTAGAATGGAAAGCAGCCACAAAATTGTATAATCCTGTGTACAAACTTGGCAGATGGTGACTTTTCATGAGAGTCCCAAATTTACTCACTTCACTTTTAGTTCTGATCAGTTCCACAAAATGCAGAGACATACAGAAATGTTACATAGTGGGAAAAGGTATCCAGACATGTTAGAATCCAAGAAAAGTTTGATTAAAGTATTCATCAAGGCTTTTTGACCTTATTTTATCCATTTGCTAATATCTATTCATAAAACAAGAAATCATTTGGCCTAGATTTTTTTTTTTTTGAGTTGGGTTTTATTAGTAAGTAACCTACAGGTATGTGTTTTTATATGGTTGACAGTGAAAGGAATCAAAACCTTTCCTAAGGGCATGTCTACCAGCAGAATGTACTTGTGCCCATATTCTTGTGCCTGCAGACCCACACTTGCCTGTGAGTTCTTACACTGTAGAGCCACATACGCCATATACCTGTGCAGATGCAGCCAAATTAATTATACATTAGCATTTGTTAACTGATAGGATTTTTCTTGGGTTAATAGCTCAGGGGTCCTAGCACCTCACTAGGTGGAACTGCTGTAAAAATTGGTTGGTGAGGTCTTGTGAGAAAATAGCTATCTTTACCTGGCCCCTATGTAGAAATGTTTGAATGCAACAAGCACATCAAGCAAAGGAAGGCACTTTTGTGTCTGCACTTCCCTTGTCCAGGGTCATTCCAGAACTGCCTACTACCTAACACCTGAAGGGGTTCTCAAAGAGAATTCAAGAAGTCAAAAGTGCAGCTATCTATGAACCATGACCCCCTCACCTTGCAGGGAAACAAAAATTCTGTTTCACAAAATTTCAAGAAATTTATCATTTTCATCTGTCAGAACAAAACCTAATTCTTTCAAAATTTTTCTTAAGAGGGAAACAGAGAAGCATCCCAAAGCCAGAATCCCCCTCCCCGCCCCACAAAAAAACAAAAAAACCCTTAATGGTTAGGCTATGCATTTAGTATATAAAGGGCATCTCTACATGTTCCCCTATTACAAGGCTGTTACTGTGCCATGCTTTAGTACTTCCTTTTGTGAACATCCCTTTTGGAAGTACTACAGCACAGTGCAGTAACTGCCTATACTGCACTGTATGTGTGGCGCATAGTTATTTATGGCAGCTATTCTGCCGTAGCAGTGTGCTATAATGGGCGAGTGTATTGCTACAGCACAGTAGCTGCTGGTCATGTGTAGATACCTGCGGACTCTATGTTGCTGTAGAGCATCACTACAGCAACAGAGCATCACGTGTAAACGCACCCAAAGTGATTCAAATAGAAGTCCGTGCTCTCAATAAAGCAGATCCACATCTGGTTGGGAAGATTTAAATTAAGACTTTAATCCGTCTCCCTGACTTCCCAGATGCCCTAACAATGTGGATGTTAGCTGTTTTGAAAGGGTAGGGGGATACTTTCTCCAGTCTTAAACAACAACTCTATCCTGGGACTGAGAAGCAATTGTTATGAAAATCATGTCAAAACGAAAGCTTATTTATAAATTGGTGTTTTATGGTAAAAGTTCTGTTGAATAGTTCCTGGACAGACCAACTTATGGAATGATCCTCAAAGGAGTACTTCAGTGTAAAATCTAGTCCTTCGAAGGAGAACACAAGATGCAAAGGGCCTACCCGGTTTAGGGATGTACAATGCACATATATATGCACCAATAGGGCTTCCCTTGTCTCTGTTTCCAGTGCAGTATCCTGTCACTCTTCTCCTTGTAAAGTATTTGCAGTTTTTCCATAGGTAAAACCTATTTGCTTAAAATGAATTGTTTCTATGCCCTGCAAGTAGTAATGATGCAATGATAAAGGGATTTTTTTAATGCCAAAAAAGTCTTTGTTACCAGACGTACGTCTAATAATGTAAATATACTGGGATGAATTCACCCTTTTACCTTTAATTTATTTGGGGAATGATGTAATGAGCTGTAAAGTTTTTAGCCAGCACTAGTTTTGCCTCAGGAATCCCTTCTGTCCATCATAAATTAGTATTGTTGCCCATTAAGCACAAACACAGGTATATCAGTTTTAGCTAGTGAAGACAATAAGGGAAGGCAATTTAAGATGAGTATTCACCCATGTTCCTCTTCTCATCAATTCTGCTTTTATCCTCAAGTTTTGCTTTTACTACTGACTGTATTGATTATTTTAAAAGAAAAGAAAAGAAATATTTACAGTAAAAGTGTACAAAAAAGGAGCATTATCTGAAGCACATCTACAACTGAAGGACATTTGTCACAATGGATAATCCTAGACCACAGTTTCCAAAATTGACATGTATCATAAAAAGATTAAACAAGCCAACATGATTTATGGGCTCTCATCAATTATCACCAGGACTGAAAAGAAAGGGATAGGAAAAGGATGCAGTATTTTGAGACTATTAGAAGTAAATTAGTGTTCTAGGGTACATACATTCACAGTACCCAATCTATGATCACATGGCTGCTTGATCATAGACTGGCTCCATCCTGTGAATGTGTTCACCAGCACCAGGAGATGCAGTGGGAATGCAGTCTAAGTAAATTGGTGCTGAGGGAGGGGCAGGCAGGATCTGGGGGAGCCAGCGGGTCCTCATTGGGGGGTTTTATGCAGGAAGTCTAAAAATAGCCCAGTTGGGTGAGGGAATCGAGTAGGAAGAGCACAGTACTCTGAATGCGTGCGCATTTGTTACACAGGGATAACATGTTCCCAATCTAACTTGGTTTACTTTCTCAGGTGAACTAAGTTAGATCAGACCAGCCATTTTTTGTCCCACCTAACCTTCCTGAACATGGACTGGCACTTAGATCAACCTAACACTGGTTAGGATATGCTTTGCATCTATTCTTGCTGAGAGACTGCCCCTGCTTACAGTAGTTTAGGGAGCAGAAGAGTACAAGGGTGAGTTTTACAAGTCCTCCTTCCCAGCTTGGATCTATTTTGCACAAACTTTTTTCATCTTTTTTGAATGTTTGGTTGAGTTTTTGTCATGCAGATTAAACTCTGCTTTTGTTTGAGTTCATGCAATCATATAGACTCTGGAGATGTAGGGATTAAATTGTAAAGAAAGTAATTGGTATACCTATATACTCCTTTAAGGGAAGCAGGTGGAGGATTCTTAAAGAATGTTAGCAATAGTATAAACTTCATTATCCTTTTGTCTGTTTGACATAAACCATCCATATTTTTCTCTTAAAAATAGTAAATGCCACAATTTTTGTCCCCAGACTGGTTGCTAACTCAGTTCTTAACTGATGTATCAGAGAATCGGTACAGTATGAACTTGCTTAGCAAAACCTTAGCAAAAGCAAACAGCCTTCCTTTCAACAGTGATGGAGTCATTTTGTGTGTGTTTTTAAACAAAAGCATTTCAAGCAACCAGATAAGCAAGTGTTTCATTCAGAAAGATGGACGACTGATGGTAGTGTCTATGCCAGAATACAGTGGAAAATAAGAGCTGTCATCTAGAAAATGACAAAGCCATCCCTAGTCCCTGTAGATTAACACTCCATCTCTTGCTGAACAAATTTAAAAGCTGTGTCCTGCAAACCAAATATAAATGTCTTCCTGGTATGAGAGTGACATCATTAACTCATTTAAAACTGATTATCACTATTTACTGCTTTAATTATTTGCATTCTGATAAAACCTAGAAATTCAATTCAGGATCTTGGCCCTTGGTGAACAAATACAGGCTGTGAGGTAGTCCTTTTCCCGAGGAAAGAACTATGTAGAGTGATAAAGAATGGGGGAAAGGTCTGAAAAAGGTGACGTATCCTAGCCCGTGTCTGCTGCCTACTGGATTAGACCAACTTCTATGTCCATAACAATACAGTGGCAAAAACAATCTGCTAATTAATTAGAATACCATCTGATGCTGTATTATGGATCTCATTCTCTGTGTACCCAGATTCTTAAAATGGCACCCATCAGTATAGTATCTTCTGTCCAAAAAAATATACCCTCTATCTGATTATGACCGGCCTCTGGTCAACCCTTTGTGCAGGCTTGATTTAGATTTTCCAACTCAGTCGCAGTAGGGAAGATAAACCCTGAACTGCATGATGATGTTGGCAGTGTCAGACAGTGGAAATGAAGTCTCCATGGGATACCAATTGACATTTCAACACTTTTGCTGCCAAGGAACTGGCTTGCACAAAAAAAAAAGGTACAGGGGAAAAATGTTGTTAAAAGTCCTTGGAAGTTGAAAGCACAGTGAGAAACTAACAATCATTTGTAAGTGGAAAGTGAGTCGCTTTCATTTTCTGTGTTCTGTTATGTAATTGGCGTGCGGTGACCTTAGTTGTCGATCTCCCTCCCCTGCCCCCCACCAAACCACTTACGTTACTTACATTTAATTTAATTTAATTTAATTTGATTTAATTTAACTTAATTTAATATAGTTGTAAGTAACCCAATAGTAACAATTTGAGTCCATGGTTTAAGAATAAAACTGTTTAACATTGATAGGAGTGATAATGATTGACAATCGTACAGTAGGAATTCCTTTCAGACTGTAATTATTGTAAGCACTTCACAGTGTAATGGGCCTGATTTTTCCCTTCCCTTTACACCACTATTACTCCACTGTATCTCAGCTTGTGCAACTTTACACCGAGGTGAGAAAAAAAGCCATCTTACTGTTTTTGACAGACAGGGGGGACGTTCTCGTTTCTTTACTGCATTTTGATTTTATTTCAAGGTGTGGGTTATGTTCCTTTTTAATGCATGTGTGAGAAAAAAGAGATCACATTCAAGGCACACTAAAAGCCCTATTTGATTTCTCCCCCCTCCCTTTTTTCTTCTTCCTTTCTTCTTTCTCATTCTTTTCTTTTCAATGACATTTCCTATGATGAGCACTCTGAAAGAATAGCTATTGCCTCTCTTGTCAGTTTTGTTTTGTCAGCTCTGAATGCTGGGTCTTGCTTTGCCATTTTCAAGGTCTCTTTCAATCCCTGGAACACAGCTGGCACTTCAATCAGAAGCTCACACCGTGAAGAAGCTGGCAGTTGATCCCCAACCAACTATGTGGAAGATATATAATATATTTCACAGTACACAGTGGAATACCCTTTTCATTTCATCATTGAAAGAGACTGTATCACTCAGGAGTTCTTCTATACAAAAATATTAATAATGTCCCATTCTCCTAAGGGATGTGAACATTTTGGGTTTGAACTTCAGTGACCTTAGCTTGTCAGGCTGATGCGATTTAAAAAGAAAAAAAAAATCAGTAATGGAAGCTTTTCTCTTTTTTTTTTAATGTTTACCTCCATTTTAAAATTTCATGTCTCCTCACCTCTGAGGGCATTTTTTAATCAAGTCTTTGAAGAGGTTATGGGAATTGGAGTGTAGAGAGTTTGTGGTACTCAAACAAACTAGTTGCATAATTGAATTGTGTTATATAAGAAAACTGGCAGGTTCTGTCTCAGCTATTTCACATATTTCACCTTTGTTTTTGATAATACGGTAATGTATGCTATGATTAACATCGACATCACTTGTGAAAATCTCTTTATTTCCTATTTAGGCTGCTTGCATATGGTTTTGTTTTAGGTAACGTGAACTGCAACTAATTCAGGCAAAATTCTCATCAACTTGAGTAAGATATATAATATGAATATAATAGAGGAATATTTCAAATTAGGTAAAATTAAAGTCACAAAAGCAGGAGCCGCCAAAAGAATCTTTGCTATTGCTGTTCTTTACATAGGACCAAATGCCATCCTTAGTAAGGGATGAGGATTTGAATGAGCAAGCAGAAAGGATAGGTCATGATGACTGAGCATGCCTTGATGGTCAAAGTCTTCTATAGTACTGCTCGTTGGTTACTGAGAAGGGAATACCTATGACAACATGTGACCTAACTTCTCTGCTAATTTATCTAACATGTTAATATGGTCTTCTGTGTAGGGTTTGATCCTGCAGGATGCTTGGGTGTTTATAGATCTTATGGACATATAGAATTAGTCCCTTAATGCTCAAGGGAAAGCCAGCTCCATCCTGCTCTAACCTTATGCGGTATACCAGAAAAGGGGCAGCTTGCTTGTTTGTTTTACTATGAGCACACTTTAAATATAGATGGAATGTGTTTGGAATGATCCAACGTGCATATAAATTTTGTGTACAATATGTTAATTGTTTCAGTGCAAACAGAAATAAGAACATAAAAACAAGACAGGTAAAATTTGTAAATGGTAGTACAGTAAAAGCCCTGTTCATATAAAGGTGCATATATTCCTTATAACTCACATACCATGTTTCCTGGTATTTATAATTTTCAAGGTTTAAAAATACGAGGCATTCAGGTGTACACAAGATATTGCAAAGGAAAGGTTGCATTTACTTACATGAGTGAGAAGTCTAAACAAGCCCATTTAATAATGAGTTTGGAGGAACCCTGTCTTTTTTGTTTTAAGCAGGAAATAAATACAAGGTGAGTAAATTTCTAGTACTGACTGAAATGAGTACGGTGTATCAAATGTTGTTACTTTAAGTGACTTGGTATGGACATGTGAAGTTTCCTTTTCTCTCTTTACCCTCTTGTTCACGTCTCTGCCATCTTTCCACTGCTTGAAGTGACAACCATGGCTAGTTTAGCAAGTTAAGATGTCACTGTGGGTTTTCTTTACTACAAAGGAGACAAGCCACTGTCAGCCATTGATCTAACAGCATGCACACTGACCTGATAGCTGAAAGCTGTTCAGAACTGTCCATAGGTTGTTCCTCTTCTTCTTCTTCATCACTTCCTTCTAGAGATACTATCTGATCTGTGGAATACCTCTCCTTTTAAAATACTGCTTCTCACTGTTGTCAAATTGCTTTCCTCTTTGAGCAAACATACATGCTGAATTTTCTAAAAGAATTAGCTACCTTACACATTTAATTTCAGATACCTTTTCAAAGACAGTGAAACCTGGCCACCCTGGGAATGTTTTAAATCTATCTTATGAACTGAGACACCATTTCCCAATTACTCAACCTAACAGGGGGTGCCTGTGTCTAACTTCCCTAAATCTTATTTTAACAAAGCAATCAGTACTGTGTATTTTCACTACATATATTCAATATTTAATAAGAAGTGAAAACTAGACTATAAATTATGTGGAGAAATGACATTTCTGTTAAGCTTGGCTGGAACTCCCTTTTTTGGTTGTTCAGTAAATTTGTGAATATAAAAAGACTGAATTCAAATAAAAGTCCAGGCTGTATGCTTGCATAACTGCCATAAGCATCCATGGAATTTTGACCCGAGTAGAAACTGCAGATTCAGTCTGATTAATGTGTTTTCAGCATGTGCTCTCAGAAGTGCTGAAGATTTATAATTGCATAGTGGAGGCAACAGACCTACCCATACAATGAAATATGCAACTGCACCAGGCATTTTAAACTTCATTTTTAAAAACCCGTCCCCCAAAAACTGATCTAAAAAATAATAGCTTTCCTAAGAATTTAATTAGGTCTTCAACAGGGGTTATCGTAGGCACTCCAAAATTAGCTTTGTTGCAGACACATGAGAGGGCAATTAGGACCCATCTTATTAGCACTGAAGGTTAAAACTCCAGTATTGTCTTGTCTCAGGACATAATCTTTCATGCTTCACAGCTCTAGTTTTCACAGTGAGTTGCAGTCGAGATACAGAGTGTGGGGGGAGGAAGGGAAAAGGGCAGGCCTGAAAGAGCTAAATAAATATCCAGTTTAAGGAAGTTCCTTAAGGCTTTCCATTCAGTGACCCTAATAAATATGGCTCAGAAAAAGAAACAAGGCTGGAGGGGGTTGGTGAACTATAATTAGATCCAATTCCCTTAACTGAATTCCTAACATGATGTTTAAAGAATTGGGGTATTTATATATAATTGAAGAAACCTTTCTTTTTCAGAAGGTGTGACACATACAAACTATATTTATAAGTCTAATGATTATCGGCTCTATGTTTTCAGGATGACATTCTTTTGCATTTTCATTTTAGCCAGGAAATACCATGCTTTTACAGCTGTGCAACTGCTGGGCATTAAAATCCAGAAAATGGTCTTATTTTTGCATGGAACACAGCAAAAAATGACTTTTCACTTTTCCAAAACCATGCTCATTATATGTGCCTGAGAGTATATTTTAATTTTTTCTAAATATTCAGAATATTTCCCTGTTCAATGTTATAAGATTACTTTTGGGAAAAAAATTGTCTTTATCAATCTGGGAGAAGGGGGAAATGTTTGTAGTAATGAGAATGTGTTGTATCTTGCATGCTGACTGTGCACGGTCCTTTCATAAGAAGCCTCCTTCCCACATGCATTGTGCAATAACAAGCAAAATGACCCTCCAGGGTCATGGGATAACGCTCACGGTTGCGTGCTGCTTGCTTTTTTTTTAAGTGGCACCTGCTGTGAGGCTCTCAGTATAAATACAGAGTGCTTGCAGCAAATCACAGATGTTTTTACGCACTGGCAAAATCGACAGGAAGCAATCACTAAGGGGAAAACAGAACCAACATAGGATAGGAAGAAAGATAAAGCTTTCTCTTTGTATTTTCTATTATAGTTTATTTATTTTTAAGCGTTAGCAATATGCTTTGCACTCTGCAATCAGAAGAGCTTTGACTGGAAGCTCATAAAGTATGTTCATGATGATGTGGTGGTGGTGGTTATATACTCGCATTTTCATGAGCATGTCACATGATCAGATTTCTTTCCCCATGCGCCCTTGTTCTTTTAACACAATGCAAGCAGTGCATGTTCCTGGTTTTCTTTTTGCTGCCCTTCTGAAGTCTTCTCTTGTGTATTATTTTTTTAACTTACTTATTCATGCAGTCCTGAATTTGTTTGTGTTTTGTCAAGAAGAGTGTCAGGGCCATAGATATGTCCTTGGAACCAGTGACTAAAAGTTCTGTGTTGAGGGAAGAGAGAATACTGTAAGCTGGCAATACTGCCTATCAGTGTTCCTGCTTACTTCTCCAAAGCCTTGATTGTTGCAGTTCCCCAATGCAAAGTGAATTCACTTCTGATTTGCACAAGTAGATGAGAATTTCAAACACTATGGCTTAAAGGACAATAATCTTGGAATAACAAAGAAAATTTGAATGGAAGGACCTATCATTTGAGAAGCATTACTTTTGATTATGTCCTAGCAATTAGACATACATGGACAGGACCACAAAAGGTGGATGGCAGAACTTCTCTCCAAAGTGCTTTAGTAATAGGACTTCGTTTAATCTAATTCAACTCATAGGACTGGTTTAGAAAACAAAAAGACTGACTTTTGCTGGGGTCCGCCAGTTTAAAACAGATACAGAACAATCAGGAATCTAGCACTCCACAGTATTATAAATAGCTTCTGCAAAATTTATGTGAAAGTCTTTTGCAGAATACTCTAAGTATTTAATTTTCCTCTGTATGAGAGGTGAAGGGTTATTTCCCAGTCACTCAGGACAGGAAGTCTTTCATTCTGGCTTTCAAATATATTTCCATTATTTTCCTGGATAAATGGATAAAATGCTTAGGTTTGGATTTGTTACCAGAAAAATACTTCAGCTGTAATATTACAAATATTATCTATATTTTCTTGTGTATTTGGGGGCAGAGGGTGAGGAAGTCTCTCAGTACCAGTTCTTTCACCTTGGTTTTCACTCTAAACCTTGAGATGTTGAACAAGCCTCCATCTAGTGTGGTTCAAGGATAAATGCCATCATTGTTGTCTTTGAATGCACGAAGAAGCAGGAATGAAAAGTAGGTGTTAAAAAGCACAGGTGCTAAGACACCCCTGTTTCACACTGTTGTTGATACCAAAGGTGTTTAATTTTTTGGTTTCATATGCTATAGGTGCCTTCATACCTTGTTGTAATGAGCAAATGATGTTTAGTAGTTTGGAAGGATAACCCAGTTTCTTCAGAACAGTAAAAAAGCCCTGTCTGTTGATTATATTGAGGGCCTTCATCAGATTGATAAAGACTATTTACAGTGGTATTCATTTTTCTCTATACTTCTCTTGCACTTGCTTGACTGAAAATATTATATCAAGGTGGAGCATCTTGAGCAAAAACCACATTGACTAGATGCACTGGCTATACCACCTACAGACTTGCTAAACAGGTTTCTCCAGGAAAGCCTTGGCTCCACTAGAGAGGAGGAGGACCAGGCTTCAGAAAAGTTTTAAGAGAGTTTCTTTCTCTCTGTCTCTCTTTCTCTTTTAAGAAAGTCAGATGGTCAAGGGAGTGACTGAAGTATAAAATGTTGGAAAGCGTCTAACTCAGATTGTAAAGACTGGAAATCTGATGAAGGCCTACTCAAGCATTTGAATCAGATGTGTGTGTGTGCGCGCGTGTGTGCGCGCGCGCATGCATGCACCATTTGTTTAAAAATCTTTTATGACTGAGCTGTTTCTACTATTAAAATTAAACAATATTTTAAGAAGCTTGTTTAGGGCACTGTATTCCCCACTAGTCACAGCTGAACAGAAGAAATGAATATAACTGAACCCAGATGGTTGGTTTGGGCAGTTGTGACTAGTGGGGAGATTGGGTCTGAGTTAGACAATTATGGAAAACCAAACAAGAAAACAGATGTGCTACTATCCCTAATCTGGGAAAGTCAACCTCTACACAGTATATACTGTGTTCTGATTATATCAATAGTACTTTTAAACGTCTAGACAATTAACCATGAGTAATAAGCTTCTACAATTACTTTTTAGACTTTCATATCTTCAGACTAAGCAATAAAGCAGCCCCATAAAATATTTGATATGGGGATATGCAAGGCCTGTGTGTCTGTACTGCGGTGTGATGAAAAGACATTCAATCTGACTGTAGTGAACTAGCTAAAGTACAAGAAGTAGTCTAGCCACAGTGGTATGGATCTCTCCATGAGCTATTTACTCTGCTAAGAAACTGCTGCGTCCTGTATGAACCCCAACAAGTGTGTTTCTACATGGGGACCTTTTTGGTGATGAGATGAGAGGAAGGAATCTTCCTTCCCTTGGAGACAGAAAAGAATAACTGTGTCACCACAGTGTGAACTTTACTGCAGTTTTCTGGGTGTAGTAAAGGCCATAATGCACTATGTATAATCTTGTATACAGTTCACTGATCTATGGTCATGAGCGGACCACTCCCCTACTATCCATTATCTGCTCCAATCTGCTTTCAAGAAACTCTCTGATAGTTTCATTGTACCTAGCATATCCTATTTAACCTTTCTGCAACCATCTGGCTCTTCTTGGAGGAAAACTGGCCTTCTGTGATTCTTACCTGGCATAAGACAGCAAGATTTCTCCCTAATAATAGTATGTCCATCTTGCTACCAAACCCTTTCTTTGTTATCCCCTTTCTTTTTCTAAATAAAACTATTTGTCATGTTATTTTCTTTTCTGAAAAAAAGAACATTTATTGAGTAAATGCATGCCAGTATTATTACGAATTCGTATAAAACATGAGAAAGAACTAGCATCCAGTGGGAAGGTTGAAAAATCAAATACTCAAATTAGGAATTACCAAAATTTGGTTTAGATACTTTGACACTGCCCATTTATGCCTTTCAAATGCATCATTTCACTCATTATGGTTATGTATAATTTTGCATATTGATACAGTATATAAAGTAGCTGAGTTATTACATAACCAAAATATATATGTCCTACTATGCTGTACTGTTATATAATTGAAATTAGTATATGTATAGTTACCATTTCTAGTGGATGTTATAAAATTGCTGCGGGTTTTTTTTGCCTCAGTGTATCTGGCTTTGCTGACAGGAGTTGCATTATGTTTTTTCCTGGCTAGAAGCCAGACACAGAATACTAGAGAGTCATTGAACTGTAAGGCTGCACTCGAACAAGAGGTAACCCAAGGAGTTTAGTGAAGTTGCTTTCCATATTTGTCTGTATGGCAAAGGTTCAGGGAGTGGACAGTTATCCAATACAAAGCAAAGAAGCCAATGTTGTGATAAGTGAATTTAAACAGCCTGTAAGAAACTGAAGAAATTTGTTGGCAGGAAAGCGGATAGCCATGCTTTTGTAGTGGAGGGAGGGGACCTGATTTTAGCTGAAGGCAGGGCTAGTCAAATCCAGAATAGACAAGCTGGCTAGAAAGACCCAGAAGGTGAGTAATGAACTACAGGGCAGGGATCCTGAATGCTCCAGAGGACCTGTACCCAGCAAAGAATAGATATATATTATTTAATTAGTCTGTAAAGGTGCATATATACCCTGCCTTCCAAAGAAACCAAGATAAAGAAAAATGTGCTGCATGTTTTATTTTTTCCCAAATCTGTGTAATTCTCATGTTAAATAAAGAGCAATAATGTGTTCATAAAATCTGTCATATATTTCTGATGATCTTAAAGTAGAAGACTTGCACTCTTTATACTGATGTATTTTGTGAGATAGGGTATGTCTGAAGTTAACGGAAAATCTAGATGTCAACGGAGAATCCCAATTCAGGAGGCCTCAGCTAGATCTCTCAGAATAAAAGGTGTTGTATTTATGGTGGTAATGTTGGGGGGTGGAGTAGGGTTCAGTTGGGATGTACTTAAATGAGTATTGTAATTTTCAGAAGTTCATGAAAGTATCTAGAAGATTATTAGCAATAACATCAAAGTGCATTGGTAAACAAATGTGTTCATAAATTGCATTAAATAGGATGGTTGTGAAACCCTGAAGGAGCATCTGTAATTATTTTTTTCTCCGAAATTTGTCTATTTTTTAAAGTTAACTTGATTTTGATATGTTTCTAAATTAAATATCAATGACAATAAGAAGCATCAATGAGTAGTAGTATAGCATGCGCTATGTAGTTTAGTATAACGTTGCATTATTTATATTGATGCATCTGTAGATTTAGTCATTCTTAGAATGAAAAACTGGACCCAACATGCAAGATGTGTATTTAGAATGAACAATTGCCATTGACAGGATTTAAAATGAGATATTTTACCACATGATGTAGCTGCCTGGGGCATAATTTCTGCAGCATATCCTATTCAAATGCAACAGTGAAGAAAGCATCTGTATTTTACATTTAATCATAGATTCATAGATTCATAGATTAAGGGTCGGAAGGGACCTAGTAGATCTTCTAGCCCGACCCCCCGCCAGGGCGGGAGAACAACAAAACCCCAAAACAAGAAACGGGACTCAAATGAGTCCAGCCAGGTAGGCATCCAGCCTCTTCTTAAAGACCCCCAGGGTAGGGGCCAGCACCACTTCCCTTGGAAGTTGGTTCCAGCTCCTAGCCGCCCTAACTGTGAAGTAGTTTTTGCGGATGTCCAATCTATACCTCCTCTCCATCAACTTGTGCCCATTACTCCTTGTTATGCCAGCGGGCGCTAGGGGAAACAGCGTCTCCCCCAAACCCTTCTGGTCCCCCCTAGTGAGTCTATAGACGGTCACCAGGTCCCCCCTCAGCCTTCTCTTGTGGAGGCTGAATAGGTTCAGGTCCTGCAGTCTCTCACTGTAGGGTCTGCCCTGTTGTCCCCGGATCATGCGGGTGGCCCTCCTCTGGACCCTCTCCATGTTGTCCACATCCCTCTTGAAATGGGGCGCACAGAACTGGACACAATACTCCAGCTGTGGCCTGACCAGCGTCGCGTAGAGGGGGAGGATCACCTCCTTGGCTCTACTCGAGATGCACCTGTGGATGCACGACAAGGTCCGGTTAGCCCTGCCAACCATGACCTCGCATTGTCGGCCCATGTTCATCTTGGAGTCAATAATGACTCCAAGATCTCTTTCTGCCTCCGTGCTCTCGAGTAGGGAGTTCCCCATTGTGTAAGTGTGCTGCTGGTTCCTACTGCCCAAGTGCAGCACCCTGCACTTGTCCGTATTAAAACGCATCCTGTTCCTGTTAGCCCACCCCTGTAACCTATCCAGATCCCTCTGCAATCTCTCCCTCCCTGCTAGCGTGCTCACCTCCCCCCAAATTTTGGTGTCATCAGCGAATTTAAACAGGTTACTTTCCACCCCATCATCCAGATCGCTGATGAAGAAATTGAACAGCGCAGGCCCCAGGACCGAGCCCTGGGGGACTCCGCTACCCACCTCCCCCCAGGTCGAATATGACCCATCCACCACCACCCTCTGAGTGCGACCCCTCAGCCAATCTGCAATCCATCTGACTGTGTAGGCATCGATGCCACAGTCGCCTAGTTTTTTAACTAGGATGGGGTGAGAGACGGTGTCAAAGGCCTTGCTGAAGTCCAGAAAGACTACATCCACCGCGACACCTGCATCCATGGCCTTTGTGACCTGATCGTAGAAGGCAATCAGGTTGGTCTGACATGATCTCCCCCTAATAAATCCATGCTGATTGCCCCTGAGCATCATTTCTGATGCCGGCCCATCACAAATGTGCTCCTTGATGATCTTCTCAAAGAGTTTCCCCAGGATTGAGGTAAGACTGACGGGCCTATAGTTGCCCGGGTCCTCCCTCTTCCCCTTCTTGAAGATGGGGACCACATTTGCTACCTTCCAATCATCTGG
This sequence comes from Gavialis gangeticus, assembly GCF_001723915.1. Classification (NCBI taxonomy): domain Eukaryota; kingdom Metazoa; phylum Chordata; order Crocodylia; family Gavialidae; genus Gavialis; species Gavialis gangeticus. The sequence continues at coordinate 4,795,100 of NW_017729024.1, read as the reverse complement.
CACCTGGCCCAAGCACCACGATCGCTCATAGAGCCGTGCCAGGGGCCCTGCAATAACCCCAGCTAGCTCCCTCAACACCCTGGGGTGGAGATCATCTGGACCCGCTGACTTGAACGCGTCCAGCCCCTCCAGAAGCTCTCTAACCCGGTCCTCCCCAACCTGAGGTCTGAAGGCGATCCCCTCAAGTCCGGCTTCTATCACAGCAGGGAAGTCCCGGTCCCTGCACAAGAAAACGGAAATCCCTTTTGAACCCTGAGTATTTTCAAACTTTTTTTTTGCTTTGGTGAAAATAGATGCATAGTATATCTCAAGGAACTGAGATACATATTTTTGTCAAGAGCAGACAGAATATAACATCACCTAAGGTCAAAAATAGGCCCATAAGTTTATTTTAAATAGTTGGCTTTGGGGAGTACAGTTGATTCACATGGACAAGAAGCAATAAGGAAACATTAAAGTGAGAAAAGGGAACGCTTTCTTATGCCCTGTTAAAGTTAAGATTTTTGGTGGAATCTCCATCAGAAATGGAAATTACTGGTCGTATCCCTATGAGATTACTTTAAGTATATTTGCTCAACCCAGTCAAAGGCCTTCTTGGGATCAAGGCTAAACCACAGACTGATGTTATACATGAAGTTATGTTATTTCCAACTCAGCAATTACATCAAATAGATCTGTATAGGTTGATTGTTGATACTCTGTTAAATCAGGAGACCAATATATTGTGGTTAGTCCTGTTGGCTTATCATGTAAGTGGGTACACATCACTATACAAGGTCCAGAATCAAATGTTTACATTTTAAAATAAGACTGAAAGACAGTGATGGGTCCTTACGTTTCTTCAGTCGTACTTTGGCTTTTTTATTCTTTGTAATGTATGATAATTTGGACATCTCACAGTGAAGAAGGGTATGAGTTAAACTATCTAGTTCTTCCAATTCTAGGGAAATAGGAAGCAGATCTGAGTGACAACTAAGGGTATCTATACACATGCTTCAGAGTGGGGACAGAGTGCTTTAATTAGAGCAGCACTAAGAGCCACTCTAATTAAAGCACCTGGAGCATCATGTGTATTCAGAGTCCCATGCTTCAAAATGATGGCAAGGGCACTTTAAAGCTTATTCAATAAGCTTTAGTTAAAGCACCCCACTGCCATTTTGAAACGCAAGGACTCTGAATATATATGACATGGAGGCTGCTGGAGTGCATTAATTAGCACACTCCAGCACACTCGCAGCAGACTCAATTAATCAAGTCTGCTCCGACACATACTAATTAGCACGTATCGGAGCAGACGTCCATCACATGTATAAGGACAAGGTCCTTAAAGACTAACTGGTTCAGGAAGGCATAAACTTCCATGGCAACTAGCTACTTTGTTAGATGATTCTTAACACATAACCAAGTAGGCTGTCAACTATGAAAGCTTATGCCTCTTTGTACTAGATAGTCTCTAAGGGTGCCTGTAGACATGCAGGAATGCTACTCCGATGTGCTGTAATTGCAGCACAAACATAGGAGCAGACTCAAATAATTGGGTCTGCTGGAGTATGCTTATTAGCGTGTTCCAACAGGCTCTGTTCAGCATCCCCATGCTTCAAAATGGTGGTGCGGGCTCTTAGCCTAAAGCTCATCGAATGAGCTTTAGTTAAAGTGTCACCACCACCATTTTACAGCATGGGACATTGAATACACAAGACACTATGGGCACTTTAATTACAGCAGCACTCAGAGCTGTGCTAATTAAAATACAGTCCCCACCCCCAGAGCACATGTAAAGGTGTTGCCCTGCCCTGCCTTCTGCCTTGCTCCAAACTAACATGGGAAATAGTACAGATTTATATTGAAGTTACAAAAAATTCAGTTTCCCCATGGGAAATCTGTATTTCCCGGATTTATTTTTAATGGTGTAATAAGTGTTGTAAGTGTTAAAGGTGTCATAAGTAATTATTTAACTATGAATTTTTTAGAAATTCATGCTATCACCTGGTCAATTATTTTCCATAATAAAAACTTCTACACAGTCTTGAAGGGGTTTTTTTTGTCTTAGTATTCTCAGTGAAAGCAACTTCACATAATGTGAATTTACTTGAAAGATAGTTTAAGAAAAGTTTTCTGTTCTTTTTCCAATTTCATAAAGCAGGAATGGAATAAACTGTATGGTTGAGTTATGACTAGTATACTGAAGAACTGAAAGCCAGCAACTTTCTTGGTTTCCCCCCAAAAGCAGGCCCAAACCAACAATTCAAAATTCCGTAGGAGTTTTACTTGAGAAAACATGACATTGTCAGCTTCAACCACCAAATGAAAGTTTTAGGATTCCTGTTGTATGTCAGAATATCTGGGATGTAAAGTGATGTATGCTTATTTTACTACTGGCTTTTGTAAAATTATTCCATTTCATCTGGTATACCAATTTAAGATGAAGGAAAAGCCAGTGAAGATTTAGGCACAGTCAGGAACACAATTTTTGCTCAAGTCTTCCTCTTTTTGGTTTCTTCAAATAAAGCTATCCTAATCTTTTCATTGGTCTTGAGAGCCTCTCCATTGACTTTTTATGTCCTATAGTGTTAATTCTTTTTGCTAAACAGATCAGTTTTTGT
>NW_017729024.1:4782092-4787497 GCF_001723915.1 Gavialis gangeticus | reverse complement strand
GAGTTTTACTTGAGAAAACATGACATTGTCAGCTTCAACCACCAAATGAAAGTTTTAGGATTCCTGTTGTATGTCAGAATATCTGGGATGTAAAGTGATGTATGCTTATTTTACTACTGGCTTTTGTAAAATTATTCCATTTCATCTGGTATACCAATTTAAGATGAAGGAAAAGCCAGTGAAGATTTAGGCACAGTCAGAAACACAATTTTTGCTCAAGTCTTCCTCTTTTTGGTTTCTTCAAATAAAGCTATCCTAATCTTTTCATTGGTCTTGAGAGCCTCTCCATTGACTTTTTATGTCCTATAGTGTTAATTCTTTTTGCTAAACAGATCAGTTTTTGTGGCTGACCCATGTATAAATAATATAATTAGCTTCATAGAGTAGCTCTACTAAAGGAATAGAGGACTTGGCTTTTTTTCTGTTCTTGATTTTTTTCATCATCGTCATTGCTGTTGTTTGTGAGATAGAGACCTAATTCCTGGAGGCTTCCTCTTTATATGAAATTACTAGTGTTATATCTTCAATGCAAATAGAGGATTTAGAGTCATCAAGACTGGAAAATTTTGTGGCATCTCCTATGGAGTATAAAGCTGTCTATGTCTCGCATGTTCAGTTTTGATGGCTGCTTCTCAGTCAGTTAGACAAAGGTACATTTCTATTAAATTGACCAAAAGGGGCCTTTTGAAAAAGTGAATCTATGGAAGGGCATCAGATGAGCAGAGGATCAGGCACCTCTTCTTAGCTGTCATGCAGTGTGATTCTGATGTATTTTAATTTAAGTCATATTTGGTCTCCTGTAAAGTGACTTCTTTAATAACTAGTTCTTGACTTAAATCACATCAACAGTATATCCCTAAAAGTATTCTTCTGCGCATTTCCATTTTAAAAAAAATTAATATTTGACAGTTTCTCTATAGAGAGAAAAAAGCATTTGAAATAATGTTGGGTATTTTGCCAAGTCTGTCAAATGAGTAACACTCCACTTTCTCAACTCTGTCTCATTAAAATTGTATTCTAATTCTGTCTCAACTTGGTCTCTTTGCTTCATAAGTCATTGCCTGCTCATTACTTGTAGTGTGAGAGAAGAAATTTATTCAAACCTGATAGCAGGGATAAAGAATTGAAAGGCAGGCAGCTGGGAGAAATAAAATTAGCTTATTTTAATGCTTTTTTGACAGGACTTTTTCATAGCTATGGGTTACCATAAGCGTCAGTTTGGATTTGTGACACTGACTTTGTTTAGTTTTGGGGGGGGGGGGTTTAATACACAGCATTTAAACAGTAAAATATGCTTTTATTTGTCACATCAATGAAATAATGTTCTGTACCTGTGTTAGTAATAAGGTCATATATTATTTTTTTACAGTGCTCTGTAATTATTCAGCCATAATCATGCAACAAAGATTACATTTTGCTATTGTTTTACATTATATTCTAGAGCAGAATATCTAAGTCAATGTTATACAGTCACTATGGTTTTGGGCAAATGATATAAAATGAAATATAACGTACAAGGAATTTAATGTGGAATACAGATGGGAGCTGAGCTTTCTAACCCAAATATTTTATCTCAGGCTTTGAATGTCAAAAAGAATACACTAAGGGATTTCTAATTTTGAATATAGGAGAGTATTAGACGCAAATTGACTAAAAGCACAGCACTTTTCCATTATAAAATTGAGTTGTTAAGGAATTATATGGTCTAATTACTGAACTTGGTATTTTTGACTACTTGGATTATGAACAGATATTGTCATTAACTAGCTAATTAAATTGACTGCAATAACAAGCAGTAATTTAGAAATATGTTCTAAATTAGTTTTTATATGAAAGCAAAGTCTTTGTTGATCTGTGTATATGATTAGTATCAAATGTCATGAATTAGCTCAGGGATCTCTGTGGAGGGAAGTCACAAAGAGAAATATCTGTATGTATGTTTGAGAGAGAGGCATAGCCAGAGAACCATTTTCTATAAAACGTTAAATGGACGTGAAATGCACAAACATTTTCTTGTAAATATACAAGGGAAAAATCCGCGTATGCAAAAAGCAAAATGCCTGCAACAAAAACAAGTTGGGAAAAAAAATCTATTTTAGGTTATATAAATATAACATTTCTAATTCATAAATCATTAAAATCTCCTCCCACGGAAATAAATGGAAAATTTAGACACATAGGGCACATCTACATGAGATGCTTAACTTTGCATTAGCGTAGTTTACTGCGAAGTAACCATATGCATCTACATATGCACTTACTTCTCAGTAAACCTCCCTAATCCCAAGTTAATTTGCTACCTGCAAATGCAAGTAGCAAATTTATTCAGGATTAGTAATGATGCTGTAATGTTCATGTAGACACCTTGTGTAGATAGCTCCCTACCCCTGGAAGCTGCCTTTTGCCAGGGCAGGTTCTGCCACAGAAGCCTGTGTGGGGACTATGTCCTCTTTCCCCAGCCCCAAGCCCCTTGCTCCTAGATTGCAATTGGGGAGCAGGAGGCTGGGAGGCCCTTATCTCCCAGCCTAAGCTCCATGGTTGTGGGGCTTGGGCTGGGAGACCCTTATCCTCCAGCCTGAGCCCCCTGACTATGGAGATCAGGCTGGAAGATAAGGGTCTTCCAGCAGCAGCCCTGTAGTCATGGAGCCAGTACTGGGAGCTCCCTGCTGCTGGGGGCTGAGGAACTTGTTCCTTGCCCAGCTCCACAAGCATAGAGTTGGGTGTGGAATAAGCTCCCCAGCCCCACCCTGCATGCCTGGGTGGAAACAGTGTCCCCCAACCCCAGCAGCAGGGAGCTTCCAGCCCCCACTCCCCAATCAAGCTGGGGCTGGGAGCTTGTTCCCAGCCCCCTCCGTGATCACAGAGTGGGATCTAGGAACAAGTTCCCCAGCCCCCATTCAGTGATCACAGTTGTGATTGTGGAGCAGGTGCTCAGAGCTCCCTGCATGGAGACAGTTCCCTGCCCAGCCTGGAGCTGGCTGGGACCTGCTCCTGATCCAGACAGTTCCCTGCCAGCCCCAGGCTGCACGGGGAAGCATGTCCAGCCTGGAGGTGGCTGGGGACTGTTCTGTTTTGGGCAGTCCCCAGCCAGCTCTGGGATGCACATGCAGACTTTCCTGTGTAGCCCAGGGCTGGTCAGGAACTGTCTTGGTCAGGGGCAGGTCCCAGCCACATGCCCTGATTGACTGATCAAAGTGTGGGCTTGGAAAGATCTCCAGGGGTTGAGTAGGTCCCAGTCCCCTGGCCTGATCCACTGGTGGGGCAGGAGACTGGGACCTTCCCCTCACCTGCATCTCTTTCCAAACCCCATGCTCCTGGTCAGGGAGCCCTGCTGCCAGGACAGAGGGACATTTTCCCTGCCCCAGCAGCAGGCAGTCCCCCCAGGGCCAGAAGATAGCTGTCTCCTGACCCAATGTTCCCTGCCATCCCCTGGGTTAGCACCTAGGAGGAGCCTGGAGCTCCCCCTGTTGGCAGCAGGGGCTCATTGCAAGGCTGCAAGGAACTTGGTGCAAATTTTCTTCCTAGTCTCTGCATGTGTAGACACCTGCCCCAAACCCTTACTTCAGAATAGTTTATACCAAAATAAATTTGGGCCAGAGTAAATGCATATGTAGACATATCCATAGTATATAGAGTCTTGGACTTCACATGATCAGTTAATCATATAATGTGAAAACATTAAAGTTACAAACATTTGAAGCTTTTGATATGATACACAATCATAAAGCCTTTATTCTGAATGTGGTAGTATTTTATTAACATAATTGAGTTCATAACAAGCAATGATCCATGTTCTCAAAAAAGTCTGATTTAAGGTAGATAGTCTAGAAAAGCATATGCTAGTTGGAATAGAATGTTGAATATTCTCTAGGGAATTCTTGTTTAGTATTTTTTCTCATTTGGTTTCCTTTTTCACATACCAATAATATATTCATATCCCACTAACTCTGTTGGATGAATTGCTTTAAATGGAGATATAACTGTAAAACAGCCAAAAATTGAGACATTAGTGCAGAATTTTGTCTTGCTGCTTTTTTGGGGGGGGTTGTTTTGTTTTGGAGGGGGCATTGGTAAAAAGTCAGTTGCAAATAGTTCATGCTGACATGGCAGTACACTGAATTTTCCTGACTTTATTTTCTAAACCCTCAGGCAGAAGTTTGTAAAACTCCATTTTCGAAAATTATCTTTCAGCTTCCTGTGTTTGTCCATGACAACAGTGGCACCCTGCCTTATCAACCCGTTGGGTTGTTTTTAAGATCAAGGTTGTTTTTAAGGTGGTTACATGAAAACCCCCCCAAAAATGACACTTTAAACTTGGTGCACTCCTGTGCCAAGCCCAGCACATGCCCAGAAGAGGCAGCATGTTAGTTGGGCCCAGCTTGCCCAACATCTGTATAGATCAGGCACTTTAGTTGGACTTTTTTGTGCCAAAAGCCCCACTGAAACCAGGTCTATACAGACTCTCCGGATTTGTGTCAAACTAACGGGCTGTTTCTCCCAGAAAAGAATGGGCATGGAAGAGAAAACATTTTGTATACGGGTTCAGAGTGGGCAGTGATCCTCAGATGAAATCCAGAAACTGTCCTAGTACTTGAGCTGTGTATGGGTCTGGTCCATAGCAGGTTGATCATGGCATGGCTCTTTGTCATGGAAATATTCTCCTGGCTTTAGGTGGCAGCAGAAAAAAAGCCTGAAGGTCTCCATACAGCTGCACTTATTGACTTGTGTAGGAAGGCAGAAGGAAAGACCACAGGATAGTACAGACACCTCAGCTGGGACAAAGGTATGGTTGAACAGGTTGATCAGAAAGCAGGGTAGTTATGCACCTATAGACTAATGAAATAAGAAATATTTAGAAAGCAAAAGTTTTCATGGGCTGAAGTTCACTTTATCAGATGCTGTTAAGGATGTGCAGAAAGTAGAATATAAAAAGGAGAGAGAAATTATAACACAAAGGACAAAGTGGGGAGAGAGAGAAATGAGAGAAAAGGGGGAAGAGGGTCAGTGCTCAGAGGGACAGGCAAGCAAACATTAAACCCATGGAAACAAAGGAATCACAAAAGCTAATCCAGGTAATGAGATAAGAATCCATACTGCTTATTTAAACCATACTTAACATGGTCCAATTTGTGAATGATTTCTTGTTCCACAGTTTTCTGTTCAAACTTAATGTTTTTTTTTTTTTTTGCCTGAGAACAGCAATCCTGAGGTCAATAATGAAGTGCCCAGGGAGGCTGAAATGTATTGCCACAACTGATCAGTGTTAATTCATTCTTACACAGAGAGATTGTCTTGTCTTCTCTTAAGTGTTCAAGCTGGTGCATGCAGGTGACAACCAGAAGGATTCTGTTATCCTTATCCTAGGTTTGGTATTGTAGCAGGTCAGAGCAAGGTCTAAGTCTGCC
>NW_017729024.1:4773999-4777092 GCF_001723915.1 Gavialis gangeticus | reverse complement strand
TTGTTTTTTTTTGCCTGAGAACAGCAATCCTGAGGTCAATAATGAAGTGCCCAGGGAGGCTGAAATGTATTGCCACAACTGATCAGTGTTAATTCATTCTTACACAGAGAGATTGTCTTGTCTTCTCTTAAGTGTTCAAGCTGGTGCATGCAGGTGACAACCAGAAGGATTCTGTTATCCTTATCCTAGGTTTGGTATTGTAGCAGGTCAGAGCAAGGTCTAAGTCTGCCTTTGTTGATTTGAGTAGCTACAGTTGTAGAGTTGTATTGTAACTGTAAGAATCCCTGCTCCAGATCCTTAAGAAGTTCATCCCAGTCAGCGGCATCAGAGCAGATCAGGTTGTAAAGCAGAGGTTGGCTGTAGACAATGGAGCTAGTGGTGTTCTTACGATGACAGCCAGTGGCATGAAAGTAGTTGTGGTGGTCAGTATGTTTCTAGTACAATGTGGGGGTGATATGGTCACGGCAAGCCTTCACTGTTGTATCTAGGACATGAATCTGTTGTGTGGAATATTCCAAAATTAGTTTGATGGAGAAGTGAAAGTCATAAAGGCTTGGTGAAATTTCTCTAGAGATTCCATCCCATGTGTCCATATTGTGAAGATGTCATCAATAAATATGTTGATGACATTACCATGGATTGCAGAGTTGTTGGAGCTTGCAAGTTTGGAAAGTTTGCTTCCTTCATCTTTAGGAGCGAAGTTGTTTGTGATATAAGCAAGTAAGGTTCTTTGGATAGATGTGATATATTTTATTACACCAACTGAGTAGTTGGAAAAAAGCTCTTAGTAAGCTTTTGGGCACAGTCGCCCTTCATCAGGCATAGGGAGTCTCTGCTGGTTTGAGACTCCAAGGAATGAGAGAAGCTAAAAGTGTGCAGGGATGTCAGTGAAAATAGCTATTTGTGATAGGATTCTTGGCTGGAAGCTGAGACGTCCCATAAATGGCTGTTGTATCTGGATTATTCTGTACTCTGGTAGTTATCCCTGTTTAAGTATGTTATGTTAAGCACGGCTTAAGACAGGGAGTACAGGTTCTTATCCCATTACCTTGGTTTTGTGTCTCCTTTGTTCCTATGGTTTTATTACTTGTTTACCTCTCCCAGCACTGCCCCTTCTCCCCCTTCTCCCCTCTCTTTCATGACTTTTGTATTCAAAACACTCACTCTATTTGATACTCTGATCTGTGCATATCCTCTCACATCTATGCAGAGAGCTTGAACTCATGAAAACTCCTGCTATACATCTCTGATTTAATTAATTTATAAAGTGCAAATCTATCCTGCCTTCTACTGTTATAGCAGTCTATTATATGCACATAAACAATGGTAGATATTCAATGCCCTTCCAAGGGCTTACTAATGTTGCACCAGAGGTGTAGCAAAGCAGCTCTGTGCCAGGGGTAGCTGCAGTACATGGGGCAGCACAAAGTACCACAGTGCTGATCACAGCAGCACAGTCAACCATGGCTGGGGAGGACTATTTTTGTGTCTTCCCTCCCCACAAAGGCAGCAACCAAGGCTGCTAGCTCTGTCATTTCTGCTCAGTTATGCTACTGCATTGCACTATTTTGACATGCACAACATGTCTATTATTATTATTACAGACATGTTGAAGATGACCACCCCATTTATAGTTATATCCTGATTTTAAGTTCAAACCTCCATGTTGCTTCTAACATTTTTTAGGCACAGATTTGATCCTGGAGGCATCTAAAGACCTGATTTGTAGGTGACATCAGCTACTTCTTATTGTACATGTTATTTTTACAGCGCTCCAAGGTGTGCTGGATGCTTTATGATACAAAACAAAGGCAAGTTAATTGTCCCAAAGAGCTTGCAATCTAATTTTAAACATGACATAACAAGCAGAAATAACAAACAGTAGGTAGGGAATCTGACATGGAAGAACAAAGACTGAAGCAATGCACTAACACAGTTACTATTTTTAGGTGTAAACTTTGGTGATATAAACAAATGCTTGTCATGATTTTTTAAAAATGAAACTAAATATTGTTGAATCACTTCTTGTGGAAGTAGTAAGTTATGATGAATTTGAATTTGCTCATCTGCTAGCAAGGACATGTAACCTAAAACAGCATCTACTCATCAGTCATGCATACATTTAATCAGTTGAGGCCATGAAAATGATTTCTAATTGGAGAAAATCTTGAGTCTGTCTTACTTCTGTCTGTCTGTACAGACCAGCAAAAACCCCAAGACTGAATCAATTCAATCTTCACAGATTAGTTTAAACTGCATAGATTGACCTGATAAGCAAGTGAACAGGCATTCACTTTTGTTTTTGGAAATGCAGTCACATGCCTGCAGTGGCCCAGGCCAGAAGCTGGGGGGTACTAGAGCAAGCTTCTCTGCTCAGCTAGAGTAGACAGTTGGGCCAAGGCTAGCCCACCTACCCTGTAAGGGGAGCTTTCAGGAGAAGTGCAAAGCATTCTGGGATGCTGAGGACTGTGAGTTAACTTGAATCTAGAGGAGATCTGGAACAAAAGCTCAATAAACTGATTTAACCTAAATAACTTAAGTCTGATACTATATCTATCCAGGTGTATCTTAAACCAGTTTCAGCCATCTTGCAACCTGCTTATGTGCACTGGACTTCTGTTGTGTTACAGATCTGAACTAGCTTCCAATCACTTAGACTGGTTTATGTGTAATTGCTGTCCCTAGAGTAGTTGATTTGCTTGTATGGGAAAGGAGTTAACACTGAACCTATGTCCTCACTGAAGAATTGACCAGGGTACTTACCTGAGTGTCCTCCATCCTTTACATAGTCCAAATATACTCAATTGACCTTGAAACCTTGAATCCCTTGCGGTCTGCTCTATTTCTCTACAGTTCATGTCCAGGAGTTCCTTATCCCAGCATGCTGCCAGTCGGCTTGCACCAATATACTTATTTACCTCTGGTATGAAATAAATAACATCCACAATTTGCTAAAATGTACTAGAAATCATCTTTAAGAGTTTGGATAGGAAAGATTTAAGTGATTGGTAACTCTGTGTAGAAGAGAATCGCGTATTGCAAGGCAATATGATACTGACAGCAAAACTGATGGTAAGGAAGTGGTTTGCAGAG
>NW_017729024.1:4757818-4768999 GCF_001723915.1 Gavialis gangeticus | reverse complement strand
GAATCACGTATTGCAAGGCAATATGATACTGACAGCAAAACTGATGGTAAGGAAGTGGTTTGCAGAGGACAGGCTGTATTTAGATAGAAGCCTACTTTGTTTACCAAAGCTATGAAGGTTTTTATGAGCATGAATTCTCACAGTCCTTCAGCAATAAATTACAAGGCTGGTACATGCTCCCTGTCTAAGAAATGTAGGAGAGGTAGACAAATCGGGCAGTCTGCTGTGGCCCTGAATCATCTGGCAAATCCTGCTAGGAAATGAGGGGTGTCTATGGTCTCCATCCTCCTCTCTGGGAAGAAGAATGTAAGCAACCCAGTTTTACCATGTGGTAGTTTTGTAGTTTCATATTTGGTGGGGTCGGAAGGGACCTGAGCAGATCATCAAGTCCGACCCCCTGCCATGGCAGGAAAGAATGCTGGGGTCTCAAAATCCTGGGGTTATTTGGGGTGGTTATTTCCAAAAAGGGGTCTGGAGTAAATCCTGAGTTTTGGTGGGGGGAAACTGACAATAAAGATACTTTCACAGGGGAATGTTTCTATTAAAACATTCCAAGGGCTTGCATTTTTGCTAATCAGATCGCAAACAGGCCTCGTCATCTGAATTGCATGTAACTGTCCAAATGATTGCACTTTTTTTTTTTTGAAATTTCATCTTCCTCATATTTTGTTAGTTGTTAGCTGCTTCCTTACCTCCTCTTTAACTTGTGTCACTTCTTACTTTATCTGAGAGAGTAAGCATGCACATTTCTGCTCAACAATGGCATTTGGACATTTTTGGTCTCAGATACATTCTTAAGTATCATTTCCACCAACTGTCACAAAATTTCAAAGTGGCAGTGCCATGACAGCTAGCATAAGGAATCTTAGATTAACAGGTAAGACTGACAGAAAAATCTACTAGGCAGTGAAATAATCTCCCAAGGGAAGTGGTGGAAGTACTATTGCTTGAGAGGTTTAGCAGTAGACTGGGAAAACCACAAGAAAATATACTGTAGGGAATATTCTCGTGCTGACCCAGAGGGATGGTCTGGATAATCTAATCGACATTTCTTATCTGTAACATCTATGATACTCAGAATGAGAAACAGCCAGTGGGCTGTTTCTCCTGGTTCCCTGCTTGTGCTGAACTTCCAGTTCTCCTTTATGAATTCCAGTGTTATCTGGTTGTGGCTAAATATCTTCTAGTCTAGGGTGTACCACAAGAGGATACTTTCAGTTGTTTATTTCCTTTAAGCAGTGAAGAAATTGGTAGACATTAGTGGCCTTCCAGAGGCCTTACCAAGTGTCATTGGCATTTTATAGTCATCTAAATACTGTACCTTCATCCCTAATCTATTACAGCTAGTTGTTCCACTCAGTGTTCTGCTTGTGGGCAGTACAAAATGACACTGGGATGAAAAGCTTTTGGAAATAATAATAATAATAATAGCTGTAACAAACTCCCTATATTGGAATAATTTGAGATACCAGGCTTAAGTCAGTTCTAACGTGCAGGTTGAGGACCTCTTCTGCAAGATATTTTCACTTACTAAAACACAATGGATTGTAAGCTCAGACTGAAGGGAAAAAGCCATGTTGGCAATTGTTTGTGTTTGTGAGGAACTTCATAAATATGCATACAGTTGAGATGGAAGATGTATTACTAAAATAAATCTTTGGAAGGTGTATTACTCAAAATGATCACAAAATTGCACAAGTGTTCATTAAATGAGAAATACACATCTGATAAGAAGATTCTTAAGTCTGACATGCTTTCAAGACTGCCTATAAATAGTGAAAAAAGGAGCTGCAGGAAGAGAAGTTTATAGTAAATATCAGTGTTGTGGCAAGGAAGTTTAGTGTCTGGGGCAAAGCCCACAGCGGCAGCCTGCCTTTGCCCCGCACACAGATCCAGGGGTCACATGCTTCCCCCCCTCCCCAAGCTTGCCCGGTAGTGCATGCAGTGGAGGGAGCTGTCCTCCCCCCCATCCCCATGCCCACCCCAAACAAGCTGCTTGTGGCTCTATCTTGCGCCTCACCCTGGCTGGGCAGTGCCCATAGATGCCCCTTTGCTTTGGCACCTGGAGCAGTCACCCCACTCACCCCTTGCCTGTTACAGCACTGATAAACATGACTTCCATGTTACCTGTTTGCTAAATGAAATTAGATGAGGTAAAATAAGGAAAGCAAAATAGTGCACACTTTGAAATGTTTAGAAGGGTAATTGTAGACAGATGGCTCCCTGTATCCTGGTGGTGGCTGCTGCTACTGCACAGGCTCCCTGGCCCCATCATTCTGGTGCACCCTCTAAATCAGGGGTAAGCACATGAAGGCATTTTGCTTGGCATGCATGCCTTGGGGCAGACGGCAGAAAAGGGGCCAGGGTTGCACTGCCACAACACAGATTGGGCTCCTTGCAGCTCCTCCTCTGTCTGCCCCGGCATGCCAGCATCTTACAAATTGAGGTTGCAGGTGTTTTTGGCACTCTGCCCAAAAACGGTGCAGATCCCAGCTCTAAATTGTCACCCACAGTTGGTGTCCTGATTACCCAGCCTAGTTACACTAGTTCCAAATGAGGTTTCACTCATTGGCACTAAGATTTTTGTCCTGCCAGCAACCTCTGAACAAGTGATTTGGCTGTAAAACTCAGAGAAAAGCTGTGATATTACCTCTGTGTTATATGTGAATCAGCTGAATCCACTGGGACATTTTTAACCTGTTCTTTGCTACACATCCTTAGTTTTCTGCTAGTCTTATTTTCTGTGAATAACAAGAATTTGGCACGCTGTGCTTGAACTGATACATCAAGAAGTAACCAAAAAGCCAGCAACTAAACAGAAGAAACATCCCAACAAAAAAGTGATAGCTCCATTTTTAGATTTCAGTCCTATAAGAAGAATATTAGACAAGCACAAACGAGGACACTGGCTCTGTGGTTCTTAAGGAAATCCAGTATGACACTGATAGTGCCCATGCACTGCAGAGGTAACAGACACCGGCCTAGTGACTGACAATGTAAAACAAGAGCAGTAGTATAAACAGGTTTCAGGTAACGGCTATATCTCAGTGTACCGATCACTATAGAAGAAACTGTTCTGGACACAAGAAGTAATGTGTGAAGTGAAGTTGTTACAGGTCAGAGACAATAGTTATTAATAGTTTTCCATTAATAGGCAGAGGAATCCTCTTCCCTATCAAGGGAGTAAAGTCTCCTGACCTTCTCACGTCTATCTTATTTGCTTATGTGGTTTCAAAAGAAAGGTTACTGCTGTAATATTTTGTGGATGATATGTTTGATGCATTCAATGGAGGGCATAAATATCAGGTTGTAACCCTGATATCCTGAGTTGCATGTAACTTTTCAGAACTTTTGCCTGTGACTCAGACAGGAAAAAATGACATGGCACTATCACACATCATTCATCTGACATCTGACAAAGTAGGCCATCACCTACCAAAGCTTATGCTTCTTTGAACCAGTTAGTTTCTAAGAGCATCTTTACACATGCTCCAGGGTGGTGGGTGGAGCACGTTACTTAAAGGAGCTCTCAGGAGCTGCTCTAATTAAAGTGCCTGCAGCATCTCATGTATTCAGCATTCCCACACTTCAAAATGGCAGTGAGGGCACTTTAGCTAAAGCTTGTTTGATGAGCTTTAGTTAAAGCACCCCCACCACCATTTTGAAGCATAATGATACTGAATGCACGTGACACTGAGGCTACTGAAGTGTGCTAATTAGCATACTCCAGCACACTTGATTCATTGAATCTGCTCTGATGCATTGTAATTTGAATACATTGGAGCAGGCGTCGGGCACATGTATACAGGCCCTAAGGTGCCTTGTCCTGCTTTCTGTCTGACTTCAGACTAATACTGCTAATTACCTCTCACTACAGCACACTTTTTGAAACATGTAAGATAAACAGCTTCAGGGTTCTACCTTAAAACAATCTTCCTGTGACTTAAGTTGATGTTTCTCAGCCTGTGGGTCATGATGACTCAAAAGTGGGTCGCAAGAATATTTCAAAGGGTCATGAGCTGTGGCAGAGCAGAGGGGCAGCGGGAAGGTGCCTGCCCCTTCCAGCAGGGGAAGGGAGCGAGGGAGAGCTGCATGGCCTAGCTGGAAGCACACTGGAGCCGATGCCCATGCTTGTGGGGACGGGGTGGCCGGGAGATGCTGCTCAGGTGGTGGGAGGGGCCATGACCAGGCTGCCTGGTGCAGTGCAGCAGCCCCAGCCCAGGGCAGTGGGGGGTGCCACAGGCCTCTCCTCCTCCTCCCTCCAGCCTGTGCTGGGGCCGGATTCCCTCTGCTGCCATCCAAATGAGCCAGAGCCACCACAGCCACTGTGCTCCAGCCCTAGAGGGATGGGGGCAGCTGCAGGCCTCTTTGGCAGGGCTACAGGGTGAGGGCTGAGGGCTAGGGGTCAAGCATCAGCATGGCCAGGGGTGTGTGAGTTGGGACAGGCCATGGATCTTTGCAAATGGGTCCTGATAGGAAAAAGGTTGAGAACCACTGGCTTAAGTAACTGATGATCTCTTACATTTTAGGATAAACATTGGCAGTCTCATTTTCCCTGCCAGTCCAACAGGTATCCGCCCTATTCTCCCTCTCTTGTACATCTTGTCCCCTGCCTGAAAGAAAAAGACTCATAATTTTTGGTGCTTGCACTCTGACTCCAATGGAATTGATGTCATCTCAATGGAGTCATATAATGTTGCCTTCTTGTACATTTTCTGAAGATTCTGTTTGGGGCAAATCCTGCATTCACATACCAGCCAAATGTCATCTAGAATGATAGACACATTGGATGTATACATCTGTTTACTGCTCCCAGGAACCACATGGGGAAACCCATGTAAGTAACTTGGGGTAGGGGAGGCATCAGTGGGAGTGAAGTGGGGCTAGCAGGTATAAGGGGGTGAGTTTGGCAGGTCCAACTGGGTGGTAGGATTGGGGGTGTTTTGTGGGGCAGTGGCAGGGAGGACTTGCCTAGTGGTGGGTGAGTTCAGGGGACTAAACAAAGCCCAGCCAGGGTTGAGAAGGTGAGAATAGTTTGGTCCTGGGGCTGGGGTAAGCAGCTGGGCTTACCCAGCCCCAGTGCTATGCTGCCAACACATGCAGGCATTCGCAAGATTGGGTTAACCTAATTTCCATCTAAGTTAATGTACCTACCCAGGTAAACTCAGATTGGACATGCCATTTGATGGTGACTGAAAACCTCTGCATGCCTGTATGGTTGGTCATTTAGATCAAACTAACCTTGGTTAGGTCGATCTAAATATAATGTCTGTAAATACTCATACTTACTCCTACTATCCTTCCATCCTTCATGTCAGCTGTTACCACACATAAGATATATGCTGTTACTCCAGTTGCTAAGCAGACAGCCAAAGCTGTCTCTTTCTTTTATTTACCCTCTCAGTTTTCCTGTTAACTTTCTTGTTCCAGTTTTTCATTTCAATGTAGTCGTGCAGCATGGCTATTGATTACCAGCCCATTGTCCTATATTTTATTCCTGTTTCTGCCTTTGACTTGAAATGAAATCTTTAGCAAGTCACATCACCTTCTGTGCCTCAGGTTTTCCCAGAGCATTTTATAAAGCCATTTGAGATGTGCAGATTGAAAACATATGGGCACAGAGTTCTCTTCTTGTATTTACTTAGGATTCCATGTGTCTAACTGAAGGGTAAATGACAGGCACAAATTACAATTTTATATTTGAAACACAGTATAAAATCTTGGGGATGTAATTCATAACCCTGTGAAAACTAACATCCAGTTAGATTTAAATGTAGTTTTTGTGTTTTACTTCTCTAACTGGAGCCCCATACATTGACACACAGTTATTATGGAAATAAATGTAACTCTGAATAAGCTAACAGACCTTTTGGAGTTGTTACACGAAGGGAGAGAATTATAGCATGCTGAGAATTTTGGTAGGAATGGAGTTACAAAAGAAGTTACCACATTTGTTTAAAATGTGGTTAAAACTCTGGCTTGGGAAAAAGACAAAAGGGCATGGAATTGGGTAGTTACTTTATGAATGTGGACGTAATGTGGAGAGCCCATTGGTCTCATAGGCCAGTTAGATTCCCACAGCCCTGAACAAACAGCTCTTGGCCCTATATTTTCTAAGCCTTTGTTTTTCCACTTTGGAATTCTGACTATGGTCGCATTACCAAGCCAACTGGATTCACTACAAAGCTCCAGTGTAGCCCTTTTTATCACAAAGATCAAGACAACAATTGTGTGCCTACAAGAAAAGAACAACTAAAACCATCGAGCAAACATTAAAAGAACAATTCTAGAGATAGTTGCCTTTGAACTGCAATAATGGGCAACATTCAGTCCCTAGATTTGAATTCTGAGTAAAAGGAATTCATTACTAACTGCCTCTCCTTGTAATTATGCAAGCTGCTGGCAGCATATATTTTCAACAGCATTAATTTTGTCAAACGTAATATTTTGTAGTTGTGCTGAACCCCACACAATGGCAGTATTGTAAATCTACTTTATAGAGTTAGTTTTGTTTATTATAGAGTTTGTATATGAAAAGGGAAGAAATCTAAATTTTGTGTTGGCTTCTCCCCAAACCACAGAAAATGGAGTATTGTTTTACAAGAGCATGTTCTGAAATATCACTTCCTGAATGTAAAAGTAGTATGGTATTTGTGCAGATGCATTCCACAAGCATGCGCAACTTCCAGCTGAAAAAATACTGGAAAAGCATTTTGGGGTTTTTTTTCTCTCTAGTGAAGCTGAGTTTCACACTTCAAGGAAAAAAATCCTACTATTTTTATAATAAATGCTCGTTTTATGTAGCCCTAGAAGCAATTTAATTTGTATTCTACCAATAATTTATATTCTACCATTAATTCAAGGTAAATATTCTATTTGAGTATCTTTGACTGCTGGTTTTTTGAGGATTTTTTAGTTCTGGCATCACACATCCCAAACTTATAATTTAGGGGATTACTGTCACTACACTCCTGCTCCTTCAGTGCTTTTTCAGGCAGTTTCAATCAGTTGCTTGACACTCAATTCCTATTTGGGTAGAGATTATATAAGCAGGGGGTGGAAAATTCTGAACATGACCTTCACCTTCCCCCTTATCAGCCCCATACTGCCACTGTTTGCTATACATCAGTGCTGGGAGTAGGCCCACCATGATCTGTAAAAGACAAGATATTTTACTAGATGGACCTATGGTCTGACCCAGTACATGGCATTTCTTATGTTCTTATGACAGCTTAAGGTCTTCATATTTCCCAATCTATATTTATAAATGAAGAATACTGTACTGCACAGTCTGAGAAATTGCACTGTACACAGTGCTTAGAGGGTCAAAGCCCTCCTTTGACCCCAGCCCCTTCATAGCTTCTATTCCAGCTTAGAGGTGCACTTACTTGTGGGCACAACCTCTCTATATAACACTAAGATAAAATTATTGTTCATGATGATAGTCTCTAAGGGTGCCTATAGATGTTTAGGACTCCACTTTAACTCATGGCACTTTAC
Source organism: Gavialis gangeticus (assembly GCF_001723915.1). Classification (NCBI taxonomy): domain Eukaryota; kingdom Metazoa; phylum Chordata; order Crocodylia; family Gavialidae; genus Gavialis; species Gavialis gangeticus. The sequence goes on along the minus strand of NW_017729024.1, from coordinate 4,761,499 downwards.
ATAAAGCACTATAAGTTAGAGCCCTCCCAAACCCAGGGTTCACCTCTTGGGTCAGGTGTGGGCTGGAGCCTGCCTGCACTGGCCCTTGCCAGAAAGTGGAGGTGCTCCAGCAGCCACCAAGGAGGCTGCCAAACTGCCCCTCTCCCCAGTCATCCCCTCCCCACCAGCTCCAGAGCTGTCAGCGGGGGAGGGCGAGGGAAGGGGAGGGGCAGGGAGCAGCATGAAACTGGTGGCTGCTTTGCTTGGCCAGAGATAGGGGGACAGGGTAGAATGGAGTCCCCTCACCTTGCAGGCCTTCCTCCCCACCCCCCCAACACTCTGGCTGGGGTATTAGTGGGAGCTGGGCTGGGCCTGTGAGGCAAGGGGACTCTGTTCCACCATACTAGTCTCCCCCCTCCAGCTCTGGCCAGGCAAAGTAGCTGGCAGCTCCCTGCTCTCATGGTCCAGAGGCCCAGGCAGGGGATGAAAGAAGGAAGCCCCCTTGCCCCATAGGGCTGGCCTAGCTCCCCACAATACCCTACCTGGGCCCTCAAGGGGAGGGGAGCTCCATTTCCTCACCCTCCACTGCCAGCTCTGTGCAGCTCCCTTGCCTTTCCTCCTCCCCATCCCTCCCCTGCTACAAGCCCTTGGGGTGGGGCTGGGCTAGTGCTTACCAATGCAAGCACTAGCTCAGGCCTTCAAAGCAGGAAAACCTAACCCTGGAGAGAACACAAGTTCCCTAAGGCACTCTGCTTTAGAGCACCTTCATCTGTTACCTGATTTGACCAGGGTTCATTTTTCATACAATCAGCCATTTTAAAAATACTTCTCAACCATGTATGTGTGTTATATCTTGGCTGTAGAGTGCTCTCATTGGCCCAATCACATGAAAAATGCAATTTGTGTAAACACCATAAATGAAACAATGCCTCCAGAAACCAGACCCTTAGGTCTTTTTTCCACACATCAGAGATCACTGGAGAGCTCAGGGTCTCAATTTTTAAAATCAAGTTACCCCCTGGAAAATACAAGCTCTTAATTTTCCCTTGGTTTTTTTACTATAGAAAAATAATAGAGCATTTTTTCCATTGCAAAGAACTTAGAAAGATAACAACATGGCAGAATGTTTTACCACTGTGGATTCCTGTTCGATATCTCAGGGTTTTTCTTGAATTGTTTGCACACCTAACAGTGTTAACACTGCATGGCACCCTGCAGTATCCTTGAAAGTATCTCAAGACACCCCAGGGTGCCTTGGCACTAGGGTGGCCATCATAGAGGACATTCTGGTTTTCTGCTCCTCTGTCCTTTGTACTCTATTGATATGAAACCCAATGCCTTTAAGAGAAAAATGGAGGACTTTTCTCTTTAAGAGAAAAATAGAGGACATGAAGACATCTGGTTTTGTGTCAATAGAGGACAGTAGACAACTGGAGTGTCCTCTATGATGGCCACCCTACTTGGCACCCTGGTTTGAGAATCACTGCTGTAGAGATTCTTTCCCTCCTTTCCTTACCTGCCCATTTCATGATCATCTTGGGACTGGGGAAATAAGTCACTGAGAGTCCTCCTTAAAATTAAGTGACAAGTAGAAGGAGTCAGAGGGCTCTACAGCTATGTGATATGTAAGAGAGGGAAAAGAAATATACTTCCTTCTCTGGTATTAAAAGAGGGGAAAGGTATTGTGCAGAGAAAGCAGGGAATTATGCAACTTCAGAGAAGGGAGGTTGAAATTTTAGGTTTCCTACATCCTATTTGTCATCATGAATCCTGAAATCAGAGGGAGTTTATTTTGCCTGAGTGGTAATGATGGTACTAGTGATATGATCTTTTTTACTCCCCTCTTCCCATAAACGAATATTTAAAAATCTCTCTTACAAAAAGCGACAGAATAGAAGCATTTTGTGATGTAGGGCCAAATTAGCTTATCAGTATACCTGTGTAACATTTAGGTTTGTCTTTGCAGTAAGAAATGTGGGTCTGAATGTACAGTGGGAGCAGATGTGCTGAGTAAGGCTCTAAATAGAGGTTGCCAAATGAAATGGATTAGTTGTCCTAGGATCTCAGTATATCTGATCTGCTTCATGGATTGAAATAGAGCAGCAGAGGCCTGATCCTGTGGGACAACATTCAAAGTGCACCTCTGCAAATAGGGGAATCCTGGGTTTCCCCACTTGTAGAGACACACCCCGAGTGTGCCCTCTGACATACTTTGGGCAAGTGAGGAAACCTGTACAGATGCTCCAAGAACTCCAGGGGCCCAGTCCTTCAGCGCAGTCCCCAGGTTTCACTGAATCAGGCCCCCGAAGCCCTAGGAGCACCTACCTGGTGTGGTTGGAGAACACAACCAGTATGGGCAGCCTAGCCTCTCCCAGCTTATAATAAACATCTGCCACAAAATAGCAATACAAATTAACTCTGCTTTTTTTCGTGGCCACATATTTGGGCATTTGTGGCCCAAAGAGCCTGGATGTCTGCTTGCTTTAATTTTCTAAAGCCATAAAATTTTTCTAGGGTGGCATAAAGGTGATGTCTCTTTGCAGCCTTAGGATGTATCTACACGTCACCATACATTGCCATATGGTGAGATTGCTATGGTGCAGTATGGATAGTTTGATTTTTGCCGTTACATTGCTGTAGCAGCACACTATACCAGGGGAGCACGCTGCTTTGGCAACATAGCTATTGATCCTATGTAGACCCACATGATTGCTATGGCTTCTTAGCGTGCTGTTCAGCAACGTAGCACATCACTACATTGCCATAGGGTGACCTGTAGACACGCCCTTAGAGAGGCCATTTTTCTACTGTTATTTTCAAAGTTCTTTAAGGCAAAAACCGTAACCTGCTTTTGCATCTGTGAAGACCCCTATGGCACCAAGAGCTCCCAAATATCATAAATGACTTCTGGGAAGTTGTATGGATACAACCAAAGGTGTGCTGCTTTTTCCTCCAAAAGTGAACTAGTGTCTGTGGGATACTGGACTGAGTTGTTTGGGGTACTAAGCCCTTTAAAACTTTTGTATATCTTTAGTGTTATCTCAGCTTGGGAGAATATTTTATAACTTCTTTCTAAAGAATATATCTTTTAATTTTCTTAATTTGAAGGTAGATAGTATTGTCCATTGCACTGTAAAATGTATATGCGTTCTATCTACCTACTAAGCAGAAATGCAGCCGTGGGATGTAAATAATTCCTTTCAGGAAATGTTACTAAGAAATATTTCTAATTTTTCCATGTTTGAAATTTTCCAGAGATGTAGCATGACAGCCATTTTAGCATTCAAGGTAGTGGAAAGAAGATGAAGGGAGCAAGAAAAGAGTGTGCAATTTATGGTGCACACAAATCAAGCAGGGATAGAAGGAACCTGGGTAACCTGCCAAAAGCAGCAAGGGTATTTGACAGGGTTTGGGGCCCTCAACTTCATCTCTAGTCTGTGCTCTAGTTAAGCCAGTGAGTCAAGCTAAAATATGAAGGTATCAACAAGTGCTAGATCTTTCTCCTGCACTGGAGCTGTCAGTGGACCAGATCTGTAGTTCCCTCTCACTTTTGATGCAGCTTTCACTTAGCATGGTCAAGAGCTTTTGCTACTTAAAGTGGTATATAAACAGAGCCTGAGCTGTAAACAGTGGGGTTGATGCCCTACAGTTATTCATGCAGATGGACAAAATGCTCTTGGAAATAGAAACAGTGTGGACATC
>NW_017729024.1:4749621-4752818 GCF_001723915.1 Gavialis gangeticus | reverse complement strand
GGCCCTCAACTTCATCTCTAGTCTGTGCTCTAGTTAAGCCAGTGAGTCAAGCTAAAATATGAAGGTATCAACAAGTGCTAGATCTTTCTCCTGCACTGGAGCTGTCAGTGGACCAGATCTGTAGTTCCCTCTCACTTTTGATGCAGCTTTCACTTAGCATGGTCAAGAGCTTTTGCTACTTAAAGTGGTATATAAACAGAGCCTGAGCTGTAAACAGTGGGGTTGATGCCCTACAGTTATTCATGCAGATGGACAAAATGCTCTTGGAAATAGAAACAGTGTGGACATCTCCTTTGCTGTTCCACTAGTAATTAGATCCTCCTGAAATACAGCCAATTGAAGGTCTGTTTCTCTGGATTTTGTATGAGGGGATGATATGAATTTAATTCATTAGTCATTTTGCCAGTCCTTTAGTTTTGTAACAGTACTGCACTTTAGCATCCCATAATATCAGTAAATATATCATTATGAATAAGTATTGACTTTTGAGCACTACTTTTGTGAATTTCACTATTATTCAGTCAGCATCTCATATTTTTATACAGAAGTTCCTGAAATACCAGCACACCTATGTTGACTTTTTTTTCATTTTTTTATAAAAGTGAATTATTTTCTAAATAGTCTAATCAAATCTAGCTTTTATAAAGGGGGTCTTCCTGCTTTCTTTGGCAGGTGTATCTCCATGTTTAAGTAATGTTTATCATCCTAGAAAATAGCATTTAGGTTCTTCCTCCTTCTGTTAATGATTTACCTTGGTAAATTAGACAGTATGTCCAATTATTATTGCAAAGAAGCTTCACTATTTTTATAAGCACTAGAAGATAAGGCCAACCACAGGAGAATAATACAAGTGCATTAAATATCCAGCCAATACTGTTCAGCCAAAACAATCAAAGTGAAGAGAATATGAAATGAAGGGAACTGATGGAATTGCAGTGTATTAGCATTGTTAGATTTTAGTAGCTGTGTAAAGTTACTTGTTTTCAGTAATTTGATGTTAATACACACTGATGCTAATTTGAAAAGAAACTCGTACAAAAATCTCCCAATAAATCTCTGGCATGGAAATTAAACATTATTCTAAAAATGTATAAAACATATATGAGATTCTACTGTAGCTTGACTATGCAGCGCTAGCATGGGGGATTGCCATTAAAATGTAATCATAAAATCATGCATTATTTATATAGCTATAAGAGCAGCATTGGGTCTCCCAAGTTTTATATTATTATTGTATTATTTACCTCAAATTGCAAGTCCTCAACCTATTAAGCATAACTAGATAGGTTTTTTAGAATATTATCTTAAGAAAACAAATTTTTAGATTATCTTTCAATACCCTTAAAAGCCCAAAGGCAGAAATAATCCCCTTAACATTAATTGCTGTTTTACTAAATGAACTGTTCTCATTTATTTAAAGCCCCAAAACAGAAAATTCATTTAAAATACTATCCAGGCTTGGGTTTGAAAGTGAGGAGGGGGTGTTTCTGAGAAAAGAAAAGAATAATTGTATAAAGCTTCAAATATCTTGGAATATTATTGTACTCATTACAGCTTGTTGGTAATAAAGATACAAGGCCTAATAAGTCACAAATGAGATTAGTTTCTGCTTCATTTTTGCTTTATTTGCATCAGAGCACTACTGCTACTGGACCTTATTAAATATAAACCACATTTACATTAGGCTTGCTGGCATGTAAGAAACAGAACGTTTTTCAATCTGACACCATTTTGTTTTAATAAAAGGTAGAAATGATTATATCTGTGCAACATTATGGCTTCCTAATGTCAAAAGGTCACTAAAAAAAGGAAGAGAAAACAAAACAGAAACTCAAGACCGTTGTCTTATACTCTACCATGCATTTCCTGAAAGCAGCTGTGTGAACAGTATAGGCAATGTGCTGTTGTAAATGATTATTATCAGTACAGTTCCAGCAGCAAACCTGAAATGCACATTAACTTTTCATGGCAATTGTTCTCCCTCAACACATTTTGATGAGGTCAATTAGTCTTTAATTGCAGCCTTTCCTCATTCTTGTGTACAGCTGGCCTTCATCCTCCCTTCCGCCCCCTTTCCCAAACAGGAAGAGGAAACACTTTTCTATGTCCTGACCCTGCTTCTTAACTTCATCCTCTACGGGATTCCCTGATAAAGGGCATTAAAAGATGATCATCACTGTTAAAGCTATTGATTCAAAAAGGGAACTGGGGGAGGTAACAGGGAAGAACAACCATTGGAAAAATGTCTGTGTCCCACCTCAATAAGAAAGTTTTTGGGAAATGGGATTTGAATACCCAGCAAGAGGAGCAGGTGGCAAGAGCAGAGACCAGATAGCTGCTTAATAATGTTCCCTGAACCAGTAAGTGGCAATGGAGAAGTACAGAGACCCACTCAGCAAACTTCCCCAACCTCTCATGCAGGGAACAGAGACCAGCTTCATGCGGCAGTTTCTGTTATTTCTGGCTCACACAAATGCTCACACGCACACACATGCACACACTTATTCCCAAACATGAGTATAAAGCTATGTCAACACTTACATCAGAACATCGTAACCCTCGTAATGTGTTATGAAATGTATAGTCATATTCAAGCAGTATTCAATACCTAGGCTGTGAAACCAACAGGCTTTTTCATCTAACTGTTTCTGACCAAAACTGATTTTCACTTATCCAGTTGGTATGCATTGAGACCTGGGAGAGCTTAGAGTAGCAGTGGCAATTGTGGAAAAAAAAAATACTGTTCATAATTTATATGCCATCATCTGAAAACTCACCTGGAATCCTCAATGACCAAATTCTGATTTACAATGAATTGTTACGTTGTTACTCAAATGCTGGAAAAGGAAAAGTGAGTGACAAAGTGATATTTGTGCCTATTCTTAGTATAGACAAAGCCACAATGAATTTGGTGAAGGTAACCTCTTTGCTTAGAAGCTTATGGATTATTTCTATGCTGTTCCAAAGAAAAACTAGCATATCAGTGGCCTTATCAACTTTTTGTAGAGAAAAAGTATTTCCAGCAGTAATTAGGAAAAAAGTATATAGTTTGAAAACTCTGGGATTTGTTTCTTTGCTAGCTTTTTATAGGTGTAAGACAATATATTTCTTGTAACATTTGTAGAGTATTAATCAGTGTACAATCCAAATGAATTAGTAATGATGATATTATATAGTGAATGGCATTCAAAAAAGGT
>NW_017729024.1:4702180-4744621 GCF_001723915.1 Gavialis gangeticus | reverse complement strand
CAATATATTTCTTGTAACATTTGTAGAGTATTAATCAGTGTACAATCCAAATGAATTAGTAATGATGATATTATATAGTGAATGGCATTCAAAAAAGGTTTGGGATATGAGTTGCCTTGTTCATCCTCCCCACCTTCTACATTACGCTTTAATAGGGCTACCCGAGCTACCTACAGCAAGTCATCTATTCAGCAAATACATGCCACTTTTTCCTCACAATTTTCCATGCAAAAAGGCTGTCTGGATGCCTCCAGAGCAAACATTAACCTTAACACTTCATGTGGCTATTACAGAGATCTTTGCGTTCCATTAACATTCTTGAAAGCAAAAAAATCACTTGTACAAATGTTTCTGGAAAACAAACAAAAACAGCTGTGAATGCCATCAAAGTGAATACATTATTTTTATTCCAACAAATGTTTGTGAATACTTTAATGTAGTATTCTGCCAGCTCTAGCCTTGAATTCAAAGTTTGAAGAGCATCTATAAAATTCTCCTCCCCCTTCACAACCACACTCTCAATCACTCACCCTGATTTTCTGTTTTCCATATGTTATCTCTAACAAGCAGACTTCTACAACAATAAGCATGCAGGAAAGCTTTTCCTTATTACAGCCTTGCGATATCCTTTAAATATATAAAAATCCAAGCCAGGAAAAGTATGTATAAGACTGTACACACATCAGTGTTCCAATTACATCCCAAACTGCTCTACCATCTCTTTCATAGTTGCCATATCTATTTAGGTTAGAACCTTAAAATCTATTTGGGTTTCCTACAGAGAGGTCTTGGTTTCTGGGTTTTGACTATATAATGGCAGTAAACCCAGTATTGTGGTATTTAACAGTATTTAATATTTTTTCTTTACTTCTGCAGAAATAGAAAGCACTACTTATTTCATTAGGGAAAGAATGAAATTGTAAAGCATTAATGCAAGGTTTCCAAAGTCCAGACTCTCTTCCACCTATTGGGTGTGTAAGTGGACTTAGATGACAAAGTAGAATTGTTTTCCATCTTGTTCACATCCCCGAAAATTCATTAATGCATCTACTTTTGTAACACACCATTTTACCCAAAAGATTGAGTTACAAAAAAAGGCAACAAGGCAGAGGATGAGGACCCACCAAGCCTAAGAGTTTTTCAGGGACTTGAACATGGTGGCATAAAATTGCATTTAGATTCATAAGGCCACTTACATGTCTAATATGTTGGCTCCAAGTCTACAAATATATGTGCATATGCTTCATTTATGAAAGGAATTAATCGATAATACAGACTGGGTATTTGTACATAGGCTTGATCACCAGGGTGGCTATGTGCACTCCATTTCTGCTAAACTGATCAGTGGGCAGTATCTGCTCCATATACAATTCTGCAAGACAAAACTTGGAAACTGTTGCCTGTATATACAGGTAGTCAAAAGGTCCTATTATTAAATATGGTGCTTGTTTTATTAAGAGAACATTTTGGAGTGTTATTGATATATAATATAATGCAGAATCTGAATTCTAGTGGTGTCATTCTAATTATCATTGTCTATGCTAGCATCCCCCCTCCCCTTACAATGTCCCAATATTGCTTCAAGTAGTGCTATTTTGTTGGCAATATCTCTAATTCAGCAGTGCCAGCATTTTTATGACCATGGGATATACATCTGCTTTCACCACCTCATAGGATAAGGCTCCTTTAGAGCACGTGCATATAACGGATAAAGGTTACCTTAAATTTTTTACCTCTATTACTTGGAATCAGTCATTAAATTATCTGCAAAAAGGTGGTTCTAAAAATGCATTCTGTCTTAATTGTTTGAATAGATCATAAAATGCATTTCCTTTTTCTTTAACCATGCAATGCCAATAACACCACAGCATTGGTGGTCCTTATTTATTGTGTTTTAGGAGAGGGGGGTTTATTTGCTTGAATGCAATTCTAAAAATAATAGGATTATTCTCATCTTTCATTTAGCTTAATAATACAGCACATACATTTGTCAATCAAATTAGAATTACTGTCAGACCATAATAATGCGTTTTAGTTTAGCCAATATCAGTCAGACCTGATTTATTTGCTTAATACAAATCTAATTGACTTTCAGGCTGCACTTCTCTTTTCAGCTGTTAACCGACCAAGTACATCTTTAATTTCCAAGACCGATGGTTTGGTAGCAGTTGAGAGGAAGAATGATTTGCATAAGGCCCCAGAAGGGTGCCAAAACTCTTCACGCTTTAAACAACAGCTTTTATTATTCTGTAAGTGGATGTGTTGAATTTTCATGCTTTTGTTTCCAGTTCAGCCCTGACAGAAAAGAATAAAGTAGATTTTGCCAGCACCCCTGCTGTGCCCTGGGGGAGAAATTCAATGTGCCTCATTTGTCTTAATTGGAGAACCGCCCTTAGCACCAGCTTTTTCTATGAATATATTAGCATAACAGACAGAAAAGTCCAAGCCCACTTTTGCAGAGATAGTTTTTGTTTTCTTTTTAAGAAAAATAAAAATACAAAGAGAAAATACATGCTTCAGTTCTTGGGCTTCTTCCTGTTGTTGTTGTTGTTGTTGTAAAGCTCTCTATAGAGAAAAAAAATGCATCTAGTATATTTTATCTCTCCAATGTTGTTAGAACAGGGTAGAGAAAAATGTGATAAATACCATCCATGACAGAGAGCTGAAAGCTGCTCTTTATTCTTCATAATGTGCTAATCCTATATATTTGTTCTCTGGCTGGTTATGTTGCTTTTTCAGATGGAGGAGATAGTTTTACACACAGAGACTGATATGTGGTAACTATGAATGAATCTAGGAACAAAAAACAATCTTACAAAAGTGAATTTATTAACACTAAAACAAAATGCAGTTATCTCTGTCAAAGCAGGATTTCAAGCCTTATGCCTATTCATTTGAGAAATATTAAATTCATCTTCACGTTTTTCATTTCATAAAAGAACTCTAAATCTGGACAAACAATCTGTGCAGTGTAAATCATTGCTAAATCAGGTCCCTTTCACCATCAGATTGAACTAATGGGATTTATAGGGTAGTTTTTTTTAAAAAGAAGTATTTAGTTTACATGTTCCCTTGACTGGTATTAATCCTTACATATGTGGAACCAGTCAACCGTTGCTAGTACAATGGAAAAAATGAGAAATAGGGAGGAAATAGGTCATTTCTTAATAAATATGTGATGTATATACTTTTTAGAAATGTGGATGTATAGAAACTGCTGTATCCCTCTTTGGTCTTCCTTTGGTATCTAATATGCTGCATCAGTCACACACCTATTTAAGGAGAAGCCCTCCATGGATATTAGAATAAAAGTTAGGTCAATGGGATTTTTAAGCATCTTCTAGACATGTTGGAAAATGAAAATATTATTTGGAGCAGGATTTTTCTGTTAACTGGAGGAGTTAATAACGTTGGGGTTTGATTCCAGCAGGGTCTGGCATGGGATAGTTAGCATAGCTTCTGGAGGACCAACAAGCTCTTAATTCTGGAGTTTGTGTTTGTTCACCCTGTCATTTACCAAACTTAGCCAAATACTGTACCAATAATAAAACTCTCATGCCTGTTTCTCTTCCTCATTATTCCTCCATTTCTCTCTCATGTACCTCCCTCTCCCTACACCACATACTCTGTTATCCTGTCCTAGCTGTTATGTCTTAGAAAGTAGTAGCAGGGTTGTTTTGTTTTCACGGGCAAATGAATCTGCCAAATAATTATTTAGCATGATATGTTTTTGAAAGCATGTAAATAGCTGGGAAAATTGTTCTTTGCAAATGTTCAGACACAAGCACCCTTCTTCAGGCATAGGGAGAGTCCGCCGGTGTTTTGTTTAAATAAAAAGAATGCCTACATGCTTTCAGGAGTATTAGTTGTAGCCATGTTGGTCTAAGGATATAGGCAGACATGGTTCTTTGGGTAAATGTACTAAACAAACAATCTAGGGAGCGTGAAAGGGAGGCATGCACACACATGAACTCTCTCTCCCTACCCCGTTGCAACCTGACATCCTCTGCCTGGATTTCCATTGGGACTGTATTCATACCCCGTTGGTTTAGCACAGTATCCTATATTACCTAAACAAAGCAGAAAATTGTTGCAAGGAATAATTTTTCCAACTATTTCGTTGGTCTAATAAAAGATATCACATTTACCCAAAGACCTTTGTCTGCCTATGTTCTTAGACCAACAGCCTACAACCAAGACCCTTGAAAGCATGTAGGCATTCCACTTTACCAGTGGTTTCATTTACATTATAAACATGACAAAGGTTTACAATAGTTTATCTGATAATCCCCACTGCTTTGCTAAACAAACAATCCAGGGAACCTGAAAGGCAGGCATGCAAATGCACATGAACACTCTGTCCCCTCTCCTACACCCCCTCAACCTGACACCCTCTGCCTGGATTTCTACTGGGACTGTATTAAAACCCAGTTTGTTTAGCACAATATCCTATATTACCTAAACAAAACAGGAAAAGAATATTCCCTTTTTCTGGGGTGCTCAGTTCCAGAAGGTATTACATTTCTAATATGGGTCATTTCCTGATAAGGAAGAAGGATTAAAACTGCTAATTTAGTGAAAACTAAATTAATTTAGCAATATGCTGAACTGAAAGTAATGGTACGTGGAGGGGGAGAGGGGGACACCTATATCTACATTTGTGGTCTTTAATTTCCCACTTTAAAAACTGTGCAACAAATGGTTTGTATGTAAACAGGACAGGAATCTATATACTAGTCAAATGGATACCACTCTCCACATCTGTACAAGATGCTGACTGTGTTACTGTGCAGTAGCACTGACAAACAGCTTTTTTGAGATGCTGACTGTGCACTAGCCCAAAACTTCTGCGCAGTAGTGTTGTATCACAGTTTCTGCCACACAACACTACTGCTCAGTAGTCTTGGACTACTGCACAGTCAACATCTCATGTAGATGTGGCCACTGAGCATCTTTTGGATTTCTGTAACTATTACTAATTATTTGTATTATAGACACACTTGCCAGACCCTGCTCATGGACTAAGACCCCATTGTGTAAGTTACTGGTGAAAGAACAATTCAGAGCAAAGGACAAAATACACAGAACAAGTAGATTAGCCCTGCATCAAAGAGTTCATGTTTTAAGTGATTCAATATCAGTGAGTAAGTCCCTGTTCCCCCGAGCACTACCAGGAGTAACTAGGAATAATGGCCACAAGTTGACTGAGAGTAGGTTCAGGCTAGACATCAGGAAGCACTACTTCAAAGTCAGGGCAGCTAGGATCTGGAACAAACTTCCAAGGGAAGCGGTGCTGGCTCCTACCCTGGGGGTCTTCAAAAGGAGGCTAGATGATTACCTTGCTGGGGTCATTTGACCCCAGCATCCTTTCCTGCCCATGGCAGGGGGGCAGACTTGATGATCTGCTCAGGTCCCTTCTGACCCTACCAACTATGACACTGTAAATATCAATTCTGATCTACTCAAACCAATATGCACAATGAAAAATTATCCATGTGTACAAGTTGACTGGTATCCAGCCCTGGGGATTTCTGAAAACAGATATGGCCCTTCAATGTATTTGTTTAATCCATTCTCTGAATCATCCTGGAAGATTAGCCTCATCCTCCCTGTGGGACCATGTTGGGCTAGCTCCTGTGTTCTACCTTTCAAGTCTTTTAGAGCATATCCTATTCCCACTCTGCTCTGTAGGGAATGAGGAAACACTTTCATTAGGTCTTCAGAGGTAGATCTCAGTGGGGTATTCATAGGTTTTTATTTTCTTCTACCTCTGCCCACCCATCCTATCTCTACTTTGCGAGTTCTTCTCATGTAGGAGTAGACAGGATTTATTAGGACAAGCTGGACAAACAAGCCCTTAAACCACAAATAATATTGTGAGAAGCCTCATGTGGTTACTATTGAGTTCTCAAGTATTCTTCAGCAACCCTGGGCTTGGACAGGTTTTTATAAACATTAGCATGTATGGGACTCCTTAACACTCATCTAATTACTTAACTAAAGATTATGTCTCCAGACTTGCATATAGAGTCCCTATAGTGGAAAGTATAAGGGTTAGTATTTCACCTGGGTGGAGTACTCTGAGATCTGAGACAGAAGTTCAATAAAACGATTGAACCTAAGTCAGTTATGTCTGATACTACAAACATTCAGGTTTATTTTAAACTGTTTTTGGTCGTTTTGAAAGCGGTTTATGTGCATTGAACTTCTGCTGTGTTGCAGATTTTAACTGGTTTCTGATCTCACTTATCCTGGTTTATGTGTAATTTCTGTCCCTAGCCTAGAAGATGCCTTAGGAAACAGCCTGTAGCTGTCAGAACCTGGAGGATAAAGCAACCATATGGTCAACCATATAGTGAGACAGGAATAAGATAGTCATCAGCTTTTTAGTCAGCAAAGATGGAAGGTCTAAGGACCCCTCTGAAGAAATTGGATAGGTCTTGGAGGGGATAGTGATGCAGCTGGCTGGCAAAAGGAAGGTGAGGTGAGTTAGACATTTTCATATATGTGAGCATCTTCCCCTTTAGGCTTTTGGAATGTATTGTATCAGAAACTGAGACTTGGTGCGAGTGGGCCCAAGTGAATATGTGGAAGTGCATAACAACCCATTTATTCATGCAACCACCTGAATTGCAGTTGCAAAAACTACATGAACAAATATTATCCAAAAAGTTAATATTTTTGTGTAAGGATTAGTCTCTACTTAAAATAGTTTACCTACTATGAAGTTGTAAAACACATAAGCACCTAATCATCTGTTTCCAGTTTTTTCACTCTATTTAGGAATGTGTGTGGATTCATGAAAGCTGTCTACATGCTTGACATGTACTGGCTTTATATGTTCTCCATTCATTTGGAAAAAATGAATAAAAGTATCATTTGTGATGCTCACAAAACTGTCTCACATTTTGAGTCATAAGTCCAACCCCCTCTCCCTGGCAAATGCGGGACTAATGATTTTGCTATGTGAGTGTACAAGCAAAAGGAAGCATTCATATTTTAAATGCAGAAACTGCACTTATTCATATATAATGTAAATTATATTCTTTTCCAAAAGTGTGACTTTTAAGACATTGCTGGCTGAGGGTTAGGTGGTGTCACTCTCACTGTTCATGAATAAGGCAGTGTGAAAATTTCACAAGCCACATATGTTATGTGAAGCATCTGTGTCTTTAAGAAAGTTCTCTCTGTCTCTGTGTTATACAATGTAAGTATTTATTCCTAATCAAAGTGTTGAGTAAATAGGCATGTAATACATGCTACTTGCTGCATGTTCTCTGAGTCACCACTTCCAGAGAGCTGTAATTAATAAAACATCTGCAAAGCTTTCCAAATTATTTTTTATTTTTCTTTGCTGAAATTAAGCCCTCTGCTTTCACTAACTGTGCTTCTGCTTAAAACTGAACATTTCATTGTAGGCAAAATAAAGAGCTATAATGTACAGTTCTGCAGCTAATGTGATGAACTAAAAATAAATGTATATACAGAAAAATGCATATTCCAATTTTTTTTCAAGATTCAAGGCATTTGCAGACCCATTCAATTCTTGTGAATGGGTTCTAGCTGTTCAAAGAATGGTTTAGTGGAAAAAAGAGCTATTTTTTCTCTAATATTGTTTTGCTACTCAGGAGACAGAAAATTTGTCATGACAACTTACTTTTTGGTTCTTAATATAACATGTAAAATAAAATATTATACTGATGTCTGAATGTAATACTATTTTTTATATATTAGTGTGGGTTTAATTACCACATACAAGAACCTGAAGTGAGTAAGTATTTTGAACATATTGGTGACATTATTCTAGTATCGATAAGGATTTGTTTCCTACATGTCTCACAAAAGCTTTTGTCACCTGGTTTTTATAGCTGATAAACTCTATAAGAGGTTGCCATCCTCAGCAACAAGAGCCCCAAACTCTGAACACTCCATGTTGTCTAGTCTAGTATTCAGCCTTGCTGCTCACACTTGATCCAGCATGTCACTGGCCTGCCAAAAAACCTTCAAAAGACATTTGTCACTGGATCAAAATCAAATATGTATCCTGGCTGTTAAGAAGGGTTTTGTTGGACTAAATGACTGCACCATTTTAGACAGTGCTGCAAGATTAATGATGACACCGGTTGACCAATTTTCACCCTTGGGGCAGTATTACAAAGATGTGGCCTTTCCATGCACCTGATGTCATGCATATCAAATGCATCATTCCTTATCCTATGAGTCTTAGCAAAGGTCCACATTCCCTTCCTCCCCCACTGAGGAAGATTAACATAGTGTGGATGTAATTTATCTTGTGGGGGTTTTCTGGATAGGCATATACTTGCTGGTGTTATGTTATATGGGTTAATCTCCTAATCGCCTGGAACATTTTAGGAGTGTATGTCCTTGACAGGTTTGAGGTCTCCGGCATGTCTTTTTGAGCCAAAGCAAATGAACTGTTCTTCCTCACTATCATTCTTTAGGGTCAAGAGCTACCAGCAGTCAACCAGCTTTCAACTATCTTTATATATTCTTCAATCTGATCCAAAGACCCTAGCTACTTAGCTTTGTTTTGCAACACAATATTATTTAAAACCATGGGAAAATTCAGGGAACAAGGCTTAATAAAGTTGTTTTGCCATTTGCAGGTTGTGAAACTATGGCTATTACTAAGGCTGTCTTCTTCTATTAACATTTTTCCCTAGATTTATCCTATGCTGTATGATGAGCTGCACAGCATTTTTTTCCATTTGCCCTGGTAATTACTTTACATTCAACTTCCAGATTCATGCCTTTCTTTTCACACAGTACTGAGCTGTTCTTTCTCTCCTGCTGCTTATGTCAGAGGCAGTTGAACTTGGAGGTCAGCATGAAGGAAAAAGAGCAACATAACTGCATGCCACAAAAGCCAGATGTTCAGTAAAATCATGGAGAATCTTGTCAGGAAACACCATTGAAGTTCATGGGAGATTCACCACTTTCCCAAAGGATATGGGAACATTGTATTCTCAAAAATGGCAGTCATCCCTTGGCAGTAACTTGCCCAGAGAAATAAAACATGGTTTTGCCTTGGTATTTATTCTACAGTAAATCTATTTCCTATTTTTATCCCTGCTTTTACTTTGTTGCCATCTCTCTCTCTTGCTCTCTCTCTCTCTCTCTAGTTGGGTTTGTGTATATGTGTAATATATAGACTGAAAGAAAAATATGCACTGAATAATTTACTGAACAGTTTTGTTTCTCTTTCAATTTATAAAATGTTCACAAACAGGTCACAAAGTTTTCAGACGTTATTCAGAAGTATGCACAGAAATGTTTTCTATGAATAATTCTGAATAGCTCACTACTTGCACTTGAACTTTGCAATTCGCTCTGTTTATGGTTATGCCATCATGTGGTACTCCTTCTGTTGCTCCATTGGCTTATTTAATGAACACATGTTGTGATGCTGATTATAGAACCTCTTAACGAATACGTAATTAGACATTGCTTTTGTCAGATGCTCAAACTTAAATTTAGCTTTCCACGGTGTTTGTAATGGTGGCATAGCTGGGAATGAAAATTTGGGTGGATACCAATGAATGGAGAATGGGCGATGGCAAAAGTTTTGATATTACAGCATATCATTTACACTACAAATGATTTAAAACAATTAAAACTATAATTATATTACATATTGCATCACCACACCCTGCCTCCAGAGAGAATGTTTTAAAAAAAACAATAGAAAAACCCTGGGTGCCTATAGACATGCTTGTTCACGTTCTAATTAGAACACATTGAAGCAGACTCAATTAATTGAGACTGCTCTGCATTCTAGTTAGAATGCTCCACCCTCACCTCACCATCACATGTATTGAGCCCCTGTGTGTTTCAAAATGGCTGCAGGGGTGCTTTAGCTAAATCTCACTGAATGAGCTTTAGATAAAGCATCCTGTGGCCATTTTGAAATGTGCAGGTGCTTAATACATGTAATGGTGAGCAGTTGTAATTAGGGCAGCTATGCAGGAACCCCCACCCCTGAGTATGTGTATAGGCAGCCCCTGTTATCAGATTTACTTGAAGGTGTCCTTAATATTGGCTCAGACTTGATGGGAAGTGGGTGCTAACTGGCTGTGGCTCACTAGGTCCATCCATGGTTATGACTCTTTGTAAATGTCTATTAAAAGCATAAAATGAAGATATTACGAATACATCAGAATCAAATGAGCACAAAATTCAACCTAAAAAATTACTGTTTGCTCACTTTTACAAGAAACATTCTCATATTTCCTCTTTATGTTCTGAATTTCTTAGTTTACCAGTTGCTTCCATGTACAGCTCGTCAAAAAAAAGAAAAAGAAAATGTGCAATTTTTAAAAAATTCTTTTTCATTCCAGTTTTCAAAAAGAATTGATCTTTTCTTTGTTCATAGTGCATCTTGGAAAGTAAAATGGGGTAGCTTTAGTCTTAATATTAAGTGTTTTTTCTTTTCTTTTTTGTATTTCTCCACTCTCTCCTTCCATTTTTTCCATTTTGCTACAGAGTAAAATGTAAAAATAATGGATGGTGGGTAAAGAGAAAGAACCATTATGTCCCTAATTCATCTTTCTTTTGCCAGGACCTTGGATGTTCATTTTCATAGACTGGCTGTAGAATGCATGAGCAGGTGGGGTCCATTATAATACCTGGGCACAGAAACCCTATTGTGATTGGAAATAAGGTTCCTAGTACTATGCAGCTCTCCTGCCTCTGTGGTCAAACAAGGCCTGTGAAATGATGGAGTAGTAGAATAAGAGGTAGATATATTCATTCCTTTTGGAAAGCAAACTAAGGTGGTTCCAAAGCAGTTTGGGTGCCCCTGTCTCTGAAACCCCACTATCAGGGGCAGATCCAGAGAGGATGCAATATTGCAAATGCCTCCTCCCCCCACCCCCACCTCCCTTGGCTCTTGACACAGTGTCTGCCTGGAGCCTGTCTTCCATGCAGCTCCAGACACCAGGGGATGAGCAGTGCTACCACTACTCATCCCCTTCTTTCCCCTGTTGAATGCAGTGGGGAAGGGAAAGAGAGAGGAAGGGTGAACAGCGGCAGTATTCGCCCTCTGCACTCCAGAGCCACATGAAAGCAGGTGCTCCAGCCAGACCACAGCCCAGTCAGCTAGCGAGCTCAGAGCTCACTGCTCACATGGAGCTCCAGAAGAAACCTGCACTGACCAGGCAGTAAACTCAGAGCACACTGTGCATGTGGAGCCCAAACAAAGTGGCAGGGCTGCAACTCCTTTGTCCCATTCCTGCATCCACTGCTTCCCACTGCTATTGTAATCTTCCCCAAAAATCTGAAGGCCAAACCTGTGCAACTGTAGTACCAGTGCAATGCATATTGGGTGTATGTGATGCTGCCTTGAAGAAGTTAAGAGGCAGGCATAATAAACACCTTGCCCAATGATCTAGGACATGAGTACACGTTACATTTCATACATACCATTAGAAGCAGAATGATAGCTGACAACATGATCAGCATCAAGAGGTTTCACAGACAAAGATCAAATGACTATTAGTTTGAATGAAGCCTTAATAAAAGAAGGCATAGCCAGTCTCCACAAATTCCAACTAGCTTTAACCATCCAGATTTCTAGAATGGTATAATTAGAATGGTAGCTATCTAGCCTGGCCAAAACTTAGAGCAGACATTTTTGTGCATCTTCTAGGGAAAGATACACATATTAAGTGTGTGGACTTTGTCAGAGTTTTATTAAAATCATTGGCAATATTACCATTCATACCAGATCAACATGTGCCCCAGAATGTCTGAATCTGGCTAAGGCAACATGGATTTAGTTCCAAGACAAGGAAAATATATTCAATCACTTCTCTCCTTGTTCTTATTTTATTACTTTCCTGTGGATCATGGCACTGACTTCCCAAGAAAACTTGCTCCTGGGACATCTCTACTCTTATAAGGGTATAAACATCTCTGTCTAGAAGGAGGCGAATATTTCTGAGACTGACCGTTGAAACTTGGGTCTGTTTCTTCCCATTATTGTGGATGAATCCACTTCATTATGTTAACCCCACAACTCAGCAAGTAAATTTAGCTTTTGCTTGTTGATTGCAGTAACAAATCAGTTTCATCTTTACAAGTGCTTACCCTGTCAAGCGAAGCCTTTTCTGGTTTCACTGGCAGGACAAAGTTGCCTGGTTGAAAGAGAGACATAACTGAAATCCATCTAATAAACCATTCTGCCTCAGCAAGAGGTGGAAGTTCAATCTGCATTTACCATGATGAGTGTTTTGCTGCATGTGCTTGAGCAGTTCTTTGCACTGAAATGTCCTTGCAATATCCTCTGTTTCGAATGTTCAGTTGCTATTGAAAGCTGCTGGCAACGTTATTTGGTTCCTGATCTGTCAATGAGAAGGTGTACTGCTGATAAGTTGGATAGCTCTGTCTTCAGTGATTTTGGATAAAAGAAAGATCTATGATTAGGTTTTATATGTAAAGTAGATATGACAAGACTTTTCAAATCCATGTAGCCCCCACATAATTTAGCATTATTTAAGTCTCTCATTTCCCACCTTATAATTATAACACATTAAGCTGTTTCACAGATACTGAATATGAAAGTGTACTGGCACTAAAGTATTTTTTACCCTAATGTTATCAAGTCTGTAATATTTTAACAGGAAAGAAGACCTAAATGCAAATTTACATTCTCTTTGTATAACATTTATGCAATAAAGGATGAGCTGAGTACATGATTTTTCATTTCTGGATAGCTAGGAATAGTAATGCATGAGCTGAAAAAGAGAACATTAATCTCTCAATCTGCTAAGAAATGAAATGTCACATAGAGCAACTTGTTCTTCACTGGTGCTTTCCCAGTATAGCTTTTTTCATAAGAAGGAAAAAAAAAGATCGTACTACTTCTGATTATATTAGATTACAGCACATCTAAAGTCTTTCATATATTCTGATTTAGATACTGTATTTGGAATATGATGTCCTCATGTATCACTTCATTCTCTCTCTGTATTACTTAAGATAATTCCAGGGGTCAGGGGGAGCACTAGGATATTTTTACATATATTTACTTTATTACATAAAACATTAACCTCAATTTTAACCAAAAAATATGTTTATTTAAGTTATATTTCTAATTTTTCCTCAGAGTAGCTACTGCAGTTACCACATTATCATCTTCATAGGCATGGCTTTTCCACGTGTGCATGGGCATGAATGTGCATGTATAAATATGCATGCCAAAGACATGATTATTAGATGCATTTTCTTATGCTACTGATTAAGATATTCATATAGATTGAAATGCAAACCCATACAAAGGTTCTGTACAGGCCCCTGGTGCTGTTTAATAGCACTTCTGCCCTGTTTTAAGGATCTAATTGGTACTTGAGTGATGTAAAGGTCTCAGGTGAGTTCTTTGCATACAGGTGAAACCCACTAATGCTGAATAACGTGTGTTCTTTGACATTCTCCCCAAAAACATTAATCCATTCATTTATTTTTTCTCCTTTTATGAGCTAAGTATTGATCCCAGATGCAATCCCAAAATATTCTCAGCAACATATTTATTATACAGAAAGTCACTGCACATTGAAAAGATTTGCAAAACATGGTCTGTATTATCTAAGCCGTGTATTTTCCATATGTAGTCTAGGTTGTCGATACAATTTGTTAACAGTTATTCAGACCTCAAAACTGAACACTGCATTTCATAACTGATTAAAACTTGATTCTGTTTTGAGGGCTAGATCAAAATCACACTGAAGGCAGTGCTCGTTGTTTCGTTGACTTCAGTGGACTTTGTATTGACCCTCAAGCATAGTGGATTGAACACCATGTAGTAAAACAAAGCTAGAGAGAACAAGGGAGCTGTATAATTGGTCATTTTTCTGTAACACATGTAATGCAATGTGATATGAAAGTTGCCCCACTTGGTTTCTTTATATTTGATTGCTGTAAGTTGATTTGCTGGAAATTACACTATATGCTCAAGAATAGCAACAACAAAATGAACTTACCTGCTGTTCAGTTCCATTAAAATCCTGGGGAGCGGATGATTCCTAGTTTACTTACCTTTCATAGTCACCATTTCATGCAGTGTCATTTGTCTTAGAACAACTACTCATGCTGCAGAAGAAAACTCTTATGTTAGAGGAAAAGATTATAGTGGGTGGTGGATTTTATTGGATCAATTGTATGGTTGGGATAGACTTAGACAAGCTCTGAAATGCAATGCATTCTTTTTGTGTTTCATCTTTGCACTCTCAGAAAAAGAAATATATAGGTGTGTGGTGAAAACAGCATGCAGATATTTCCATATCCCACATTTTTTTCAACTGCTGCTTGTTTTGGCATGATGGCATAAAGAATAAGCAGGTATTAGAGGACTTGTAGTCCCCTAATAATAACCAGCGAATGACAGTAGTGTAGTAATGAATAAAATTAATATAATTAGAAACCCATTTTTTATTTCTATTAGCCACCACTGTTGAATAATTTCCTGAGGCGAGTCCTGAACACACGAGGAGGCTTAACCTCAGTCCCTGATGCTCAACAGAACTTCCAAGGGAGAGTAGATTATCACATGAAAGTGAGTCACAGGGTTTTTAATGCAGAAGGTAGGCAAGTTTGGCCTAGAGGATTGGTCTTGTGTGGGATGAAGTGGCATCATTGACATACGGTTAGGGAAAACTCAACCCTTCATTTCTGCTCTCAAAAGAGTACAATTTATTAATGGTCTATAATGAAATCCAGTGTCCAGCATGACAATGAAATGTATTTCTCTATGTCACAAAAGACTTAGAGGAATACACTGCATAAAACCTTGAATGCTGAAAATCTGTAAGAGTTCTACTGCAGAAGGGCCATTTATGGAGCAATACTCTGGAGCAGTCCAGTCTGGGAAGTCAAAGAAAAGATTTTTTTCTAATTCAGACATTTCACCATCCCTACATCCTGTCCACATCTGGTAACAAAAATGCTACACTGATTTCTGAAGAAATGTAGCTTATAAATATTATGACACCTTGCTGTAGGGTATCTGGAGGGGTGGTCTAATCTACAGTATGACCATTGGATGGTTCTTCAAAGATTCCAGTCACTACTGCTCAGAAAAACTGTGGTAGGTACAATATTTAAAACAATACCAAATTCAAATAATAATTTATTTATAATGTATACAATAGCATCCATCCAAAGATCCCAAAACACTGTGTAAATATTAATTAATAAATCCTCAACATATTTATGTGTTACTAAATTACAAAAGGGGAAATTTGCTTCAGAGAGATTAACAGTCCTGACCATGTCCACATAAATCAAGTCAGCTCCACTGAATCCCTGTTCTTACCAAACATAACAAGACTATTGTTGCCCATTACTGATGAATAATTGTGTTGTAGGAACAAAAGGGAAAAGGACTATTGCCTCGTGATGGGAATGCCCACAGAACAAAAGAATTATTATATATTTGTTCTGGGAGCAGAAAATAAAGTTAACAAAGATGTTCTGACAGTGATTTTTTTTTTTAGGAATTTATTTTTCCCCAGTTTAAAAAAAATGCCTAGGGTCAAAATGTTGATTTTCCATGTATTTTTTTTAACAATTTTTGTTTTAATTTGAGCCTCTTAATGATGTGAAAGGTCAAATAGTTAATCACTGTGCTTAAACTAAATGTATTGGGGAATAAAACAACAACAAAAAGGTAACTTTTTTTTGGCTCTTCTTGTTCTGTTCATTAATAATACTTGTTACAGTGCAGTTTCTAATAGAGAAGTGATGGACCTGAAAAGCCACATTCAAATTGAAACCAAACTTGGAGACTTTTAGTTCTGTCCATTATAATGACAAAGATTATCTGTGAAATTTGGATCCAGACACAAATTTTCCTAGAGTTTAGTTAAGTTTGTTTGGTGGGTTGTTTTTCAGGCCCATCTTTATACAATAACATATAAAAGACATTTTTTACTAATGTGTGCCTATTTCTGTGTGTTGATAGGTCTGTTTGCATGCTGGTGTAGGACATAAGGGTGAATGAAAATTGTCCCTTTACTCCATCCTGTTACCTTCTCAGGTGATAAAACAGGAGTAAAAAAATTCTAATGGTAGTGTTACATTCTCCCGTTGTCTCAGTGGAAGAAGGTACAATCACAACAGGTGGAATATTGGCTCTTATAAAAGAAATGCATACAATGTATGAGCAAGTGATTACCAATTAGATTATTCTAGTCCAGGCATGAGCTGAGGAGTCTGCTCCCTCACTATGACTTCAGGGAGTGTGTAAGTGGTTATTTTGTCCTATTCTAAGCTGATCTGTTCTGTGATTCGGAGTTTTACTCTCTGATTCTTTCCCAGTGGATTATGGGAGAACTTTGCAATTTTTCTGGGCATGCAGCACAGTTGTGGGAGAGCACTGTGGTACTATCTGCATTCGTATGATTTCATCTGCATCCTTACTTCAAAATGAATGTGTTAAAATGGATTAATAGACCATATAAAAGCAGATTTAGGAATCTATACCCTACCAACATGCTGTAAACTTGGACTCCAACTCAAACAACATATGGATCTGTGAAATTTTAACAAGCTGTGTTGCTCTCGAATTGGGCTTGTCAGCCACAAATACATTCATCAGGCATCTGACTAGACCTCTTTATGTGTACACCATGATCCAGAAGATTGACAGTTGCATACATCCTACCATACCAACATGCAGACCAGTTGGGTTGAAAACACAGCTCAACTTGACTGACAGGTTTTTCTGTGTGGAAGGAAGAGTGTTATGGGCAACATTCAAGCAAGTGTTAGGTCGGAAGTAAAATACTTTTTGCCTGAATGCTGAGGGAAGTATGCTGAGCTACATATAGGCCTTATGGGAGAGTATTTCCAACACAGAGCAATGGAACCCAGGAAGTAGATGTTTTCTAGCATGGTTACCAAATGTCTTCTGGTCTGTTGCAGAAGCAATGCAGTAGCATATTGTACCCAACACCAGAGACAGGTCCGGTATTGCCAGGCTCAAGAGCCCAAGCCCTCTACAGACCTGAACTTGCAAGCTGACAGCTTGGCTTTAGCATGCACACATGCCCATGAGCTGCCCTTCTGCTCTCTTCTGCCACGTCTTGATTTTACTATGTAAACAGAACACTCCTGGTGGTAATGGGGCTCTGTGTGTGTGAAGATGGATGCTCTTTGTCTGCCTCCCCTTCACTCTGTCTACACACCAACCCAGATGTTTTAAGGCCTCAGAGGTGATCTTAGGCAAAGAAGGACAAGAAAAGTACCCATTTGCTTTATAATCTTTTGATTAATTTATTTTGTTCAAGAAGATACTATCATTAGTTTTTATGACTTACTGTGAACACTGAAGAAGTACAGCACTTTTATCACAACTGTAATCAAGTGGAGAAGTGGATGGAAGGAATTTCATGAATGGAGATTTGGCTGGAACTTACACACCTACATTTCAAAATGTGATTAGCCCTGCTCCACAAGCTGTCTTGTGGTAGTGTTTCACAAAGCAACACCTCCATATGGGACTACAAAAGTCCTTAGTTGTCTTCCCTTGGGCTTCTGAACAATCTCAGAGAGATCCTGTTTGACTACCTAGGCCAGGCTTAAATTGTCTCAGTATATACCTTGATTTAGGTATGTAGGCTTTCTAATGTCTGAGTGCCTACCCCAGGAAGACAATTCAAAATGACTTGGTGAGGCATCTAGGGTTCCTAAACCATCAATGCAGATGGCTAAGACTGAGTCATTGTTAGGGGGCTAAGAGCTCTAAATGGAGAATGGCAAGCATTAAGCATCTTCAAAGGACAATTCAGAAGGCTTAGCAATGCTTAGAAGTAGCTATTGGAAAATGCTAAATCATTGGAACCTAGCTAAACTGCAGAACCTCCTGGGAACTTAGGCATATGATTCAAACTAACCATTAGTCACCTCTATTCATAATAATACAGACCTCTTGCAGATGTGTGTGTTGGGGGGAAGGGCTTTACTGAAAGAAGCAGCACGTTACTTTGACCCAGCTCTGTACCATCTGTATAGATGAGGCACTTCAGCATGGCTTTTTGGTGCTTTTATCTAATAGCTGATTCAATCAGCTCTTAGTAAAAATTGCCAAAAAAAGACCCATTAAAGTGCCCAGTCTATATAGAAGTTGAGTGAGCCAGGTCAAAGTAATGAGCTGCTTCTTTTGGGCATGCACTGGGCTTTGAAGTAAAGTGCAGTTTGTTTGTTTTTATCCATACCTGCAAGCAGTCACAATGTTTATAAGAGATTATTTCTGAGTCAAGCTACCCTACAGTTTTTACTGCAGACTTAGACTCCAGTTACCCCAGTACACATGCAGTATCTGTGTACTGCTTAATAAACCAATCAGTCATCAGGCCTAGGGACAGAAGTTACACATAAACTAGTTTAAGTGATCGGAAACCAGTTCAAATGTGTAATACAACAGAAATTCAGTGCACATAAACCACTTTCGAAATGGCCAAAACCAATTTAAGTTGAACCTGGATGGAAGTAGTATCAGACTTACTGATTTAGGTTACATCAGTTTATTAAACTTCTGTCCCAGATCCACTCCAGATTCAAGTTAACTCACAGCCCCCAACATCCCAGGATGCTTTGCACCTCCCCTGCAACCCCCACCCCCCAGGGTGGGCGGGCTAGACTTGGCCCAAGTTGTCTGCTCCAGCGGAGCAGGGAGGTGTGCTCTAGCCCCTGCCCCCTCCCCCTGCACCGCTCCCCTCTGGCTTCTTGCTTGGATCACTGCAGACATGTGGCTACATTTCCAGAATCAAAAGTGAATGCCAGTTCACTTGTTTATCAGTTCAATCTATGCAGATTAAACTAATTTGCAAAGATTGAATTGATTCAGCCTTAGGCTTTTTGATTGTCTGTACTTAGCCCAGAAGTCCTGCATATGTCAATAATTACCTATATACTTCATGATGTAATTGTTTGTGTTCATTGACCCCCCCCCATTTATTTTCTTCGCTGTAGCAGTCGAAAAGGGACAAATTCAAGGGAAACCTCCAATAATTAGATTCTATACCTGGAAAATTATACTAAATTTATAAATTTCCCATATGTAGAATCTAATTATTAAGGGGTTGTCTTCTGTTTGAGTAAATATGGGTTATGCACGAAACACAAAGTTACAGTTGTAGCTCTTGCCTCTGACTGCATAATATGTAACTTTAATATTTTTAACTATATATAATGTAATTTTACATGGAATTTAGACAAAATTTGTAGCACTGCAAAATGATTAGTTTGGTAGACTACTATCAAGTATAACATCTAGACACTTCGTTTAAAACTTTGTTTGGTCAATGCATTGCTTGAAAAGTCCAATAAGCAAAGATCTACAGATCAAAATCAAAACAAAACAGAAAAATGAAAGACGTAAGACTTCAATACTGTTTTCTTCTCTCTTCCTCTCAAGGCAAGAATATTTTGCCCATCTTCATTCTTCCTCTGTCCAGAAACAAAGGAATTGAAAACACTTAAAATAAAGGATGATTTACAGGCAAGAGAGTGCTTCTTTTCATGCTGAAGTGCTTCAGGCCTTCTTGAGATGAGAAGTTGAAACTACTACCAAATCTATTGGCCATGGCCTGATAGTACATGAATAATGAAATACCTTTCCCCCATTTGAGCCTTTAAAATGCAGTGTGCCTTGCAGTTTTTAAAACCCAGGTAAAAACTTATATAATTATACTTTTAACTAGATCAGTAATTGCTACCTCTTTTACTGGTATTGTAAAGTATTCTTGGGTGCCATCATCAAGGGCTATATACAAAATAACTCCATTGATTCCTTACTTGCAGGTGGGGAGGTATTTATAAAGATACCTGATTGTTACAGAGGTTATTTCAGTTCTAATATGGAAGAGTGATGATAGTTCTCTTGTAGTAAAAGACAATTTTGCCCAAATTAGAAGACCACAAGTGAGACAGAGTCAGACAATTGAAAGTGATTATTTGCATTATTCTCCTCTATTCACTGGTCACCGTACCTAAAGGAGAATTAAAGCCTTTCTTCAACAGTGAAAAGCAAAAGCACATTGAAATGAAAAGTAAAATAAAATTTGGTATGAATTCTATTATAATTGAAAATCCCACTTGTGACTATAATACTTCATTCAGCTAATATGAAAGCAAAAGTATAGAATAGCTCAGTTGTGCTCAACCTTTTTAGACTAAGGTCCCCCTCATTAGACTCAAGGCACCCTCAGAAAATGTCAGCTGTTACTTTTCACTCTTTTTTTAACTACAGAAAAATAGTAGAGAAAAGTTTCTGTTGCAAAGAACGCAGAAAGACTACAACAGGTCGTAAGTGGTTTTAACACTAGGGATTCCTATTTGAAATCTCTGAGCTTATCTTGTGAATCACATGTAGGTATCTGTACAACTAATGGTCCTAATATTGTGCAGTGCCCTTCAAAGGTACCTTGGTTGAAATTAATAGGAACAGAGCAATAATGCAGACTAGGGGTCAGATATTGTTCTATCCCACTCAACACTGGCCCTAGATGAATCTGGCAGTAGCTGGCAAGCAAGACGTTTTTAATCAAACCTATGTAAAATAGGTTTGTTGTTTACCAAACATGAACTGTGTACTTACCTGATATATAATGATGTAACTTTACCTTGCAATTCTATTACCCTCTATTCAGCACGGGGGATGCCACATCTGGAGTACTGTGTCCAGTTTTGGGCCCCCCACTACAGAAAGGATGCAGACAAATTGGAGAGAATCCAAAGAAGGGGAATGAAAATGGTTATGGGGCTGAGGCATGTGACGTATGGGAAGAGGCTGCGGGAACTGGACTTATTTAGTGTGGAGAAGAGAAGACTGAAGGAGAATTAATAGCAGCCTTTAACTACCTGAAGGGTGGTTCCAAAGAGGATGGAGCTCAACTGTTCTTAGTGGTGGCAGATGACAGGACTAGGAGCAATGGTCCAAGTTGCAGCAAGGAAAGTTTAAGCTAGATACCAGGAAAACTTTTCTCACTAGGAGGGTAGTAAACACTGGAACAGGTTACCCAGAGAGGTGATAGAATCTCCATCCTTGGAGGTTTTCAAGGCCTGGATAGACAAAGCTTTGGCTGGGATGATCTAGCTGGGGATGGTCCTGCTTTGAGCAGGGGTTAGACTACATGACCTCCTGAAGTCCCTTTCAAGCCTAATTTTCTATAATTCTAAAATGGCTCTAGATATATTTACCTAGCAGATAAATTATCTTGTTTTTCTTCATGTTTATTTGATTTTCATAATATAACAAGGCCTTCTTTCATGTTTGCTTCTTTCCAGAGAGTGAAAAGATCCAGGATCTCTGTATAAGTCCATCTATCAGTGAGATGCACAGACATTGCAGAGAGATATCAGGTAAATGGTGATGTGATTGATACCCATGTGTCACAAAAGAGGCCGAACCCAGAGATGTAACTAATGAGTTTTGTGCCTTGGCCAAAACCTTGCTGCAAAGTATGGGAGGGAGGGGAGGAGACAGTCTTGCCTGCCCTTGAGACTTAAAGACCCTTACAGCTGCTGCAAGGCAAATGGTTCCCAGGGGCTTGCCATTCCCATGTCTCGGTGGCCCATCCCCAGTTACACTACTGCCAGAACCTGATTGAAACAAGGAGGTAACATTTGCTCACCATGACTTGGATTAGTAAAGGCCTCACAGGCAAACAGAGCAGTCATCAGGGACAGGGTACACAACAAAGTGAGAAGGCAACTGGAGGACCACCAAAATAATTCAGAGCAGAGAAGCATGCCCATAGACTCTCCCCCCTCCCCACCACTACTTTGATGTAACCTACACTGATGAAAAATTACTCTTGATCAGAAAAGGAGTAAAATGTCTGGATTTACTTAGAGGCATAGACTTACATCATGCAGCTCTTTTTTACCTGAGTGCCACCAGGTTTATGCCAATGTAAATCACCCATGTACATCTTTGATATGTATTCCAGGACAGTCAGCTTCTTACTGCTACTCAATCCCCACTGTCAGCAGCTTTTAATCATATTAGCTGAGGAATTAGTGCATGTTTCAGTGCCATCACCAGAAGCCACAAAAATAAATATATATCTCGCTGTTAAAAGTCAAGGAGCAGCAGCAAAAGGAATCAGTATACATAAACTCAGAAGCCTGGGTCATTCCATCACAAAGTCAATAGCTCTCTTCATACAAGGGGGAGGGAAATGCTGCAGAAACAAACTGCTTTCTCTTCTGTAGCAATGCCTGAAAGAACTTGCACTGCAGTAATCCTAAATCCAGAGCAATCTATTAAGAACTCAGCCATTACAGATCCTGAGAATCCACTGATAAGCACATTCTTTTTTTCTTTTCTTTTTTTTTTAAAGTTAATCCTCTTAAAGATTGTGCTAAGTAATGAAAGAGATGGGATGAAAGAGGCCTTTTTTATTACTACCACATAAACTGCTTGTGTAAATGTTTCATTAACACATGGCTTGACCAGTATTTAACGTTCCCCTCCCCCATTGCTCTGGTGCTACAGCATCCTGTATGACTAAATGTCTGATTTACACGTTTAAGAGAAACATTCCCACACTTGAATGCCCCACTATTCTTTGCAGATGTAGGGAGACAGAAAAAAAACATTGTGGAGGGCATTTTAATTTACAGTTCTTTTTTTTTGGTGTGTGCTTAAGAAAATCTATTACTTCGAGCCACACACCAGTTCTATTTTTTATTTTCCTTAGTTTCCTCTAATATATGTTTGTCTCTCACAAGCACCCTCAAGCAAGCTGACATTTATTAAGCATGATGGCTTTGAAGAGACATTTATATGTTCTTATTTTCTTAGAGCAAAAGGCAGAGATTCAGAGGAGGCTTGCCCTTTTATACATCAGAGTGTAGGCAACATGTTACCCTTTAAACCCATGGGTACTGGTCAACTTCTGCTATAAAGAGTGAAGAAGTTTTATATTGCAGGATGGTGGCTATAGCATGTATTTTGTATTTGAACCAAAGGGTGTAGTTTTCTTTACTGAATGAGGCATTTCATATTATTTCCCTCCAGTCATATGATTAGAGTGCTAATGTTCTGTGTTGTGGGGCTAATCTTGTAAAGCGTGACAGTTTTCATTATCTTACTTGAACAGAAATTTGATATTTTCTACACCATCATTATTTTTGCAGAAATAAATAAAACCTTAGTCATTTGTCTATAACATGCATTCAGTAGTATTAAGTAGCCAAATGGTATTCACTCTATGATACTTGCATGTTATCAGTAATAGACATATGGGGTTGGCAGCCTGTCTCAGTTATATCAGTGCAAAATTAGACAAACTCTGTGGAAATCAAAGGAACTAACCGTAAAGACTTCATTGGAGTTAGCCAGGGTTTACACAGATGTAACTGCAAGTACATTTGGCACATGATGTGTTGCATTTGCATAAACCCAAATACAAATTCTTTTTTTAAAGAGGATATTATTTTAATTTAGTAAGGAAAATGAGAAAATAACAGATTTATTATCACAATCAGCCTGCTTCTTTTTCATGTGGAACATGTGAAGTCATTACCATATTTGCATTTTATCATAATTCGCTATACCTGAAATTAGAATAATAACTGGAAAATTGATTTAAAATATACCCCATATATTTCAATCAAGTCATCTTTTTCAGGCTCATTTCGTTATGTTAAGATTAGCATTCAGGTTCTTTTGGAAGAAGCTTAAAGTCACTACAGTTAATGTAAGTGCCACGTTTAGTTTGGTGTATGTAAGCTTGTTTGCTGCCATGACCATGATCTGGTTTCAAAATGAATAGATTCATTTGGATCAACAGTCCCCCCAGGGGTAAATGCTTAAATGTATTCAACCTTAGTAAGAGCTGAAAACATCAATACATTCATAAAGCCACTTTGATTTGTATTGACTAAGGTTGGGCTGCTAATTCACATATATCATTGTTTACTTCACAGAGCTTTTAACATGGTATTTGATTTATAGAAATAGTGATTCAATTTCGGCAAAGAAGTGGTAGGCTAAGACCTCCCCCAGACTCCTACTTTAGCTCTGAAATGCCAAAACTGAGGGAGGAATTTGTTGTCACGATGCAAATAAATTGCTCAATAAATGCTCATATGTACTACATTTTTCACTCTCATAGTAACAGGTAATAGCAATGTAGATCTGCCAGATAAGGGACAATCAATTATCTAAGCATGTCGCTAATGTGTTCACAGCAAAACCACTGATTTATATCACAGCAGAAAGTGTTAGAGAAACACATTTTTCTTTCTCACTCTCACCCTTCAGTAACAAATTTGTAAGAAAAACATAGTAAAAAAATCTGAAGTATTTAAAATTCATTTTTTTCATTAAGAAGCAAAGATGAGTGACTCTTTACAGGAAACACTTAAGCTCATTGGTAAACCCACATAAATAACATACCAAGTCCCATGCAAATAATTGCAGCAGTTACATTTGGTATGAGTTTAGAATTTTTGTTTGATGTTACATCAAATACAGGCTTGAAAACATGTTTTATAGCTCATTAACCCTAAGCAGCTAAAAACCAATGGATTTAACCAAAACTTTAGTTAAATGCACAAAGAGAAAAAATTACTTCAAACAACTCAGTAAGGTTTTTCTTAACGCTGTTCTTTTTGAGTTGTCCTGGCTTAGGGCCAGAGCCTACCAATAGTCATGAGTGCACGTAACTTTGCTCACACAAGTAGTTGCGCTGCATGAAACTACAAATATAATCAAAGTTACATGGTACATAAATAGTTACAGGATTCATCCCATGGCCATTTACTTAGGTCTTGTCTACAGTGGGTGTTTGCCTTCAGGTTGCCTATAGTTACATTACTGCAATTCTTCAAATAAAAAGGGCAAGCAATATTTTGCACTGGAAGTTTACGCCAAAGTGAGTATTGGCAACAGTGGAATGAGGAGACTTTACCTGCCTGCAGAAGTGTTTTCTGCTAGAGGAGTTACATTGGATCCAGGAGTGCATGGGGAGTGCTGTCACACACTCCTTCAGTGTTAAGTGCAGTGAGCTGCCTGAGCTCACTGGCTTGTCAGTGTGGCTCTGGTACCCAGGGGCTGAATACTGCTGGCATTCACCCCCTCTTCCCCTGCCACCAGATATGGCAGTGGATGGAGGCCGGGGGATGAGTGGCATCAGTGGTGTTCACCCCCTGGATCCCAGAGCTGCACTGACAAATCAGCAAGCTCAGACAGCTCCTTGCAGTTGTGCCACACAGACAAAAGTGTGGGTATGGCCATCCCCTCATCCACCTCCTGGATCTACCCATGTTGGTAACTATCCTTCAGTTGCTGTAACTGGAGCAAAACTCTGTACTCAAGGCCTCCAAAGACAAAAAATTGCCAAAGTTAACTCTATATGACTTTTGTTTTGAGTTTGATTTGGAAATAAAATTGAAAAAATAAGTTTTGAAATGGGATCATTATGAGAGATGCACAGATTGGAGGTACAGGACAGAACAGCTGCTGGGCAGCTACTTCACCAGGATTGCATTTCCAGGATTAAGCTGTTGATAAACAGAATATTTTTGTGGTTACAAGAGAATTCACATTTCCAGGGGAGATAAACTTAGAAAGCTTAGATACACTATAGAACTCGTCAGCATCTCACAGTTAATTAAAGGAGCGAGTGGAAAGCATCAAGGCATGCTCCCCTCTGCATGAATAATTCACTGACTGTATCCATTATTAAAGCCAGTTACTTCACCACAATGATTTCCAGCCTGAGATGGATTGGTCTCAGAAATGAGAGAGAAATTGCAACAAGGCCTACAGCTATATTAATACATTGAAATGAACATTTATTTGCTCATCTAATTAGAACTGTAGTTTTTTCCAAATAGTGTAGTAATGTATTACCTTGACAGCCAATACCTGCTGTAAGAAATAATTAACAGAAGAGCTTTTTATAAAACTCTGTCTTCACTTAAAAAAAGTTCTGTTGATTTTGTTCATCTTAAACTGTTCATTTTTAGCTACTTTGCATTGCAGATGCATTGCAGATTCTTTATTGCTAAGGCTGATGAGATCAGGGCATATGAAGTACCAGTATTTAGTCATAAACCTGCAAATAAAATATGCATACATAACACACTCCACTTAAGTCAGCCCTCTTTATTAAAGGTATCATTGCATAATTTGCCCTTTGAATACTATCTGAAAATTTTAATAATTGCTTGAAAAACTCAGTTATTGTCACTACCAGATAGAACTGAAAACTGCAGAATTCTGGTCACATTCACTATTTTGGAGCTTATGTTTGTGGCAGAAACATAAGTGGGCAGTTTTTTCACCTTGGGCAGTGGTCTAGCAATGTGGTGGCTATTTTGCATCCCCATCCCCCACCAAGTCTGTGTCAGAGGTCCTGTGTCCTGGTTGCCTGTCCTTAGTTATGTTGTTGGTTTGTCCAAATTAACAAATAAGAGAATGGAGGATGCCTACGGTGTGTCATAACAGCAAGCTATTTTCAGACTCTGAAGATAATAGAACTGTTATAATAATACTTAGCTTGCTCTGTGTGTACATCTGTTGGTTAAAGTACAACACATACCTAGTAAAATTTCAGATTTCTATTTATACAGCCTCCCAAAAGACTGCTCAGAAATTGCTCAAAAATACTGCTTGATTTTTTCAGTGCTTGCCAATGTGGTGTTTAACATTCCTTATCGTTACAGCTATTGGTGTTGTCTACCAATGGAAACATTAGCAGAAACAATTGTATGCTGCCATTTTATTCTCCCTCTCTCCTAACCTTGCTCACATCAAGGCCTTGAACTTATGGAAAAAGAGCTGGAGATAAAGGAACAGATATGAATAGGGACTGGCAGGGTCAAAGTAGCGGAAAAGTGTAGAATAGCTTGGAAGAGAAGATACCAGACACTAAAAAACCAAACTATTGCTGAGAAGTCAGCGAAGGGTGAAGTTTTGGCAGTGCTACATCCACTTTAACAAAAGCATAAAGCAGGATAAAACTGTACTCAGCAGTTTCAAGAATAACCTACAACATTCAGCACCACTTCTGCTGCAGCTATTGCTGACATCTGTTATCAGGGACAGTTCAGTAAAGAAGTCCGAGAAGCAAAAGACGTGTACAGGGGCCAAGGGAAGAGATGGCCAAGGAAGGGACCTTTCCAAACAATTAGTTTTAATTCTCCTCCTCAAGATTTCTTAATTAAATAATGTCCTAGAGCTATCAACTACATATGAAATTATTTCTACCTCTTGTTTTTCCAGTGTGGCATTTTCATTAAGAAATGTTTTAAAAATTAAATCAAATAAAATATATAGCGAGAACTATCTTTTGCATCAATTCCGCAAGAATAACAAATCCATTGATATAGATCAGGTGGTATGGGCTGAGTTTGAACTTGCAGTTGTTTTTATTTTTGGATCCAAGCATATAAAAGAGATTTGAATGTGCAGTCTGTTTCCTCCTGGCATGCATTCATCCAGCATGTGAACATGAAGCTTGTATGCTTAAAGAAGCATGTCAAAACTTCTTTGTAAGGGGGAAAAAAAACTCTAGACTAACTGACAAGACTAGACTTAGTGCGCTAATCATATTCATTCTTCTTCTACCCAAGAAGCTCCAGTATAAAATTTAAATAAAATAAATTGTGGTTCAGATGCATGATTAGTGATTTTGTATGGTCACTGTCATTTTTCTTCTTCTGGGAATTCAATTTGTTCCTGTTATGCCAAGGTCACAGATTGGGGGAAATCTTAGTGAACATTACATCTTCGCCTTTGATGCAAAGGGTCACTGCATTAGTACAAAAGGGAATTAATCCAATGTGCTGGCTCACCAAATGATATTTAATTCATTTTAAATGAATGACTGTGGGTTCCTATTCTTAGTTCCCTTATGGAAAAGCAGAAGCAGCCCTTCTACCAAACAAGAACTTCATAAATGAATATTCAAGGAAAAGTATTACTTCATTGTCAGCTCTAATTGCTAGTTTTACCTTATTAGTGGAAGCTTTTCTGTAGCTGAGTCTGACATACATTTGTTTGCACACTGTTATTAGTCAAGACTCAGTGAAGTCTTGTAATTAACACCTCCACATTATCTCATGCAGTGAAAGCAAAGACAAAAACAGATGACTCACTTTGTTTCAGCTTTGCTCTTGTTTTCTGATACAGAAGTACTTAAGAAGAAGTGTAAGCTCATCAGACTGCCATATGGAGCCAACAGAAACCATAGAAGGGTTTTCAAAAAGGAATGCATAAAAGTTCATTAAGTATTGAATATTGAGGCCTGGTCCACACACAGCTTTTATACTGGTCTAATGACATCAGTTAGAACTATGATACTTTACCAATATAGTAGTAACACCAGCATAAGCACTAGTGTGGATGCAGTTATCTCAATATAAAGGTGCTTTTACCAGGATGGTATTCCCCATCCTCTACAGATATACATTTCACTGTTGTAACATCCCTTTATACTGGTATCACTATGTCACATGCTGAAGGAATGTCTATACCCTCAAAGGACGGTACTAGGGAGCACCACAGTAAAACATTGTGTACCTGCTCTATGAGCCCCACATTTTGAGATAGTGTCTCATAGCCACCTTTAGTGCAGTGCTGAGTATGCACCATACATTTTCTGCATTGGATATACTTATTGGCACAGTCCCATCACTGCACTAAGAGTAGCAACTTTATATTTACTGGTGAGTAGTGTGCACATGGTGCA
Source organism: Gavialis gangeticus (assembly GCF_001723915.1). Taxonomy (NCBI): domain Eukaryota; kingdom Metazoa; phylum Chordata; order Crocodylia; family Gavialidae; genus Gavialis; species Gavialis gangeticus. The sequence goes on along the minus strand of NW_017729024.1, from coordinate 4,715,897 downwards.
CAACTGTTGTGCTTCACTATGCCCATCCTTAGCATTGTCTTTTGCTGGTCTAAGCGTGTGTTAATGGGGTAGTAGTGCTTGAATTTTGTATGGTTAAAGTGGTACAACTTTTGCATATAGAAAAGTCCTTGTACAGCTATTCCTGATCTAAAGCTCTAGTATGCACCAGCAAGTGTTATGGACATGAAATCTACATTTTACTTATTGGCTAGACTTCTAGTCAATCATGGACAAGATTGGGTTAGGGTCAGGGGCCGGGCAGCGGGCAGCACAAAGGTGACCACCAGGGCCAGGATAGTGTCCAGCACCCAGCGGTTGTTAACTGTGGCCTGCACTGCCCTGCCCAGGACCACATTCTGCTCCCACGGGGCCTCTACCCACTCATGCTCCAGGGCCAGGAACTGCACCTGGAACTCCTGGTCCCCCTGGTCCCACACCTCCTTGCACTGGTACCACGTGTCTTTGAAAACCATGTCCTCCACATACCACTTGTCCTGGCAGACCATGTCCTCCACCCTCCAGGCCCATGGGTCCATTAGATGGTTCTTCATGCACCAGCTGCTCCAGAAGGAGGGTTCTGTCCTCATCTGGCAGAGCTGGAACATCCCCAGGGCCCTGGCTGTGAGTGTCAGCCTCCCTGAACCTGCATCCCAGCTGCCAATTGTGACCTCTCCCTTGTGTGCAATTGCAGGGCCTGCAGAGCCATGAGAAAGAAGCTGTTGGTGAGAGTTTGTGACGTTTCTGAAATAAGATGTTCTGTACCGGGGGCTCTGCAGTGCCCAGCCTCAAATCAGGGGTTGGGCATGCATGGGTGCCCAGGAACCATGGCAAGTTGGATGGGCAGGCCCAGGCCCAGGCCCTGGCCCAGGCAGCTGCTGGCTAAGCCCCTCTGTCTCTGCTCACTCCCCAGGAGCAGGTGGGCTGCTGGGTGCTGGCCACAGGCAGCCTGCCTCCCGCTCCCCATACCCAGGGTGGAACAGGCCAGGCTCTTGGCAGCATCTGCTGCCGTGGCTCCAGACCTCGCTGCCCCCCCCCACCTTCCTGCAGCCCTGCCAATCACCTGTGCTGCCACCCAGCCCATGGCACTTGGGTTCAGGGAGCACAGGGCTCCAAGATGAGTGGGACAAAGAGCTGCCTGTGCTTGCATCCTCCCCACAGGGCCTCTCTGGGGAGGCACCCTGGGGCCAGCACCTCCCATGCCAGTGTTGCACCCCAAGCCTGCCCCTGCTGTGCATGTAGCAGGCACTGCACAAGGAGCTATTTGTGTGGACTAAGTGGTGCCTGACCCACTACAGCCTCCTGCTACTGATCACTATGGTACCCCAGGTGAACCTGCCCACATGGCATGGGACCTTGAGCTTCAATGGTACAGGGAGCAAGCCTGGGCTGCTCCGCAACCTCTGCTGCCATCTGGAGGGCTACCTGTGGCTGCACTACATATCCCTGCCCCCTGAAGCTGAGGAGAACATTGCTGCTGGCATCAGTACATTCCTTGGCATGTGAAAGGCCCATGCCCTCTTAGCTGAAGGGGCAGGGAGTGCTCAATAAAGTTTTACACTGTCTCCCACCTCCCTACATGCTGTGGGGGGGAAACCTGGGGGGTCAGGGGAGTGCAGCTGGGCTGAGCGGGGGGGGGGGCAGGGCCATAGACCAGGGTAGGGGCCAGGGCAGGGAGGGCCCTCCCCCACAGTGTGGGGCTTACCATGAGGCCAGGGCTGGTGTGGCCAGCAGCTCTGGTCTTTCTCAGCTGGCAGTGATGGCATGTGGCTCCAGGTGGACTCTTTGGATGGTGGGGTACAGCATGTGGGCACCCAGGCAGCTCCCCCAGGGAAGGAGCACCCCCCCATGGCTGCACAGCTGTCATGGCAGGCACTGGCCTAGACTCCCTGAGCTGCTGGTGGAGGCTGTGGGCAGGGAGCTCAGCAGGATGGGCTGCTGGTACCCCAAAGGGCTCTCCCCCCCAGTGACACATCACCATGGGTGCCAGGCCAGGGTCAGGGCTCAGGCAGGTCATCCATGCTGCTGTACACATAGATTCATAGATTCATAGATTAAGGGTCGGGAGGGACCTAGTAGATCTTCTAGCCCGACCCCCCGCCAGGGCGGGAGAACAACAAAAAACCCCAAAAAGAGAAACGGGACTCAAACGAGTCCAGCCAGGTAGGCATCCAGCCTCTTCTTAAAGACCCCCAGGGTAGGGGCCAGCACCACTTCCCTTGGAAGTTGGTTCCAGCTCCTAGCCGCCCTAACCGTGAAGTAGTTTTTGCGGATGTCCAATCTATACCTCCTCTCCATCAGCTTGTGCCCATTACTCCTTGTTATGCCAGCGGGCGCTAGGGGAAACAGCGTCTCCCCCAAACCCTTCTGGTCCCCCCTAGTGAGTCTATAGACAGTCACCAGGTCCCCCCTTAGCCTTCTCTTGTGGAGGCTGAATAGGTTCAGGTCCCGCAGTCTCTCACTGTAGGGTCTGCCCTGTTGTCCCCGGATCATGCGGGTGGCCCTCCTCTGGACCCTCTCCATATTGTCCACATCCCTCTTGAAATGGGGCGCACAGAACTGGACACAATACTCCAGCTGTGGCCTGACCAGCGTCGCGTAGAGGGGGATTGCACGGTTGCAGCCTGAGTCCCAGGGTGTAAGGATCTCAGTTGCCGCATGAAGGGCACAGTCTTGTGAGTACTCCATGACCGATGTTTGGAGATTGTGGTTGGAGATGGAAACCCACTGTGCATGCAAGGCCTTGACCTTTATGCAGCACTGCTACACTGACCAATCATGCCCATGCTCCTACATCCAGCCTGACAGACCCTCATAGACATAGGCATTGGAACGCCCACCCCATACAAACTAATGCTCCACCTCCACCTCACCCCACAGTGCCACGAGGTCGCCAGTCTCTTCCATAAACCAGTTGGAGCCCCCGGTGGTGGGCACTGGCATCACCAATGATGAAGCCATCAGGACTCCTCTGCTGGCTCTCTGGGCTTCCATGTGGCTGTCCGTGTGCTTCCGGGCTTGGGCAGCTTCTTGCAGCATCATGTGGGACTAGCAGCTGTGTGGCGAGGGGATGCCTCACAGCACCTGCAGATTCCAGGCAGGCTGCTTGGGATGGGCTGCAGCTGTCTGGAGTTGGCCCCAGCTGACAGGAGCTGGCAGGCCTAGCAGGAGACTGGAGCAGCCAGTCAAACAATGCAGTCAAACAGCATTGACTTGACAGCTGTGTAGCATTGCAGTGCCAGACAGCAGTGCTGGGGTATAGGCAGGCTGGTGCAGCAGGCCTGCAGCCTGCACAGGGGGGACATGGGCCTGGAATCAGGCTGCCTGCATGTGCCCCAGGGCTCAAACTGCCTGCAGGCTTATAAGGGCCTTCAGCTAGGGCAGGCACAGAGGCAACCCAGCCCTGGGGCAGGAGAGGCTTCCAGCCCAGAGCCCTGGGGCTGAGCTTAGGCTGGCCTCCTAGTAGCAGGGCTGACTGGGACCAAATCTGCTCCTAGGTGGCATCTACACAAGCATTGCTGTGCCATAATTATTTGTGAGTAAATTTGCTACTTGCATTTGCAGGTAGCAAATTTTACTCATGAGTAGTGTCATTTACTGCATAGTAAGCATGCCCACATGTAGATGTGGACGCTTACTGTGCAGTAAACTACCATACTGCATAGTAAAACATCTTGTGTAGACATATCCAGGTTCTGTTTGGTGGGGTGTATCTCTAAAGTTTCTCTTTGAAGTTCCAGTACCTAATCCATCAGATCCAGTAGGTTTAAAGATTGTGGTGTATTGTTATTTTGTAAACTGCCACTTTTTTTAAAGTTTAATATTGAGAGGGAAAAGCAAGATAGTTTAAGAATAAAGAGGAAATATTTTAATGTTACAATATTGTGGCCCTTCAATTAACAAGTATTCCCAAAGCAACATAGAACCTAGTCATTAAATTATTATTGTACAGAGCTTGGCTGACTTAAATATTCAGATAACAAAGCTTGTTTACAGGATGGAAGCTGGCCAAGGACATTCAAAGAATTAACATGTACACAAAATTTTCCACAATACAAAAATAGCTATCAGAAAGGGAAATGATTTAGAATGACTGAAATGGATGTAGCTTCTATGCTTCACTGTAAATTGATATTGCCACCATAATAGAGCTCTTTAGTTGATACATTTTGCATCATTACTGTTGTTATTGATCTAACAACCGTTTGTGTTATTGGCTATTATTTTGCTCCTGAAGAAGAGCTATTTTAAGTGATTAGGTCACAAATGTTATTGTATTACTGCGATTTGAGAGAATTATTAAACATGGCTAGCTCATTATTGAGATCCCAGAGGTACTGTGCATGGTATGAAACCATTAGTTAAGTTTCTGTGGAAGCTAACAGACATACACAAGTAAGGCTATCTGTATTTTATCTCAAACCTAAAAATACTGCCACTAACAAGATTTCAAGCACATACCATTGTGCATATAATTTAGTAGCACTGTAGTGGGGTCTACAATTGAAAAATCATATCTATAAAACTTCATTTGGCCCCTGCAAGCTCTTCAGTTTGGGTTGCAATACATTATAGCACAAGGGAGTTCAGTACTAAAATAGAGCCATGTAATGTTTTGTAACCTTTGAACGGTATTTCTAATAATAGCATTGCTTCACAATTTTGGCCCTACTCCAAAGATTACAAAATCCAGAGTGAAGCATACAATACAGTAACTGAATCATAACATTTCTAGAGGACAGAGGCAGCATTTTTGTACACGGTCACATTCTGGAACTGCTCCTAAAGGAAATATTTCAGCACTGCTTTCAAAATAAGTAATGTTTGTCGTCATATGGAAGGGCCAAAACAGAAATCCCAGTTCAGGAGCTACTGACACAAGAATTTTGTTCTGTACTTCAGACTTGTTTATACCAGAGATAAGCTTTGACTTTATCAGTGAGTGAACAACATGCAATTCAGCTGTTTGAGGGCTAGGACTGAAAATAGTGTTTATATTTTGTTGAGCTTGCACCACTTTGAAACCAACTGGTACAAGTTGCAGTTTTCTTCATGTAAACCAGGTGTTTACTGGCTACAGATTACTGAAATTCTGATAAATCCATCATATAGGCAAATATTAACTATGCCATATGCAAAGTGTCAAAAGTTTGCCTCCACCCACAGCCAGTAGTAGTTATGTCACCTAGAAAGTAGGCACTAATGGGGAACACAGAAGATAGGGTGGCCAATGGCCATCACAAGGGACAGTCCGGTTGTCCTCTGTCCTCTATTGATATGAAACCCAATGCCTTTATATCCTCTATTTTTCACTTCAGGAGAAAAATAGAGGGCATAAAGGTGTAGAGTTTCATATCAATAGAGGACAGAGTAGCAGAAAACCGGAATGTCCTCTATGATGGGCACCCTAACGGAAGACTTAGGGTCAACCTGATTCCATCAAAATCAGTGGCAAAGCTCCCCTTTACTTTAACGAGGGACACAATTGCACTCCCAGTTTCTAATCTTTGCTCTTGTTCTGGACTAGCAGTATGACCCTGAAAAATAACTTTACCTTAAGTTAAGTCAGGTTCATCCTACTTCTATTTTTGTACTGCACTTCGAGACCTTCAAATGAAAACACATAAAGCAAAGGAAAAGAAACCAAGTATTATCTTTTCACTGTAAAGAGTAGGCTGCATCTTTTTTAAGATAGGAAACCTTTCCCCACTTATATTTAGTGCTACTATGTACAACTCAGTCTATGCTATAAGTTTAAAAAGTTTAGCTCATACTAAAGGCATCTTAATATTAATATCAGAGAGATTGGTTGTTACAAGCAGTTAACATATATTTTGTTGGTTGACCTCTCAAGGAAGGTTAATGGTTTAAAATCTGGTCATTAAGTATGGTAACAAATGTTTTTCAGAGAGGTTATTGCTACCATAAACTCTAATCAATGGTTCATGGGCAGCAGCCTCTGGTTCAGTGTTCTGACTAATGATGAATTAACTATTTCCAAGCAGTTAATAAAGACTTTTCACCAATCTGCATGCAGAACATGATTTCCTTGGTTTGCAATTAACATTGTCCCTTGGGTGCCAACTCCCACATATCCAGGTCAAGGTTCCAGACTGGCAGATAATGCAAGCAGTGAATATAATACCATTTCACTAGAGATTTTTAAATCAGCTAGTTAAATCAACCAAAACAAGTTCCAAAGTATAAGAGTGTTGAGTCTTTAATGAATATTTGTTTACTGAATCATACCAATGATTTTGTTTATCCTATTTTGGTATAAATTCAATTTTTTACACTTAAATCTTACAAGGTAGAGCCTGGAACCAGTTAATGAGCAAAGAAGGTTTGTTTGGGGTTTTTTTTTTTTAAGGACTGAACTGCTGTGGGTGTGATAAAAACACTAGAGAGCACTAATAAATATATGCCTCATAACAGTAACAGGAAAAAGGTACACCTAACCTTTCTAAATAGCCTGAGGGCAGTGTTTTGCTTTTCAATGAAAAGGTCATCCAGAATGAATTAAAGTCACTTTCCTGCTGGGGTCCAAGCATGTGGCTTCACTTTGAAGGCTCAGATAAAGTTGCTCTTACCAATGTATCTTAGGAATGAAGTTTTAAAGAAAGCAAGGCTAGCGTTCCACCCTGAACGCAATGAGTTACCTGATCACTGAAAAAGCAGTGGCTCACGTTCAATGTGCCTAGGGAAACTAAAACTAGACCAATGTAGTATGTGAATTCTTAAATGTAAGCTTCTGAAATAGCCAATGAACACAAATGAAAACTCAAAGCAAATGAGAACTACGACAAGGTAGCAATTTAGCCCTTCTATGCTCTTAAGGTCACAGTCTAGTATCATTCAGCCCTTGCTGAACTTGCAGGTTTTTCAGGTTTATATTTTCTTCCTGTGTTAAGGAACTTGGGTGAAATCTGGCTCTACTGAATTTACAACCCAAATTCATAGCTATTGGGATGACCCCTGTGTGCCTTATGATGATCACTCATGAATATGAGGGAGAAGGGCTGTATAGGAGAAAAAGGGGATGTAATCAATTGGAAGAGAAATATTTTGGCAGTAGCAATTTTTTTTAAGTAGGAGGGATAGTAAAAAGTAAATCTTGCTTAGTTACTTTAATAGATGCCCCAGGATGATAAAAGATGCATATAATCACTAGCAATATGTTTATTTCATATGTTACAGGATTCTGGGAATTATGAATTATAGGATTTGCTATAAAATGTATTTTTTTTAGAACAGGTATTGTTAATGTTTTGGAAAAATGCTTTATTTTTTGATTCCTATATGTACACAGTTTCAAATATGAAAGTGTGAGGTATTGGATCTCTTTGCCAAAGTCATTCTGAGGCATAAGAGGAAAACTAAAAGTCTGCAAAACACTGCAAGGTACAGAAAAGCGATTTGATACAAAACTCCCCCCAGACTTTATGGTGTTTCACATCCAAAACAACACCTGAATTTCCCCGTCATGATTCAGACCAATAAAAAGTGGTTATATACTTCTGTTCTGTCATGACATTTGGTATATCTGAACATTGGAACTTCCATCACAAGTTAATAACTTTCTTCGAAAGTTTCAAATTTTGGAAAAAAGAATGAGGCTACTTCTAGTAGCAAGCTTATTCAGAGTCTTAAATTGAGTATAGTGAAAATGAAAAGGCTTTTATTCACCCACCTCTTTTGTACCATGACATTAAGCCTTCCAAATGGAAGACCCCTTTTTACTGAGAAATCTTGTGAGCAGAGGGTAAATTTTTCCCAAAAGTCCCCTCTCAGATTAGTATATTTTCCCTCTTTCCCTGTTGCAGATTTTGCAGAGAGGCTCACCAACCAATCCTCCAAGTAGCCTGGAACCTGGCCTGCGTCATATGGCTCATCAACAGCTTTGAGTCTCCCACATTTCTTCAGTCTCCTGCTCCCAGATATCATAATTTCCTGAATGCCCACCACAGGTAACATACTGGAAATATAATAAAGTCACTGGCTGTACTGAGTTTCTTCCCAGAGCCACTTTTCCACTGTCTCCCTGCCCCTGTACCTGAACCTCCATGAACTGGCTCTCCATGAAGGTTCAGGTACAGTGGTGGGGAGATGCTGGAAAACTGGTGGAGAGACCCAAAGCTGCTGATGAGCCATATGATTTATGCCAGATTCCAGGCTATTTGGAGGATTTGTTGGTGAGCCTCTCTGCAAAATCTACAACAGGGAAAGAGAAAACATACTGAGCTGAGAGGGAACTTTGGGGGAAAATTTACCCTCTGCCCACAAGATTTCTCAGTAAAAGGGGATCTTCCATTTGGAAGACTTGATATCATGGCACAAAAGACGTGGGTGAATAAAACAGCAGGTTCATCCTCTAAGTGTCTCTCCACCCCTGTACCTGAACTTCCATGAATGGCTCTCCATGAATTCATGCAGAGCCATTCATGGAGGTCCAGGTATAGGGGTGGGGAGACACCGCCATGAAGAATGCCTTCTGGCATAGGCAAGCCTATTAACATACTGTCATTGCCTCCACTGTGATCTCAGAGTCAGGATAAGACCCAATCTTTAGATAAATTTTAATTTCTCTTTTACTAACTTCTTGATTGAATGGCTTCTAATATATGGGAGGTGTTTCCAGGAATTTTATTTTTTTATGTTGGATTTCTGGACTGATTGTTACCTGCGAAAAAGGAGAATGCAAAATAGTGCTTGAAACAGAAACAGGCAATGGAATAATTGGAAACTGTTAAATGTCTTTATCCAAAGTCTTTTTTTTTTAATATGCTCTTTCATAAAAGGTGTGTGTGTGTGTGTGTGTGAGTTCGCATGTGTGTGTGTTTATTCTGAAGCATCCCTCTGTTGTGGTTAGGTTCCACAGGAGGGTTCCAGCTTGTAAAGGTTAACTGTGCAGAAATCAAGGCTTTGTGCATTTTTGCAAAGGTCACACTCATCAGCAGTTCCGGAAAGACTGCTGAGAAGGGCTATAGTAACTACCCAGTGATTGAACCATGGCTCTGGGTTTCATTTCCTTTAAGAATACTGCCACAATCACTGGTTGTGTCACCAAGAGATAAAGAGGCTGCTCAGTCACTTGAAATTCAATTTGTACATTACTCAAGTCTACCCCACCTCTTTCCTTCACGGTGCCTAGCAGCTGCTTGCTGGCACTCTGCATTTCAAATGCCTGAGCTGCAGGAAGCAGTTTAATAAATGGGATAGGTTTTGATTAATGTAACAAGCTGAAAATAGACAATGATGTAATGCATATCTCAGCAAGAACCACAGGCTCAGATCAAAACTCTGTGTTCTGAGGGAGACTGCTGCAGCAGAGTTCATCCAAAGAAGCATATTTATATTTCTGTAACACCTTGATGGTTCAAAAACTATATAGGATTTAGACCTATAATCCTGTTATGTCTTTAAGCATCTACTCTAGGTGACTGCACAGTCATGAAGTTCAAGTTTAGATTCAGTATATGACATTGGCTGATTTCTAGCAAGGACACCCTGTGCTTTACCACAAAGCTTATTCAAAAAAAGAAATAGTACAAATATTTTTGGCTAATACAAATGCAGGTTATAAGTTAGCATGGTATATACACTGTGGCTAGGTACAGACATTACACAAAAACCAGTATAAGTGATTGGAAACCCATCTAAACCTGTAACAGAACACAAGTTTAGCACACACAGAATGATTTAAAAATGGTGGAACCCAGTCTAAGATAGACCTGGATGGATGTAGTATCATACTTAATAGGTTTAGGTTATACCGGTCCATTTAATTTCTGTACTAGATCCCCTTCTGACTCAACTTAGGTCATGGTCTGCTGACATCCCAAGTGCCTTTGTGCCCTCCCCCCCACCCCAACTCTCTCCCCTCACAGGGTGGAACGCTAGCCTTACTTACGCTCATCTGCTCCAGCCAAGCACTGATGATAGGGGGAGTAGAGGCCCCTGTCCTGCAAGACCTGTAGCTGGGGGGCCAGGTCATGGGGCGGGGGCATCTGCTCTCTCCCTCCCTCGCTGCTACCTGGCTTAGCTGTCACAGAGAGGGAAAGACCTAGGACTGAGAGCTGTGCGGGGCTGTCACCCAAGGCAGACACAACCAGGGTGGGGAGCTCAGGTGTCAGGAGCCTGGGGCTGGGCCCACTGGGTAAGGTCCTCTGCTCCCCCATGCCACTGCCTGGCTCAGCTGACATGGGCAGGAAGGAGCTGAGGCTGAGACCTGTATGGGGCTGTCAGTTGAGCCAGGCAATGCAGGACAGGAGAGTGGGGGAGTAGAGGCCCCCACCCTGTGGGTCCAGCACCAGCCTCCTCAGACCCAAACAGGCACAGCTGGGGAGAAAGCTATGCAGCAGGGGGCTTCCTGTCTCCCACCCGTCCCCTTGCTTCCCAGCTTGGTTGACATCCCCATGTGGCTCTCAGTCCCGGCTCCTGCCTGCCTGTGTCACCTGAGCCAGGCAGCAGTGGGGGTGGGTGAAACAGAGGCCCTGGCTGCATGGTCCTGGTTCTGGCCATCCAAGATCCAATCAAGCACAGCTGGGGGACCGCTCCCCCCACCTCCACTACTGTTACCAACAGTCAGCTGCTATATGGGCAGCAGGCCTGGGGAGAAAGGCCATACTGGGGGGTGTGCAGGAGCACACTTTACCTTCTGGCCTCAGCCAATGCAGGCATCTCTGTGCTCCCCTCCCTCCACCCCATCGAAGGGCCAACATGTATTCTGTTTGCTCCCATTCCAATCTATGCACTTCAGAGAAACCTGCATAGCTTTGATCAATTCAACTTCCGGCTTTTTGAATGTCTATACCTAGCCTAAGTGAGTAACTTAAATATTTAAAATTGAACTAGTAGTCTGTAAACATGTTGTATCTTATATACTTTGACATCATCACAAGTTTAGAGTTTATGCGGTGGTTCTCTTTACCCCTTGTAGGTAAGCTGTTACAATTCTGGCTTTGATGAAGGCTGCTGTTTAGTGTGGAAATGGTGCTTTGCATGATAGGAAGTTTAGTCTTTGTTGGACTGCAGCCTGATTGGAACTCCACACACAATTTACTTTCATTTGGGAGTTACCTACACAAAAGCTGGTAGAACTAGGATTTCTGTTAAGTTTCCATTATGGTATTACCTACCAGGCAAACAAACAGAAATAAGGATGTGTAAAGAGAGTATCACTACTGTATATGTATAAAAAAGGATCTAATTAATATGTTGCACATACAAGTCTGTTATCCTTGCTTATTATATTAGGAAAGTCTAAGGGCACCTATACACATGCTTGGAGGTGGTGGGGGTGGATGGGGATAGGACATTTTAATTAGAGCGACTCTCAGGGCCATACTAATTAAAACACCCATAGCACCTCTTGTATTCAGCATCCCACATTTCAAAATGGCAGCTGGGGCACTTTGGCTAAAGCTCATTTGGCAAGCTTTACTTAAAACACTTCCATCACCATTTGAAATGTAGGGATGCTGAACACATGAGACACTGCAGCATGCATGAAACACAAGCATTATTAGAAGGCTCCAGCAGATTCGACTGAGACTGTTCCAACGCATTCTAATTAGAACACATTGGAGTATGTGTAGAAGTGCCACCCTGTGGGCATTTATACATGTGCTCTGGGGGGCAGGCGCTTTAATTAAAGTGCCCGGAGCATCACATGTATTAGCATCCCCATGCTGAAAAATGGTGGCATGGACAATTTAACAAAAGCTCATGGAATGAGCTTTAGTTAAAGCTTTGGTTAAATTACCACGCTCAAACAGACTCGATTAATTACAGCACATCGAGGCAGCCTCAGTGTATGTGTATAGGTGCCCTATATGACCAGGTTCTGAGATGTTTTTATCTAAGATCTTGTAATGTAACATTACAGTAAGTTAAAACTCGAATTGTAGTTCTGTCTACCGCCAAAAGAAGGAAAAGGGGATGCCAAGTCATCATTACTATGCAAACTCCATTTAATTTCTGAATTTCCTTTCTATGTTTCCATTAGCAATGAAGTAAAGTTACTCAGAAGTGACTTGTTCTTCCTGGTGTCTCTTGTAAAAGATTTTGAAATTTCAGCTCAAAATAAATTGCTATTTTCTATTACTATTAGTAAACCTTCTTGGCATCTTTCACAATATTTAATTATTTTTTCTTAGTGTCCTTTAAATACCCCTTCTGACATTTGTTTCATTATTGAGGGCCAGAGCCTGCAAACTTTTATGCACACTGTTTCTTCCATTGCTATATGAGTGAATAAAGGTTTGGAGGGCTGACTCACAGCTTTTTCTGCCCAACTTGAAAGTAAATTGGTACATCATAAATCTAGTCAGAGAATGGAATGAAATAAATTTGAGAATATATCCGCATTTAAGGTTACAAAGTAAACTAACTCGATTGTTATTTATAGCATCATATTAATCATTGTTTTTGACCATTTGGCTTGCCACCAGTTTATTAATATTTCTTAATTTCAGAAACTTCATGATTTTCAGTGCACAAGAGTCCTCATCTGAAAATATGTACAGGAAATGTGGTTTTCATTATTAATCATTCATTATAGTAGTGATTTCCAGTTCATAAACTATCAAGAGACTGAATTAATAGAGGGTTAACTTCATGACCAGTCACATGACATGAATAGCAAATTATTTAAGTGAACAGTTTGAAAACAAGCCATGGGCTAATATTTGTTTGCATAAACTATTCAGCACAGATTCTTAAAGAACATTTTGTAGAAATGAGGAGTGTTTTTCAAATGATTCACAAACAGAGCTACAGTCATCAGATAATTTTTTCACAATTAATAATTAAACCAATTCTAGCAGGGATGGTGTTAAGTGTTGATATTGTGGTATACTTTTTGTTTTGCTCATTTAAAAAAAAAGAAAGCATGTTGTCCTTTTACTTTTGAGAAAAGCATATAATGGTAGAGATAAAATACATACATGGACATAGAGGTGATAATAATGTTGAGGAACTTTAATAAATAATTAAATGAGAAAAAAACAAAAATCTCATTTAGGTTTGAAAATTAAATACTTTTAAAAAGTGTGTCCCTTTGTGTTTTTGGTTTTAGAGTGGACCAAAGGGAACTATGAAAGAAAAGCTGTTGTGTTCAGTGTTTAGAAAAACTTAGAATATATAGCTTGTTTGAGGATAATAGAGAATAGCCAAACTACTGGAAGTAAGGAGAGAGAAGGAAGAATGAAGAGAAAGTTTTACTTAGTGTAGGGACAAGGATGTTGTGGAGATATTTGAAGAGGTTGTGAGGTGGTAACAATGTGGCTGGATGACATCCATCAGGGTACAGGTGCCTGATGTTACATTTCTTCAAATGTATTAAATGAGAAAAGCTCTGAAAGTGATTCTATATTATCTGTTCCTCAGTTTACTTCTGTGTACCCCGTCACTGTAAGGTCTGAAAACTTAGACACTAAAAAACTGGATACATATGAACAAAGGAAAAACTGTATTTTAATTTCAAAATAAAACATGCTTTAAAAAATTGTCCCTCTTTTACCATTCACTTTCTATGTTATAGAAATACCAAAAAAGGAATAAAAGTAACATCATTATTATTAAATATTAGCAGTATTTATTATTCACTTTATTATACCAACAATTTAGTATAATAGAAGACATTATTTTGGAGAGATTACTTATTATATTTACATTTCCATTCTGCAAAAACCTATTTAAATTGCATTCTTTTTTAACA
>NW_017729024.1:4695407-4702136 GCF_001723915.1 Gavialis gangeticus | reverse complement strand
ATTGGTCTTAATCACTTCTTCAGCTTTGTGGGCTTAATCAACTAATATAAAAGAAAGCTAAAAAAACTGGGCTGTTACTTTTTTTACTGCCAAATAACTGGCATTGGATGTATTGTTTCTGAGTTTGTAACAGTTAAGCCCTGCATGACCGTGTTGATGATTTATTATAATTGCATCTGATATAGAGCAGTCTTGTGCTGGAATATACAAGGCTTGCTGCCATCTGAACCTTACCTCCCCTGGGGTAACATTGACCGCCCAGAGGAAGTGTTTCATCTGAAACACTTTTGTTTGATTTTTCTCTGTAGTGTTTCAAGTCTACAAAATTATGGTGGTAATAAACATAATGATGTGTATTTATCAGTGTGTCAAATTACACTTTTTATTGCTTTTTTTCTGCCCATCTAATCCATTTCTTACATACGTCCAGAAATATTGCTCTTACCACTTCTAAATTTTGCATCCTCAACCACAAATACAATTACAAAGAATATTTTTCCCTTTTTTTGCCAGAGCTTTTGCCTATTCTTAAAACATTTTAAAAACAAAAGCATTACATTAATCACATTAATATATTGAGAAACAGCTTAATACAGTTTCAGCATAATGTTCATATGAAAGTGTAATGTTCTAATACAAATGCCACCTGCTTCAATTACACTATATTTATATGATGGTTTTAACATGGAAAATCTTAACTCGGAGTGAATGGATTAAATGATGTCAGACTTTCCTTTACTAGGTAAGGGTCCTGTTTATTGTCAAGTACCAGTCAGAATGTATCAGTCCTCTTCCATCTTTCAATATAAATTTATTCCACTGAGTTTCAGTCCAGAGGAAATGATATAAATTTTCATTAAAGAAAACACTATATTATGACAGCACTAAATGAATCATCTGCAATCACTTTTAAAATACTTGATTTATTTCCTGCAGTTGGGAGGCTGTATGTTATAAAAATATTTTCACTGACAAGAATGAAATATAGCTTTTGTGTGTGTGTGTGTGTGTGTGTGTGTGTGTGTGTGTGTGTGTGTCTAAATATAGTGGGCCCTTCAGGTAATACTTGGCCACATTTACTTCTTTAATAAAAAAGGAAAACAAATTGACTAACCAACGCAGAATAACATTAAATCCATCATAGCAGAAGTTAATATTTTCCTAGAGTGATTCATATTCACACTTCCCTCTGTGAGACTTTCATATATTTGGTGACATTGTGAAATGTCATTGAAGAAAAGGCAATTCGCTTTAGCCTTGAGCAAACATACAAGCAGTAGAAGAACTGTGCATATGCAAAGCCTTTTTCTTCTTCCAAAAGGGACCTTTTTCTATATATACATAACTGAAGCTAAGCTTAGGCTACTGAGGTGCTGCATGATAAGAACTTGGTTAGTAAACATGTTGTGCAATCGAATGACTTGAATAACAAAACTCCCAGTAGAGTGTTTCAGAGCTAACTCCATTTGCACTCTGCAAGGAGATCAATGCTTCACCCTCATTGATTTTCTTCAGTTGCAGAACCAGGATTATGCACAATGTGAAACTGTATTCCCAGACTTATCCAATCTGATTTCCTACTCAGTACTAAAAAGGCATAGTACTGTACTGTAAACATAAAGTTATAAAAGTACATTGTACCATATTTACACTTCTGCTAAGGCCGCATGTTAAGCAGAAATGCAATAATATATTCTGGGTATGATGTGATCTATCTAACCAAAATATTTTATTGGTGCTAAACAGATCCTGTTTATATATATATATCTATATATATATGTGTGTGTGTGTGTGTGTGTGTGTGTGTGTGTGTGTATATATATATATATATATATATATATATATATCTTCCAAATAGATGTGCAGGGATGCCAGAAGTTAGAAATTGAAATGCATTAAATAGATTTAAGTCCAAAGTCACTTTAAAATGTTATATAGTTTGTTTGTTTGTTTGTTTTTCCTGGCAGATTTGAGCTTTAGAGTACACACATAAACAGAAATGTTTGTTTCCAAAACTTCAGAGTTAGAATGTGGTATACCTTTGGAAATTGAAATAACCTTGCAATTTACAATGTATGCCAGTTTTCAAAAAAGTAATAATTATAGTAAAATATGTCAGCGTAAAATGACAACTGACAGTAGTTTTATCCTGATCTACAATTTCCCCTTATGCAGTTTTGCACATGAGCTTTAGAGTATCATCAAATGATGTTTGTGATAATGCTCAGTTGAAAACAGCAAAAAATAAAATTGCATTGCCTCTGAATCTTTTTAAGCCTTATTATATATTTGTGGTCAGACGTAGGTAAGAACTCCTAAAAAGAAGCATGAAGAAACACTGATGCCTTAACAAAAGGAAGTATCCAGCTGTATTTTAGAGGCTATCTTGTGTCACTTTAGAGTGGGTGGCACTTTAGGGTGCCAATATACATGCTCTGGGGTGGGGGCGGGGGACATTCTAATCAGAACATGTCAGAGCACAAGTATAGTCACCCTTAGGCTAGGGACAGAAGTTACACATAAACCTGTTTAAGTGATCAGAAACTGATTTAAACCTGTAACATAACATAAGTTCAGTGCACATAAACCAGTTTCAAAAAGGCTAAAACTGGTTTAAGATAAACCTGGTTGAATGTAGTGTCAGATTTAACTGTTTTCAGTCAAACCAGTTTATGCAACTTCTGTCCTAGATCCCTTCCTAGTTCAAGTTAAATCACAATCCCCCAGCATTTCAGCATGCTTTCCAGGGCTGTGCTGGGCTGTGCTGTTTGCTTCAGCAAAGAAAGGTTGGGTGGGGGAGGCAGGGACCATTCCCCCCAGGCAAACCCTGGCTGGGATCTGGGGCCAGGGAGGGGGGGTAAACCTCGCTTCCACTGGTTAAACCCCCTTCCTCCAAGTACAGAGCTGCCCTGCCCTGCTAAGCTTACTGGAATTTACTGCTGGGTGTGACTGTGGACTACAAATCCCAAAGGCACCTGGAAGCAGGAAATGATGAGCAACCCTGCAGAGTCCTACTGCTGTGATTCTGGACTGAAAATCCCAGAGACTTCAGGGGCAGTAGAAAGAGGAAGTGAAGACACAGCGCATGCTGGGTGCATGCCAGAGAGCTGTGCTCTAGTACCCCCTGGCTTCTGGCCCGAGCCACTGCAGGCATGTGGCTGCATTTCCTGAATCAAAAGTAAACATGTGTCCAATTGTTTCTCAGTTTAATCTCTGCAGGTTAGACTAACTTGAAAAGACTGAATCAATTCAGCTTCAGGCTGTTTGACTGTCTGTACTCAGCATTAGAGAATAACTTGTTCAAAGTAGTATATAGGATTCTATTTAGAAAAGTATGTACATATCTACCACAAGAAAGTGTGTATCAAAGTCCCATTGACTTCAGTGGCACTTAACATGTGCTTAAAATCTACATGTGTTACATGCTTTCCTGACTGGAGATAGACATAGGCCACGTATGGAGGTTCTGTTTCTACTGCAAGAATTACTTCTGTCCCAGTAGAAACTGCTAGTATATAGGTGTTTCAGTTCTTTCTCCTGAAGCCAAAATGGACATTTTGGGAGACAAATAACCTGCCTCCAACTGAACAGAAGATGATCATGGGAGTTCCTCCAAGTAGAATGAACCTTTGTACACTTCTTGCAGCTTAACTCCTTCATGAGCATGGAAGGACTGAAGCAGCTCATGCTTTCCCCAGACCAGAATCATTTCAGTCTCAGAAAGGTGTGAAGAGCAGGGGAAAAGGGGCAGTTGACTATTCCTTCTCCCAGAATTATTTATAGCATTAGAACTTTTCCACTGCTAGAAGTGAACCCTTGCACATCATTAAGTGTTTTCTAAAATGGCGCCTATATTTCTAGTCCAAAGCCTACTGAAATGATGTCTTTCTATTGACTTCTGTAGGCTTTGGATGAGCCCCTACATTTCTTTTCTGCTAAGTACTTTGAACACCTTTTTAAAGCCCTTTAAATTCAGCATTAAAGTTAGATTTGAAAGCACTCTAGTTAAGGTAATGTTGTTTCTGAGAGTTATGCTTTTTTAGAACTCTGTATGCTTGATAAAAGTGATAGTAGTCTAAATAAACATTGTAAAGTAATTTGATAATGAATAAGTAAGAGGATGCACAGAGAAAACTAACACCATTGTTTAACCTCAAAACTATGCAAATAAGTGGGGTGATAGACATGAAATGTGGAATAATGGAGCTGTTATTCCAGCCCAGTGGGGTTGTCTCAGGGGACTCATAAGTGGATTTGCCATGCCATGACTAAACATAGCTCCACTACTGTATTTTGCATAGCCTAAAGTATCTTGTTCCAGCATATCTTCACATTTATCAAACTAAATCAGGTTTAGAAGAAAATATATTCTTCCATTTCAGACAGAAAACATCTGTGTATATTATTTGCATACTATTTGTTTGCATGCATATAAAATTGAAGAATCTTCCAAAAATAACCTGTTTGTGAAAAAAATTATTTCGGCACAAGCGATCATTAATCTTCAGTGTTCCTGTTAAAAATGAAAATGATCCTGTTAAGAGGAAAAACCATGAAGAATGCAAAATATCATGAACACAAACACACATACACATGTGTCTGTCTGACCTGAAGTTGATTATTATGCAGAACCATCTCTAAGAATATTTGCACATCTCTTAGACTGAAGCCATCTAGAGTTATTCAACACTGAATACTCAGTGCATTTCATTTCTTTTTACAACCACCATACCCTTGCCAATAAAAGATCAAATGCTGTTGGTTACTAGACTGAATTCTTAAAAAGTTCTTGATGTTCCCTGTGAATCTGCTCTCAGTTACAGCTCATTAAAGGGATTGGTCTACTGGTGATTCTATAAATACAAACATAAGCTGAACGCACTGTTTCTAAAGCAAAAAAGCACAAGACTGTAATCTCCATTTCACTCCACCTTGTTTACATGGTTTTTAGTCCTTAAAAAATATCTAATTTTTGCACTTGGTCCTATTTTCAGTCGGCCTTTTTCAGCACAGGACTATACAACTACAATTTATTCATAAAACACTAAACCAAACCAATGGTAGCTTCTGTGTGTTTACAGTGGTATGTTTTTACATAAAGGTCTTCAGAATGAAGTCAGATGAGGAGGAGGTTTCACAGTGGTTTTACTTCCAATTATCAGCAGTTAATGTATTTCAAAACTATATTAAAAATCTAATGTCAAGTTTTATTTATCATATGTCTAACACCCACCTCTACCTGCTAATCCAAGTGCTCTACCATCATTCGCATTAGATATAAAATTGAAGTTCTGACCATTTGTGGCCATTAAAATGCCACAGAAAACAAGGGCTGGTAACCTCAGTGTTCTGACCTTATTCAAAGTCAGATATAGTGAAAACTGTGAAAATAACCATGAAAGACTGCTCCTATTTTAGCTGTTCTAACAAGTGGCCGTTCAGTGTACATTTCACTTTTCCTTTGTTGTTTAAAAACAACCCCTATTTTTATGCATTGACTGTATAGCATAACAAATGCAATCTATCTAGACCAGCAATTGGCAATGCAGTGGCAGCCCATTTCTGCCCCACACAGAGATCGGGGAGCACTTGCCCCCTGTGCCTTAGCTGGGGTGCACATAGTGGCAGGAGCTTGCCCGTGCCCCTGGTCGAAGTGTCCAGGACTCCAATAGTCTTGTGACCTGCCCCTGGGCCCCAGGCCCCACTTACTACAGCCCCTGCCCCTGCCTCTGCCCCACTCCCTCTCACACTGTGGTGCTAAGCCCCATTAGCCCTGGCCTTCCACTACTATGCCCACTCACCTTTCTAATGGTCTTGATGTTCCACTAGTCAAGATATACTTGTTTCTGAAATTCTACTGTCTGTTAGCTGTCTTGTTAATGTAGCTCTTATTTCACAGAGCAGCGAACTGTTTTTACTAAATATTAACTCTGATGTAGAAAATTAACTTAAGTGAACATTAACTCAGTTGTAGAAATAACAGTTAGTGAAGTTCTGGGTGCAATATCAAGATGCCCAAAAAGACTATACTTTGTTTTATGAATCAGGATAAAATATGTATATTCAACTAAATGAAAGAACATATTTTGATTTTTCTTGCCTATTTTGTTGTGTATTTTATACATGATATATAATATAGCACATTAATGCACATTCCACTGCATGGAGAAAGCCAAGGAGCTTAGGGCATTCGGTGGGGCAAGGAGCCAAAGTGGGGTGACTTTTGGAAAATGATTTGCTTATGTTTGTTTTCACCATGCTTAAAACTGAAGGACTGTATTGTAGCTACAGGGGTAAAGGAGGCCACAGACAGGGATACCTGAGAGACATTCTCCAGTACTGGGGCTACGACCCACAATGCTAGAGTCCAAGGTGGTGGACCTGGGCTGACATGTCTCAGTCAGATAAAAAGAGAAGAAGCCAGGCAGGTGGAAGCCTAGACAAGGATTTTAGGCCCGAGAGCCCTGGGATTGATTTGAACTGCAATAAAAGGACCACTCAGAGTTATCTGTCACATACGGGTGTGACTATGGGGGCATCTGCAGGCTATGATTCTAGACCCTAAGGTGACTAAAGTCCTCTTAAAGAGGGAGTACACCTATGGGATAAAGTAAAAGGCACTGAGGAGTGGCTTTTGTAAACAAACTCTGGCTTTTGTAGGCAAACTCCTGTTTATATATTTAACAGCAAGTCGTGGCAGAAAAGAGATAGGGGGAAGAAGAGGTCAGG
>NW_017729024.1:4673755-4690407 GCF_001723915.1 Gavialis gangeticus | reverse complement strand
GGGAAAAAAGGCACTGAGGAGTGGCTTTTGTAAACAAACTCTGGCTTTTGTAGGCAAACTCCTGTTTATATATTTAACAGCAAGTCGTGGCAGAAAAGAGATAGGGGGAAGAAGAGGTCAGGTAACATGGACAGGCCAGTCTGGGGCACTGGACTCCAGGGAGGGTGAATACCTGAGCCTGTCACAGTGGGTAATGACATTCTGGGTGCATCTAACGGCACAGGTCTACATGTGCATACCCTTAATGAACCCTTAAAATGGTGATTTTAGGCTAATCCCACCTAAATTTGATGCCTGCATAAAGAAGGTAGAAAATTTAGGCATGAATAGTTAAGGCACCTTAAGGGACATGTAGATGCCTTAAGGCACCTTAATGCTGTGTATGTTGATTGTTTAAGTAGACTGGAGGCAAGCCTGCAGGGCCCCACTTCGCTGTTGGGAACTGCCAAGAGGAAGCAGTGGGTGCTGTTTTCCAACGTGCAGACCCTGGAACTGGAGTGGTGATTCCAGCAGCAGCAGTACTTGTTGGTGTGCTAACTGACATCTCGAGGGCACAGAAAAAAACCCCAGCACAACCCAAGCCTCAGCATGCACGTGAGCAGGTTAGGGAGAAGCAGCAGCTTCATGTGCTCCCTGTGTTGTGCAGTGAGCAGAGGAACCATGCCATACCATGCCGGCAGAAGCAGAGGCAGGTGTTGGACCCCCATGCACAGTTGTCACTTGGAACTGCTGCTCTCACTCCAGCATCTGTACCTTAGAGAACAGCACCCACCACTGCTTCTTCTTGGTGGCACCCAGCAGCAGTGCAGGGCTCCATGGGCTCAATTATGGCCTTCTCTTAACCAGTGCCAGGGAGGCAAGAGGAGGCCGGGAAGGCAGAAACACAGGGAGAGGGTTAGAGCTAGGGCTGCGGCTGGGGCTGGGGCTGGGGCTGGGGCTGGGGCTGGGGCCGGGGCTGGGGCCAGAGCCAGGGTCAGGGCTGGGACTGGGATGATCACATCTAGGGGAACTGGAGACTCCCACCCCCTCAGCCAGCATTGGGCTGCACCTCCTGGCTATGCAGTCATGGGCTTCATGGGGCTGTCCAGGGTACTGCCCAGGGCACACTGCAAATGCATTTGCCCCGTGTGACACATTAAGGCATCTTAAGGTGTGCATATGTAGATGCGCACTAGCTAAATCACCTTAGTGTGCCTTAGGCTAAGGCGCATTAAGTTTAGGCACATGTAAATTCATGTGTAGACACTCTCTACCAAAATGCACCATTATTTCTTTAATGTTAGTGTGTGAGTGTGTATTAGTGTTACAGCAATGTTGTAGTCATGATGGTACAGCAATTATGTGAGAGACAAGGATCTTTTTGTGGGGGTGATATCCTTTATTGGACCAACTACATGGTTGGAATAAAGTTAGATAAGCTTTCAAATGCAAAAATTTCTTCATCAGTGTCCTTCGTCTTCTGTTCTAAGACCCCAAATGCAATAGTCAGAGACTTAGGTATATTCATAAATCCTTTGAGGTTTAGGCCCCAGATGGTTATGCATCATTGTGCTGATGGTTATGCATCATTTTACCCTACACATAGTGGTTGGGTGAAACAATTTGCATATGTAGTTTGCACTTGTGGTTTTGAAAATATATGAAGCCAATGACTGTATCACAAGTCTGAGTACCACTGTGTACTTAATTTATTCACATAGTTTGACTAGTGAGATGTCTAACAACCGAAGTGAAAATCAGTTGCTTAGATTTAGCTTATCTGTGTACCGAGTTAATGAAAATGAACCAAGACATAAAAAACTTGCCTATGGATAGGGACTAATTTTCTTTATTTCTATGCACACTGTCATCCTCCCTTTTATTCCACTTTCTGTTTCTTTTTACTGAACCAATTATTAAACCTTTTGTTCTAATCCCTCTGTATAGCTATAAAACAAAACGAACAACTTAATTTTCATCAGGAAAGCATGGAAAGTGTATATTAAAAGGTACTTACCTGGATTACAGTATTTGAAGAAATAACTTATAATCATTACCAGTTTTCCTTTTTTTAAAGCATGAAAGTCCTGATAATTAAATGGTGTGAATAATTTATGGTTCTGAAGTATGACTCAATATCCAATCAACAGCAATGCAAATTTTGTTTGGCTGAAAAAACAGAGGAACAGCAACCTGCTGGTTTTCATGATCCCCAGTCTCAGTAATTATTTAAGGAAAATATCAGACATATGACAACTGAAAAGGTACCTGGTTATGTTACCATTTGAACCAAAAAATATTACAACTGGCATCCAGGAAACAATGGCATCCTTTAGAGCATAACAATTTCCAACATATTAAACTGAAACTACATTAAGTCTGAAGTCAAAATTGTGACTTTTCATTTTACTTAGGTCTTTTTAAAAAGATGTTTATCAATCAGTTAATTCAGACTAACATAAAGAACCTCAGATTTGCATGCCCAATAGCCCACACCAGCTTTAATCAATTTCCTGTAGGCACTGGAAAAAACCTAAGAAAGTAACTCCCGGGATGTCATTCTCCCCTTATACGCGGTCTTGGTGAGGCCACAGCTGGAGTACTGCATCCATTTTGGGGCCCTACAATTCAAAAAGGATGTGGAGAAGCTTGAGACAGTCCAGAGAAGAGCCACGCACATGATCAGAGGTCAGGAAAACAGACCTTACGACGACAGGCTGAGAGCCATGGGGCTCTTTAGCTTGGAAAAGCGCAGGCTCAGGGGTGATCTGATGGCCACCTATAAGGTTATCAGGGGTGACCACCAGGATCTGGAAGAATGTTTGTTCACCACAGCTCCCCAAGGGATGACGAGGTCGAACAGTTATAAACTACTGCAAGACTGTTTCAGGCTAGATATAAGGAAGAATTTCTTTACTGTCCAAGCCCCCAAGGTCTGGAATAGCTTGCCATTGGAGGTGGTTCAAGCACCTACACTGAACACCTTCAAGAGCAAATTGGATTCTTATCTTGCTGGGATCCTATGACCCCAGCTGACTTCCTGCCCTTCAGGCAGGGGGCTGGACTCAATGATCTTCCGAGGTCCCTTCCAGCTCTAATGTCTATGAAATCTATGAAACTGAGTCTTATAAAGTGAACAGACTCTGGTGAACTAGATACAGTACAGTACTTTTTATTTTCTCAATGTATACTGGAAAATCCTTACAAACCCAATATAAAGAAAATCTTGACACTGGCTTGACAACATCAAACCTGTAAATTAAAGCAAAATCATGCTTTTTATCAGTAACTGTTCTGGATGAGGGGAGGAAAATGCATGATATTGAGTCAGCACAAAAACGTAACAAGATATTGAAATCTGATTGGATTTCTTACACTTTTAATATTATTTGCTTACAAATTTAATAGCCAAAGTGTAAAAACATGAAAAAATGGTTAACCCATAATTCAAATGTGTGTAAGTATATGACTTTCCAATAAAGCACAGACTCTTGAGAGGTATGGAAACGGCTGTGGTTCAATAAAGTTGATTGAGTGCCCTAGCCCCTTCATATAGTCTTGGTTGGAAAGGAAAAAGAAAGGAGAGGGAGAGAGGAAACATAAAAACTAATAATAAAACATAATAAAGAGGCAACTCGGGCTTCTGAATTCTATTTTGTGGAAGTTCTTGATATGACTGAAAGGCTAAATTTACTACAGCCAAACTTTGACCAATTAGAGGAGTTGGAAGATGTAACAGTTGATTAATATTCTAAGTAAAAAAAAGTAATTGATATCTGACAGAAGCTTCTCATTGTCTTTTTCTTTTTCTTCAGTGAGTAATATAAGCTTTTCATTTTCTCATGTTCCTTTCATGTTCCTGTAATACTACCTTTCCTTGCATTAACAACTCTGGAAACCACTCTCCCCCCCCCACCATTTAAATTTCTATGCTTAAGTGCTCACTGAGTGGCCAATCCTGGAAACATTTATGACTATGCATCTTGCTACCCTTTATGAAATGACTTATGGTAAAATGTGCTGTGTCCATTTAGTGAGTATTATCAGCATCTGCCTCTTATTTTTCATTTTAAACCAAGGCCCTACAGGCTATGCATTAAATTAATCTGCAAGTATATTAACAAGACCATGTTAATAACAACTGATAAATATGACAAATTTTGCTTCCGCTGCATGGAGTGGAGAGATGGAAAAGAAGGGATCTAATTCTGCATTACTTAGCATATCATTCTTACAAGGAAAAAAAAGTTTACATTTTAAAGTTGCTGCCTGGATCAGAGAGAAAGCCCATTGCCTTGCTCTCTGGAGTCACTCAAATTAAAAGTGTCTTTGGCTATAGCTAGAATTCCCAGTTTTTCTGTTTTCAAGTTCACTCTGTCTTTGTGTGATGGTGCATTTGAAGAAACGTTGTTATGGCTATGGTGATAGTTGCTGAAATTCAAGGCTACTCTTGGGTGGAGGAAAAACGGAGAGCTTCTGTTTAATATGTCTCACCTCTCAACTTCACAGAAAGAAGCATGCTGTGACACAGTGAATATTTTGATCTCTCAGGACTTTCTTCACTTCCAGAAAATAACAATGACCTCCCTGGATCTCTAAACTGCAGACTGAGTAAAATGAAATGAACATGGAGTTGAATTTAATTTCTGATCTTTGTCCAGCAAATCTCAACATTTTAACCTTAGCTCTGTAGTTGAGACATCTGAAGAAAAGTGTCTAGGGAAAGCTCCCAGGTGATGACTCTGTGCTGGCATTCAGTGTGCCCTTTCAGTCATCAGGGTCTTAACTGCTCAGCTCCCTGCACAATATTTGGAGTAGAACTTCAATGTTGTTTTCTGCATCTGCTCCTTCCATTCCCAAGCAGGTCTCCAATCTTAACATATTTTTTATTGGAAACTGTTCTCAGGATCATCCACCTTGTTCTGAAAAGACACAATATCTTGGAATAGGTTTAACCTCCGTGTAAGTCCCAAGCACATCTCATTCCTACTAGGCTTATCACACATTGCAGCTTGCATCAGCATTGGTAGATAGATTTATGTATTGTTTCTAGTTTTTTTAACATTTATTTCCTTCCCTAATTACTTCACTTTTCCTAATTTCCTTCCCTAATTACTTATTAGATTAAGGAGTTTTCACAGAAACTTCAAAGTTCAGCCAGAGGTAAGTTAGGTCTTTTAGCATCGGATTCTGACAGAAATGTCTTTTATTTTATGATTCATCTGCTAAATCTGAATCTAGTAAAAGATTGTTACCCATTATTATCTACAGCTCTTTGTCTTATGCCAGGCCAGTCCAACTGGCAGGCAACAGGCCATGAGCAGCCCATGAGGGACTAATGTGGTCCATTGAATCCTGTTCAGCTGTTGCTCCCGTCTTTGCTTGTGATGCAGCATTGGCCAAAGCCTCCCAGTTTGCCCAGGCTGATCCTTTGCACATTCTTGTTGCCGTGCTGCAAGTGTTATCACCATGCTGATTCCCTTTACTAGAAATTCATTCATTTGCCCTCAAGTTTTGGACACGCAACTTCTACCTGACTCCTTCCTAAAGCCTTACTGCCCCTTTCTTACTTTCCAGGCAATAAATCCCATGTAAATCCTAGTCTCCTTCCTTTTTCCCTCGCAAGCACTGTAGAACTGATTCTTATTTGCAGTGAGGCCCATTTAAACCACTCTAGCAGTAAAGTAAATGAGAACTTGTGGTGAATTAGATGCACAGAGGTCAATGTGTTTCATTTATTATACAGCACCTTTACACTCTAAAAGCAGTGAAGGGACATGTAGTGTAAATGAGAATCAGATCCTGAGTAGTCTTTTCTGATTTCCTCTCCGACTTGAAATGATTTAGCCCTTCCTCTCCTGCTTTCTGCCACCCATGCTTCCACCCTGCCTGCTCATTTGTTTCTCCTTCCTGTTTAATCTGGTCATTTAGATTTGGCATTTTGGGGCAGTCTGCTGTATTCTGTTAGTACAATGCCTGGAAGAATGTGGCACTGACCTGATGGAAGCTTCTGTGTGCTACCCCAAAAATTAAGAAGAAAGGTGGCAGTGCATCTTCAAGGTTCTCATTTAGAAAAATCACTTAATATGGATCATCATCTAGTGCAGCCTATGACTTCCTGTAATAATCAGTAATCCTGATTGTCCTTTGTGCTGGAGACACCAGGGAGCAAATTATTGCTTACTTATCTGGTACGAAATTATTTCTTTCTTTTTTTTTTCATCAGGATTTCTGAGGTTTTGCTTTTCTGGTTATTGGGTTTTTTCTTGTTTCTCTAAAGATTCATTTTAAGATGTGGGGAAATGTTCAGGCCTCACTTGTGACATTCACTCATCAGTGGACCTCAGCTGAAGAGAAGACTTTATGAGGCAATGGTGTAAGTGACAACCCAGGTTAATAAACAATTGGGATAATATAAGTTAGGGGTAGCCACATTCATATGGCCCCATAGATTCATAGATTTGTAGATTGTAGAGTAAGAAGGGACCACAATGGATCATCGTGTCCAACCCCCTGACCCTGGCAGGAAAGAGGACTGAGGTCAGATGACCCCAGCCAGGTGACTATCAAGCCTCCTCTTGAAGACCTCCAAGTTAGGTAATAGTACCACTCTCTTGGAAGCCTATTCCAGATTCTGGCCACCCTTACTGTAAAAAAAATTCTTCCTAATGTCTAACCTAAATCTGCTCTCCACTAGTTTGCACCCATTATTCCTAGTTACTCCCTGGAGCGCTCTGGTAAATAGGGCATCACCAATTCCCTGTTGTCCACCCTTGATAAATTTATAGGAGGCAACAAGGTCTCCCCTCATATGTCTGTTGTGAAGACTGAAGAAATCCAGGCTGAAGAGATGAGCTGGGTCTGGCCTGTGAGGTTTCTTGAGGGTTGGATGACCCACCTCCTCTGGTAGGCTTAATGGTTGTTAGAGTCATTGCATTGGCATAGCTGTGGAACCCAGGAGTGAATACCACCATTGCTCACCCCCTTTTCTTACTGCCACCATTTTTAGTCCTGATATAAATAAATGTTCCGTTCTCCTCTGCCTAGAAATAACTACAAAAGATGTAGAAGAAAACTCTCAAAGTTGCAAAAAGTTTACTCACCTGTGCTCAGAAAGGTGTTCTGCAGAGTTTACATGTTGAACAGGCAGTTATCTTAGCACAGGGGTTTTCAACCTTTTTTTAGTCTAAGTACCCCCAGCAGCCAGATGCTGAGTAAGAGCGGGGGATGTAGCACATGGCTGAACGCTGAATAGGGAGGTGGGGGGAGGTAGCTTGTTTCTAGACACGGAGCAGGGAGGCAGAGATGGCGTGTGGGCAAGCAAGGATGGAGCACTGCCACCTCCCAGGAGTGAGGCAGGGAAGCTCACTGGGCTGGGGTGAGGGCAGCTGCACCCCTCTGCAGTGTGGACAAGCTCACTGGGCTGGTGTCTGGTGGTGGCAGCCCTACCCTGCAGAGGGGCACTGCTGCCCTTGCCTCACCCCAGACCTGCTCCTGAGAGGCAGTAGCACTCCATCCCTGCCTGCCCACATGTACCCCCTGGCACCGGTCCAAGTACCCCCAGGGGTACACATACCCCCAGTTGACAACCCCATCTTAACATGTTCGCTATTGTTCACTATAGATTCATTACAAGATTCAGATGACATTTTTATTGAAGTCTACAAAAGTATTGTCCAGTGCCACTGGGGCTATTATAAAAGCTGTCTGGGATCAACACTGGTTATCAACAGGTTTCAGGATGGAATTGAAGGTTTTTATGTTAGCCTATGAAGTCGTAAATGGCTTGGGAGCTAATGATGTGAGAGATTACCTCTCTCCCTGTGCAATGCCATGCTTAAGATCAATGGAATCATCTAAGGTAGAGCACCTTCCCTATAAAAGGGATGGAGATGCAGATAGGATGTCCTCAAGGACAGCATAATTCACACAGATTCACAGAATTTTAGGCCTGGAAGGGACCTCGTGAGACCATCAGGTCCAGCACCCCTGCTCTGGGCAGGAAAGACAGATGGGGTCAAATAACCCCAGCAAGGTGTGCATCCAGTCTCCTTTTGAAGATCTCCAGGGTAGGTGCCTGCAGCACTGCTGCTGGGAGTCTATTCCAGAGTCTGGTCACATGAACTGTGAAGAAGCTTTTCCTTATATTCAGTCTGAAACCTTCTTCCAGGAGTTTATGACCATTGTTCCTGGTTTTCCCCTGGGGTGCTTTGGTGAATAGTTTTTCATCTAACCCCTGATGCTCACCCTCGATATATTTGTAAGCTGCCACCAAATCCCCCCAAAGTCTTCTTTTTTTCTAGGCTGAACAGTCCCATATCTGTCAGCCTTTCATCATGTGGCTTGCTCTTCAGGCCTCTAATCATACGAGTGGCTTTTCTCTGGACTCTCTCAAGCTTCTGTACAACCTTCTTGAAGTGTGACGCCCAGAACTGGATGCAGTACTGAAGTGCGGCCTCATCAATGCCTAGTAGAGCAGGGGAATAACTTCCATAGTTTTGTTTGAAATGCATCAGTTGATGCATGCCAGCATATTGTTTGCTCTGCTAACTGTAGTGGCAGAGCTAGCATAGCCCCACTGAGCCTGTAAGTTTGTTGTGGATTTTTCCTCCCCAGATGGAGCACTTCACACTTCTCAGTGTTGAACGGCATCTGGTTCTGGTCCACCCATCTAATTAATCCGTCTAGGTCTGCCTGGAACATCAGCCTGCCCTGATGCATGGCCGCACTTCCCCAGAGCTTAGCGTCATCAGCAGATTTTGCCAGTGTGCTCTTCACCCCCACATCCAAATCACTGATGAAGATGTTGAAAAGTACTGATCCAAGTACTGAACCCTGGGGGACCCCACTGGCTACCCTCCACCAGGTCAACACAGATCCATCTATAAGTGCTCTCTTGATCCAACTCTGCAGCCAGTTTCCCACCCATTGAATTGTTGAGTCCATAGTCCCCTCATTTTACTTTAACAGCCTCATGGGACACCAATTCAAAGGCCTTCCTAAAGTCCAATAAATGATGTCAACCTCATCTCCCTTATCTAGGTGGTGAGTAACCTGGTCATAGAAGGAGATGAGGTTAGTCGGACATGACCTACCCATGACAAAACCGTGCTGGCTGTCATTCAGAATTTTGCCTTCTACTAGCTTATTCCATATGGACTCCTTGTGAAACTTTTTGAGGATTTTTCATGGCATTGAGATCAGGCTGATCGGCCTGTAGTTCCCTGGGTCCTATCTCATCCCTTCTTGAAAACGGGCACAATGTTGGCCCTCTTCCAGGTCTTCTGGGACCTCTCCTGAGTGCCACAGATTCTCAAAGAAGTTCACCAGTGGTCCTGGAATGACTTTGGCTAGTTTGTTCAGCACTCTTGGATGGAGTTCATCTGGTCCTACTGACTTATGGAGGTCTCCAGCCTCTCTAGCTGTTCTTTTACCAGCTCTATATTGACTGTTTGTCGATGGAAACTTCTTCTCATCTTTGTTTGTCAGAGCCTGTATTTGTCAAACTTCTAGGAACAAGGCAAAAAGAATGAGCTTGCGAAAGAGTGAACTGAAAGTTTGATGAGTTTATTATCTTCAGTGTATTTGTCAGGGAATATTTATTTGTGTGTCAAGAAAAAATGAGTAGCTTTTCATCCTTCCATCACACTATAGCTACTTGTGTTACCTATTTCCATTTTAAGCTATGATCTTCTATAAATCAAAATCAATAAATATCATTCTGCATGTCTCCAGGCCAATTCTAACCTGGATCCTCAGCAATTTTGAAAATCAGACCATTTATTTAGATAACTAAGGATGGAATTAGCCTGACTTCAGGCACTCATATTTTGAAAATCTTGGCCATAACATCCTCTTATACTTACTTGTAAGGAGAGTAGGAGTACCTGCATGTCTTTGAGCTGCACACTTCATTAAAAGCCTAAGGACAGTTACTTTTTGTAGGTTTATAATAAAAAAAGAGATTAAGAAGTGAACTGCAGTGGCTTGGGGACTTTGGAAGCATATTACCCAGAATGTTGAGCTCAGCAATTCAGAATATCTCTCTTCTGAAAATGTAAAATGTTTTACCTTACTTTATCATCTTCATGCAATTGAAAGCTAGCACTAACATGATGAAGGCTTGATATTACTTTGCATAAGATGCAACACAACCTTTGTTTAACACTCAAGTAAAATTAGCCAGATAAAGAAAGAAGGCACAAGAGAGAAAAACTTAAGCAAGTTATAGTTAAGGCAGTGTAAAGGTCAAAATTGTAATATTAAATAAATCTTACATGGTTTTATAAACCCTAATTTATTGTCTATGTGCAACTGACATTTTAGCTCTTGGTTTAATACCAAGCACTTCAAAGTATTCTTGTAGAAGAATGGTTGATAACCCTCTTACACAGCATAATTGGAATTCTGCACGTTAGAACATTTGGTTTCTGAAAGATTTTTGTAAATGTTAATAGCTGTCTTTTAAAATGGTGTAAGTGTGAAATGCTATGAAAAGCAAAGGTTTAAATGTCATTGTGTCTATAATTTTCATATTGTAAAAACTAAATAAGTTTTCTAGAATGAAAAACCTAAAGGCCTGCTGCAAGTCTGAAGATATAAGCTAGCTCATTATTACCTTTTTTGGAAACAGATACGACAGATGCATTTTATAAAACTTTGCACGCTTTAGGCTTGTTTTGCAAAATTTACAATTGAACATTTAAGTGGATGGCAATTGTAGTCAGGCAGATTCTCCCTATTTACACACATATATGATTTGAGAATGAATAATTCACCACAAAAGCAGGCACCTAATGAGACTTCCAGACTCTCATAATCTCTCTCATCACAGGTATACTTCATTCCTGGCTCCACTGGCACTTAGACTGAAAAGCTACTCATGCTTTCTCAGGGTTGACTGTGTTTTCCTTCCGTAAACTAACAAGTGGCTGAAGAGCTATGTCAATATGCAAACACAAGGACTTGGATTTTTTTTTAATATGTCTCTGAAATTAAGATAGCAGATACCTTCAGCTCTAATGCAGAGATTTCTTGCATTTGCTCACATTGGGCGTGTCTATATGTTGCTGCGCCATACATGTAGCATATGGTTAGATTTTGCCGCTATGTTGTCGTAGCAGCACACTATACAGGGGGAGCATGCCACCGCAGCAACATAGCTGCTGATCACATGTAGACCCATGTGATTGCTACGTTGCTGTGGCACACTGTATGGTGATGTAGTGTGTCCATTACCTGAAGAATGGAATCATTAATTCTGGATTATCTCAGTTTTAAAGCAGCTGCTTTTGATAGACTGTCTCCTAAAAACAACCCATTAAAAGAACAAATAGAACAATAATAACTATTACACAATGAGGGTATCAGCAAAACTGTGTTCATGTTTTATATGATCCTTTATTCCACCATTATTAAATATAGTTTAGGGATAAAAGTTTTAGTGGACTGCAGTTTAATTTTATTAACAGTTAGCAAGGGTATCAGTTTACCATCATGCTTGCCTAAATCAAAGAGGCTAGGATGTTTATCAGAGTAAAAATATGTTTTAAAAAAAGCAGGTAACTTAAATAATAATCATGCCAAGAATGCCTAGTCTGTACATGTAGGTTTCAGGAAGCCAGAACAATTTTTCCCTCAGGTACTGTAATAATAAAGATTTACTTCAAGCAAAACATGATAAGAAAATGTTTGTGCGCTAAAGGGAAATAGTCACACTGCAAATATTTCTCATTCCCAAAATAACTTTCTTTAACAAATGAATTTCTTTACCAGGTTCATGTTAAAGGGCTTGTCTGCAGCAGACAGAAAAGTGCTTTGACATTTGCAATATCTATTTTCAGAACAAAATAGTGGAATAGAAGAGAGGGCAAAATTTTCTTTGTACAACAGCCATCCACTGCACCTAGCCCAGATAACATGCACCTATGTGAAGGCTTTTGGACTCTATAGTTCAGCTGTTTATTGTACTAGAAAAACTGCTGCTGTTTGGATGCATCTACACATGCACTTTAATGCACAGTAGATTATTTTACTGTGTATTAAAGTATTACATAAAAACCCATGACATTACACTAATGTGCAGTAAAATAATCTACTACACATTAAGCAACACTAAAAAAAGTGTGCAAATGTGCTACTGCACATTAGAGCAGCCTAATGCATATTGATTTAGAACCTCACATTGGAGGACACTTTTACATGTGTTCCAGGGGTGGGAGGGAATCCCTTTAATTAGACCTGCTCTAATTAAAGTGCTGCTATGTCTCCCATATCAGCATCTCTGTGCTTAAAAATGGCGGCAGGAGCACTTGAACTAAAGCTCATTCAATAAGCTTTATTTCAGGTGCCCCCAGCACCAATGTTATGCATGGGGATGTTGATACATGAGACACAGGATGCTGCTGGAGTGCGAGTCTGCTCCAAGCCGCTGGAATTCCAGCACAGTGGAGCAGCCTTCTCGCTCGTGTATAGGCACTCCGAGTACTAAATGTAATGCACATTAGAAAGGTGCATTAATGCACATGTAGATATGCCCTTTGAGTTGTAAGAGGTCAGTTAGAACCATTCTTTCATAGAAAAGAGGGTGAATTTTTCTCTGATGTCAAAATGTGATGAAATAGTTGTAATGTTGTAATCCCACCTGAAGAAACATGGGAAATGTGGTTTCTGAGGGTTACAAGAGTGCTCTGCCTCACTGAGTGGGAAGATGCAAGAGTGAGGGTTGTCACAGGAAAGTGCCAAAGGAGCATAGGCCTTGGATGGGAGGGGGGTTAATTTTTTGCATACTTATCTTTGCATTTTTCAAGTGTTAAATGCTAACTTACTTTTATATTTATTTTGGCAATTCAAGTGTCTAGTAGGCTGTATTCTTCTATGCAGCCTGTAAATGATATATGTTGAGTTGAATACTTTTCATTTTATTCCTTTCCTTATCCTAGAAACAGGGAAAGAATTACCTCAAGAGGAAAGGGAATTATTATTTTTGCTTCATAATGTCCAGGGCAAGTAGAGCAAACACTGCAAATATAAAATATCCTGTTTTCCTGCTGGCAGCAGGACAAAAAAAATCCCAAACAAAACAAACCCAGGGCTGGTTACCTTGCCAAAAAAAGAAAATTAAGAGCTTGGTGTTTTGGAAGAAGGAAAAGGAGAAGAGCAACTTTGACCTATGTCTTACTGATATCAGTGGGAATTTTGGTCAGACCCAATAAGTGGAGAGAACAATGAGAGATTTTATTTTTCTCTCAAAAACATAGAGATTATTACAGATGTTACTTACTAAGAATGCATTTGTATTAGGTCGCTGTTAATAAAAAGAATGTACTTAAAATATATTTTTTTCAAATTACTGAACAAAATGGTTACCCTTCATCCATTTGTGTTCACGTATATTGCATCTCTTTGAAGAACCTCATCTGTCTTATATAATGGCCCTTTATATCCTTTAAAAAAAGTAAAAAAACATGATATCAGGCACACAAAAGACAGCAGCTGGCAACAAATTTCATATTTACAATACAATGAAAACCTTAATCGCCTTTATAATCCACCAGGCAAATGCAACTGTATTCTAAACATTCACTAAGTATATTATGTTAGAAAAGAGCGTTTGTTCATTTTATATCCTGACAAATGAATGTTTTTGTGGTGACATTTCTCAATCTTCCTCTTTTTTTTTTATTTCCATCTTTTTCGTCAAAGAGGATCATCAAGTGACCTTGAAATCTGCACTGGCATTTTCTTGGCAGAAAGGGAAGCTCTCTTTTCTCATTTGCAAAAATGAATAACAATTTGATCATTCTTAAACTTCTAAAAGGTTAATTATGCTCTCTCCATGAGCACTGAATGAAAACCTGCTTTATCTCTGCCCAAATGAAACCCACAGGGCTCCCATTCCCTCTAACTCTGCCTGGAGACCAAATCCTGCAAGCTGTCAATTAACTCCTATCAGCTCATAGATCTGTGTAAGCTGCAGTTGATTTTCTCATTCCAAAACTATGACAGCTCTCATTTGCCAGAGCTGTCAGTGATTTTAAAAATTTCGCAGCAGGAAAGTGTTATCTGGCTGTGGATTTGGTGGATAGAAAAAGAAAGACCAAGAAAGAAAGAGGCAAAAGGATCCTGGGTTAGACAGAGTTCATTTTAGCTCTGAGATTTTCATCTGTTGCAAAGCCCTACTTGAACTCAAGTTGCTTGTTTCAAACAATAGTACAAACTCAACGTGTTGTGGGCTACAAAGATGATTCCATAACTAGGTGGCTTTTAAATATTACTGCACAATAACATTCAGTCAGCTATGAGCCAAGATTTGGAAAAACTAGTAAAATAGAATAATCAACATTAAATGTGTACCCAGCTACTATTATTTCCTGGCCATAAAACGGCTATTTAGTTTTGAAGTTTGAAATGGTAAACTCAAAAGGCAGGCTGAGAGGCAGTGAGCATTTGATTTCATTTTTAGCTTATAAAAATACTATTCTCAAACAAAATAAGAGAAGATGGATTGACTAGTGAGATCACTATATTTTTTTCTGCTTATTTTTTTTTCATAGTACAGTGCGATCTTGATAAGTCATGAACAACTACAGTTTGCGGTAAAGTCAAAGGAAAATTTACAATGGTCCTAAACTCCTTTTGTATCAAAGTATTAGTAGTTACATTTTAAAATATAATTTATAAATGGTTGTTCTTGCAGTTGAAGCATATGTCTGTATTCTTGATTCTGTTCCTTGCTCTGCACAGATTTCCTGCTGACCTTGGGAAGCTGTTCATCTTTACTGAATGTTGGTGTATCATCTAGGCAATAATACTGATTAAAATCTGTTTTAAAAGATTAGATAGTTGTGAAAATATCATATTTTGAATACAGTTGATTTTTTTAAATGACAAAACTTTGTGAAAATGTTTGCCCCAAAAAGTAGGCAAATCAAGGATTTTTTTTCAACCTAAAAGTAATTAAAATGGAAAAATTCAAAAAATATCAGACCTACCTAGTTTCTTTCTCTTATCAAATAGACAATAAGCTCCATGAGAAAATGATTCTCTCTTATAATCTTATAGGTTTGTACAGAACCTATAGAGACCTTGATGTTGCTTGAGGTTTAAGTGCTTTCATAATGAAGAGAATAACAGGCTCATTGAGGTTTGCTTTTGAAAAGTACAATATGAGGATGAATGAAGTAAGTGAATTCTGGAGCATGAATTAGCTCCATGCATATACAAATGCTCCTCCAAAGATTTTCCTTCTCTCTCAGCACTATCCTTTTAGCTAAAATGTCCCCAAATGAATCATTACAAACTTCTAAGTCAGTTGGAGGGGGTCAGAACCTTGCAGGATGAAGTCCTCTGCTATTATTAGGAGTTACGTTAAAATCCTGACTTCACTAAAGTTGATGTCAAAACTCCCATTGATGTCAAATCACCTCTAGCATCAGTAATCTCAAAAAATGATGAATTCTTGGACAACATGGGCAAGTCACTATGACTTGGTCTAATAGGGAGGAGAAAATAATTTTTAAATAAAGACAAATTTAAAATTAGTCATGTTCTGAATAACCCCCACACACACTTGGCATATCATTCTGAGAAGATGTACGTTTTCATTTTAGCGTTATAATTCACCTTTAAAAAACCTAGTAGTACAACAGTGCTGATTTCTCAACAGTAATATAATTAGCAAGGTGGTATTGTGATAGATTTTTTGACAAACCTCTGAAATATATTACTATGCAGTATATAAAAAAGGTCTTTATGAGGTTTTATCCCCTTGTTCATTACACAGAAAAATAAATACCTAATAGTATATTGCAGGATATATATTATTTATACACTATTCTTCCATTCCTGTAAGAAGATCTCGTGAATGTTACAACTTCACAACAATTTAATTAAGTTTTAACTACACCAAGAAGCTTTAATGAAAAATACATAGTTTTATAGTGTCCTAACTGTGCTACAAAGACCACCTGATACAGTGCAAGAAAGGAAATTATATCAGGCAATTAGTTTTATATTATTAATATGTATTATTGATACTTGCATTCAAATATCACATTTAAGTTCATTTCTTACTTATGATGGACTACTCATGAAGCCTTGTGTTTCTCTGTGTTTCCATATACCTGAAAAATTTTGGAAAAGTCCTACTAGCTGGGGGCAAAGAGTCATTGAGGCATTTTACTAAATCTAAGATATTGATCTAGTAATGGTCCTCAGTCTTTTGAAAAAAATTTCATTTTAATATTTAATATCCACTAAGGATCAGTTTCAGTTTAGTGCCAGAGGTACCTGCATTTCAGTCCCAAAACCTAATATCTAAGGCCATTTGTACACACCACAGGGGTTTACTTCAGTTTAATTTTTCCTAAATTGAAGCAATGGGTTTTTAAAAACATCGCTTCAATTTAGGGTGAAGTAAACCCCCATGGCATGTACCCAAGGGTCAGGCCCAATCCTTATTTGCCTCTCCAGAGGCAGGGAGGGGAGGGCGAGCTGCCAGAGGGCTGAGTGGACCCTGAGTTGCGGGGGAGTAGTGATGGCACCACCCACGTGGCTCCCACCCACAGGCACCCAGCCCAGATGGTCCTGGGAGGCACTGCAGCCACAGAGGGAAGCACCAGGCCCCCACGCAGCTCAGACAGGCAGGCAGGCTCTGGGGGGGGGTCTGGGGG
>NW_017729024.1:4661526-4673384 GCF_001723915.1 Gavialis gangeticus | reverse complement strand
TTTTTTTTTTTCCTTTAGTGGTGCCTGCCTGCATGGCTTACTGCCAGGCTGCCTGCACAGCCCGAGCTGCACAGGGCCCAGTGCTTCCCTCTTCAGCTGTAAGATAGCAAACTAAAACACCTCAGACATGTTTTATTTTGTGGTGTCCCAACGTCATTTAACACACATTACACCACCGACGTGTAAAAAGCTGAACCATTAAAGTGGTGCAAAAGGGCATTAAGTCACTTTAAAGGCCAATTTTGTGATGTATATAAATGGCCAATATGCCTTATCTCTAGGGGGTGAGCCAGTTTAACTGGATTTAGGGACCTAGTATTTTTATAGAGTCAAAGGGAAACTTAGGCTGCCCCAAAGAGCAATGACATTTAAGTATGTAAATGGTTAATTCAGGGAATGGAGAAAGACAGACAACTGCAATGGAAAATTGAGAAGGTCAGGAAGTGCTTAGAGAAATAACAGCACTGAGCATATGAGGTATGTCTGAGCTTGGGTACCTTTCCATTTGCAGTCCTGTTTCTGAGGTATTGAACCAATGGTGGTGCTTAGCATCTGCCCAAAAGGCTAGTGGTTATAGCTATTCTCATAAATCTAAGACTAGTGTCCTAGGCTTTCCTTAGCCCAAGAGGATTCAAGCATGCACAGCACGCTTCCTAGTATCTACTGTAAAATGCATAAAGGATCCAAGAATGGAATCTACCTTCCCAAGAGGTCAACACCCACTAAGCAACAGAAACCTATTCCCTTTTGTTTGTTCTACTTCCCCATGACACACATTCTTGGTTGCTAATGTGCCCAGCTTCAACAAGAGGGATGGAAAGTGTCCTTCCCTAACATACTGTTTAGTAGCCAGTAAAAGCAACCTCCTGGGAACTAGAAGAAGTGGCATTCTATTTTTTAGAGTGAGCCTGGTCTCTGTCTAGAAGCCTGGTCTCTGTCTTCTTGGATGAGTGCTATAGCTACTAGGATATTGATCAAAAAGCAAGCTTAACCTTCAGATACCTTCCTGCTGTAACTTTTTCCCTCTGATCATGTCCAAAAGACTTGGGTAGATGCCTAGGGAACTTTGCAGTATGAAGTTGGGGTGCTTAATAATTTTAGGCACCAAATGCATTCTGTATCTGCCTGTGCAGGGCAAATTTGAATTAGTCTTTTGGACTTAGGTTACTAAACTCCACCCAAATTCCAATTATCTGCTTACAGAATAAATTCAAACTTTGAAAGAGTCCTTCAAGGATCTCTCAAGCACCAAGTATACTGCAACAGAGCTTAGGCAGGAGTTAGGTAATAAAACTGGATTGGTTCTGGGAACACACAAAAGCCAAGAGAAGGCCCTTGAACCTAGACACAGAGGACATGTCCAGACAAGCACACTCAAGCATTTCTCTGGGGACAAATAGTAGAGGCACATAGTTGTACTGCTGCTGCATGTCCTCAGGGAACTGTCCTATACACGTGCTCTGGCACGCAGCAAATTTCCCAAGGTGGGCTAAGGAAGGCTGGGGTCAGAACCTGGGCTGGTCAGAACAGCCTTACCTGGGGTCTTGGGAGACTTCTGGGGCTGAAGCCATAGGTGGCAGAAGGCTGGAACTAATGGGCCTTAGCCCCCACAAACAAAGGGCAGT
This sequence comes from Gavialis gangeticus, assembly GCF_001723915.1. Taxonomy (NCBI): domain Eukaryota; kingdom Metazoa; phylum Chordata; order Crocodylia; family Gavialidae; genus Gavialis; species Gavialis gangeticus. Next base: position 4,671,759 of record NW_017729024.1, on the reverse strand, counting down.
GGTGGCAGCACAGAGAGCCACAGGGCAGCTCAGGCACAGGCTCTGGCAGCTGCAGCAGGGGATGTGAACAGACACAGGCATGCAACCACAGCCTGCAAGCAGCCAGGATCGCAACCCAGTGGCATGTGAAACACTGCCCACCACAGCAGGCACGTCTGTGAAGGGGAAGGGGTATGTGGGGGCAGGGAGATTGAGGCCCCCAGGGAAGAAGTGTGGCAGAAGCAGGGGCAGGGGCTGGAATGAATGGGGCCCCAGGGTGGGTTGTATGATGATTAGTTCCTGGGCAGCTCATCCAGAGATGTGGGGGGCTCCTGCTGCTGCGCACACCCTGGTGGAGGCACAGAGGGCACATGCCCCCTGGATTTGTGCATGGGGTGGAGACATGCTGCTGCTGTGGGATGGGACTCTGCGCCCTGCTGCCACTGCCTAGGAAGCCATGCAACACCATGTGCCTGCCACCACCAAGCTGTGCCATGTCCCCTGCCTGCCCAGCGACAGTAGACACTTGGCAGAAGCATCATGTGGCTCCCAAGGCAGTAGCAGCGGGGCACAGAGCCTCAGCCCATCTCCACCCTGTGTACAAATCTGGGGAGCATGTGCCCCTTTTGCCTTCCCTGGGGTGCATGCAGCGGCAGGATTCCCCCTGCACCTATGGACAACCGCCTTGGCTCCAACTATTCCATGACCTACCCTGGGGCCCCGTTCACCCAGCTCCTGCCTCTGTCTCTGCCCCACTCTGTCCCTCACTGTGGGGGCCTTGATCTGTCCCCCACACCTCTTCCCTCTCCCCACAACCTTCCCCTCCACAGAATTACCTGCTGGGTGGTGTGTGTGTGTGCGTGTGTGTGTGTGTGTACTCAGCCTCCCCCCCCCCCCCAACCTTCCCCTCCCCAGAATTTCCGGCTGGGTGGGGTGTGGGTGTGCGTGTGTTTGTGTGTGTACTCAGCCTCCCCCCCCCCCCCAACCTTCCCCTCCCCAGAATTTCCGGCTGGGTGGGGTGTGGGTGTGCGTGTGTTTGTGTGTGTACTCAGCCTCCCCCCCCCCCCCAACCTTCCCCCCCCCAGAATTACCTGCTGGGTGGTGTGTGTGTGTGCGTGTGTGTGTGTGTGTACTCAGCCTCCCCCCCCCCCACAAATAATATTTTCTCCTTCTGCTTATGGCTGCAGCAGCAGTAATCCAGGCATGTGGAGCCTGACCAGCAGCCAGAACATGGCTCTGGCCAGCCAGGCTCCAGTTTCAGGCAGCACACACTGCAACCATATGCAAAGCCTCAATTTTTTTCTCCATTTTTTTTAGTTATTGGGATTTTCCTGTATCTAATTTTATGGGCATGCTGCAAATATGCAGCACCATGAACAAATCAATGTGCACCGCATTGCAAATATACAGTGCAGCAAACAGATCCATGTGTGTCTCATATGTTTTATGGAGCCTCAAAAGGTTTTGAGGTACCACAAACTACACATTCCCACTCGTGTGAACATGGCCAGAGGCTGCTTACAGATGTGGGGGGGAAAAAACAGCGCTTTACTTTCAGCTCGGTGCACCCCCGCACCGTCTGTATAAATCATGTGCTTATTGCCACTTTCATCTAATAGGATCTCTATGCTATCCTACTGTGTCTCAGTCCTATTATTGACAGTCTACCTCTACCACCAGCAGGATAATTTAGTCTCATTGGGCGCATATACATGTGCAGTGAGGCTGCTCTGATGCTCTGTAGTTATAGACTTGATTAATTAAGTCTGCTGGAGTTGTAGTAATTACCATGCTCCAGTAGACTCCAGCATCATATATATCAGTGTCCCTGCACTGAAAAATGGTGGCAGGGGTGCTTTAATTAAAGCTCATTGGACAAGCTTTAGTTAGAGCACCCCTGCCACCATTTTTCAGTGCAGGGATACTGATACATGTGATGCTCTGGACACTTAAATTAGAGCAGCTCTGCCCTCCCCACTCCCCTCCCGCTCCCCGAGCATGTGTATAAATGACTTTTGTCTTTTTTCTTATAAGACTGCCAAAATGCACTTTGAAAAAGCTAACTTCAGTATTGCAAGTCTAGCCATGTTAATGTGGCACTTCACCTGGGCTAACTTACCTTGCTTTTCAGCAGAGTTAATTAGCTGGATAAAGCACTGTGTTAATTCCACTATGCTTTTTCTAGTACCCAAACCAATTTTAAACAAGCTATAGGCACTGCATTGTGTAGACTTATCCTTAATTGTACCATGTTAAAAACCTCAACAATCATCAATTGTATTTGCATAATGGTATATGAGCAGGGTTTGCTGCAAACGATCAGATAAGAACAAACTCAATCACCCATTTTAAACTTCTGCTCCTGAAAGGGTGTTTGCATATATTTTGAAATTGAGAGTATGTTCCAGTTTGTCAATAAACTTCTAGTAATCTGCCATGTTGCTCAATAGACTATGGGGACACATGAAAGCAGTACAAGGAGACACAAATCTAAGACTGATTGACAGCTCTAGTTTGCTATTCTGACAAATAATTTACATGTCAGTCAATACGATGCTATGCATTGACATGAACAATGTGTTTTTTTATTGGCCAATATGCCAAGTATTTATCAGAATAATGAGCTAGAGCCAATGTCCATCACTGACTTTCTTCCAGATAGTGATTTTTTATCAAACTTCAGAAGTATCAATGCATAATAACTACTTCCATCATTATTAGTGTACTAAATATACAAGGAGAGTATAGAGTTATAAATGGCATAACAGCTGAAGTTTTACCAGCAGTACATGGATCATTGGTAATAGTGTTGATGACACTTTCACTGGTAATGTTATTTTGGACTTCGTCAGGAAAACAACACTGAAGAAAATAGTAATTGGTGCAGGCATCCAAAGAGTGTATCCATGAGTGCAGGAGCAAAGGAGGTAAACAAGTTGTCAGGGATACCCAGACAGTTCACAAGACATTTATTTAGATACAGTTTTTAGAACTGTGTCTTCCTTAATATGAAGCTTTACACTCTGAAAAATCTAAGGGAAATAGTGTGTGCTGGGTTGACATTAATAAACATGTTATGTGCTGAATCATATTTAACAATTAATGATACTAAGGGACAAGTACTCCATCTCATCACAAAGTGTAGATAGGAGTTCTGTATGGGCAAAACAAAAGCCACAGAACACCAGCAACCTACTTAATTGCATCTGCCTTCATCTGCAGTAGCTTCTAAGAATTTGAATTTCTTGCTGTCCTCAGCTGAGCCACAAGCCCCTCTCCTGCTATAAATGTTCTTGAAGCCACTGTGCAGCACAGTCTTACCACTGGAAAGGATCTCAGTCTACTTTCCTTGGTCAGTAGAACCACAACTTTTTCAGTACCTTTCTGATTATATGCGTCTTGGAGAAAGGATGAGGAAGAAGAGTTGGGATTAAGTCCATGTATTTAATGTCCAGCATACCAGCATCCTCAAAATACTGCATCCATAGACACCTACACAAGCTCAAACTTTTGTATGAGCAATTTTCAGATGTTCACGTGTTATATTTGCTAGTTCAGTGCTTTGGTATGTGACAGTATGCATACGTTGTCATTGGGGGGTTTTTCCAGAAGCACCTGCTAGGCTTTGAAAATATAGCTCTACATATTCTATTTTTTCTCTGAATCTAATTGTTTCAATGGAAAGCTAAGAATGAATAAGCAGCATACACCACAGAAAAATTCTGCTTCTAGTAACAGGTAAAATAGCAAGTTCACTTAACTTTCCTGTCAATTCATTTCTTTATAGTTTTATTCCAAATATACTTTGTTATGATGATTTATCTAGTGTTCCAAGATACTAATACATAGCTAGATTTACAGAATATATTTAGACGGTCATCATTTGGAGTAGGGTCCTATCCAAGTCCCTTTAAATGAACAGAAAGACTCCTCCTGCTTTCAGTGTGAGCTAGATCAGGCCTTTAGCACTTTATTTTTTTAAAGCAACATTAAGCGTGGCTGTTCATTGACATTGTTTCCCAGACACCAGCAATTGTTCGCTGACCCAGATATGAACTTGTATTTTTTTTCTGTCTCTGTTTATAGAGTCTCTTTCTCTGTCATGCTTATCTACCCTAGTCACAAAGACCTGTTTAACTTGCTGTGAAGTTGTGATGGACCAAATTAGAAAGCTTGCACAAAACTGTTTATAGCTGGGTCTGTCAGTGCTAGTAAAAAAAAAAAAATAGGCAGAGAAATAATATTTACATAGACCAGAGCCCTCTATTTTACTGTTGCTCCCTCCTTGCCAATATTCAGCTGCAGGAAAGGAGATTATTACTCAAAGAAAGGAGAGGAAAATGCACTAGAAGAAGCTGACCTAAATTGCCTCTCTCGTCAACTTAATACTTCCATTGGACAAGAAAAGGTGGTAAGTTAAGTTTCATGTACTCATGGGTTTCTTTCTGAATTCTTGCCCATTTTTTGAGGAATGTTCATGCTTTTCCACTTCTCCAAGCCCTTTCCCCCAGCAAAGAAATCACAGGTTCTTTGTCAGGCTGACAAAGGCTGTGAAAGCCATAAAGGAAGTAGAGTTTACCCCAAAAGGATAATTTCTGCTGAAAAATCTAAATTTTACTCAGATATAAAAATCATGATAACTAATACATCTTGTAACACAATGAGTTCTGCTATATCTGGATTCCGTATAAACCTGTTCTTTATATATAGCCCACCCATGTCAGTCTGAATCTGCTTGTTACTAAAAATATTCATTTTAATTGCTTTTACTACAGAGAAAAATCCTAAATAAAAGTTACATGTCTTGTGACACATTCATTCTTTGATGTTATAAAATAGAGCCAGCTCTAGTCTCAGTTTGTAGCAGAGTTACTTTGTACATGCACTGGTATGTCCTATCAATTAAACACTGCATGCATGTCCAGAAAGTGTCTTGGGTTTGTACATTTTTGGGTTTTTTTAATGGAGGTCATGCATGTTCACTTTTTCTTTTATTTTCAGTATTTCAGAACCTCTAGGAATAAATATGCTAAGTCAGAGATATAAAGCTCATTTGGTCCCACAGGCCAGACAACCCATCTCTGGTGTGTAACTGGGTGGCCTCATCATCAGGTGTCCACCAGTCGCCCTGTTCCTAGGGTAACTGCCTGTTCGTTTTCCTGCCACACCTTGATGGAAAAATATAAGAGTTGTTACTAACGTGGGAGGCTACCCATTATTTGCCCTGCTAACAAGGGCCTAATACCTGCTCCGACCTCCTCTCCACAGGTCCCATGCCTCACAGATGTTACTCTGGTGTTACTTCTCCAGCCTATGGCTGAAGCACACTGGGCACACAGTTGTAACTCTTCACAGCAGCCCTGGAGGGCCACTCACATGCCACCCCTCTCTTACCGGGATCCCATTTACTCCACTGGCTCTCACCCAGCCTCTTTCATACTGCCCTCCCTCAGGGCCACACTCATCCCACCTGGTCTCTCCTGGTTTCGAGCTTAGCTCTCCTCACCTTGGTCAGCCCTGGTGCAGTCTGTTAGGTGTCTCCTGCTACCCTCACCTCAGCACTGACTGAGCGATTCTACAACTATAGGCCTATTTTGCTCCTGGCCCCTTGCCAAGCCACTATGCCTCCACTGGGCCTCCTCACTTGCCCACATTCACAGGGCTGCTCTAATCGTCACTCTTCTCTCTCATTACTCATCACCAGGCTTTACCCTACCACCTGACCATGACCTCAGTTCCCTCCTTTGGCCTGGGGTCTGCCTCAGGGCTCCTTAATGAGCCCTGGGCTCTCCCTGCTCATTAGAACACCACCAGGGATCTTGGACTGGGATTATAAGGCACCCCAACCCACCTTTCACCAGGGAGGTAACTGGCCTGGCATTTCCTGGGGGCTCCCATGACACTAGGAGCCCCACCAGATCACCCTTCCCTGGCAGGCTGCAGTTTTATGTCTTACCCAGGACAAAGGGGTCACCTCCACCCCATGGCCCCTGCCCATACCTCCTGATATTCCCAGACCAGCCTCTCAGCCTGATGATATCTCCTTCCTTCCTGCTGCAAACTGCAGCCCATCTTATATCACTAGGCCAAAACAGCTATCCTAATCAGGCTGCTGCCTGTTTTCTGCCCTTAAAATGGCAGGCAGTGACTTGTCACCTTGGCTTCCAGAGTCACTGTATTGGCAGGGCTCTGGAATCCAGGAGGTAAATGCTGCTGCTTCTGTCAATCTGAGTACCCAGCAGTGACCCAACACACCAAATTCAGCAGTGGAAATAGAGGTGCAGGGGTGGTGTTTCATCCTTTTAGTTCTGGAGCCATGGCAACAAAGCAGCTCCAGTAGCTACACCAGCCCCACAGGCCACAGTTTCACCATCTGGGAGTGGTCAGCTGGATAACCAAATCTCTCAGGAAACATTATGCTAATTAGAAGACCAGGAAAAAGAAACCCTTCCCACTTCTTTTGTATGTGTTGCAAGTGTTCCTATATGAACCATGATGGGGGGGGAGGGGAGGGGAGGAAGAGAGAGAGAGAGAAGGATACTAGCATGAAAAAGTAACAGTTCAATGGAAAACAATCTTCAGTCTAAAACTCATTCAGAGTATAAACTTCATCATCAGTGAAACTAATATATCAGAGCAAATAGGAAACAAGCATCCATTTTCTGCTGGGAAAGGAAAGGTAAAAAAAATGGGGACCCATTTGGCTTTCCAAAAAAAAAAAAAATTCACTATAAAGAAAATAATCAAGTCTGCACCCAAATTATTGGTACTACTTCTTTGAAAAAAAAAAGGAGACTGCATATTGGAATAGTATGTAGTGGGCCTGCTATACATAGCATAACACTACAAAGGAACGGAGAGTCTTGGCATGGTCACTTAAATGTGTCCCATCTGATGTCTGCTTCTGTTTTAAGTTTAAAAAGAGCAAGAGAGACCAAAAGAAAAAAAATAAGTCATTGTCTTGTATTCTGCAGACAGACAAAGCTCTCCAGGAACTATAATACCTGCAGAATTAGACCTGCATTGGCTTGGGAATTTCACTGGCCTATGAGTTACACACATTTCATTGTCTGTAGAGTTGCATAAAAAAATTAAATAGGAAGATTTAAAAAAACCCAAGGAAAACATTTAAAGGGCAAATGATAACTGAGGCCATTGATTTGCTGATAACAACGAGTAAAGGGCTGACTCATCTGGCCTCCTTTTGTGGCAAATTAATCATACTCATTGGTCCCCTATTTTTTTCCCCTTTTACTGTCCTTAAACAGATTTACTGTCTGGAAACTAATATCAAATTCACATTTCTACCCAGAAAAAAGCAGGGACTTTGATGCTTTATTGTCTTATCCCATTACACCTCCCATAAAGCAAAAGCCGACAGATTCACATAGCAATCATTTCAGCCTGAATAAGCAAGTTTTCTCTTCTTTTACTGGATAGGTTGTTTAACAAGTTGTAGTGGTGAATCTGTTGTCTAATATTTACCATGATGTGTAGGACTTTGAAATAAGGTATTTATTTAAAAGTTAAAATGATATTTGGTTAAAATAGCATTTTCCCCTGTGATGAAAATGAGATATTAATATGATTATAACATATAAAACATCCTCATTTTCTCATCCTCATCACAGCAGTGTCAAACTCACCTTGGGCCTAGCAGCTGTGGTGGCAATAGGTCCAGCAGCAATTACAAGGGTTCCAAGACAACGAGTCCAGGGGTAGTGGCTCCAACTTCCATTGCCCATCAGTAGCTCAATTGGGCTGGATACAGTGGCTCCATGGGGCCATATGTTTGACATCCCTGGTGTTTCATAACCTTCAATGTGTAATGCCACAATTTATGCAGTTGTTACATGAAATGCAGTCTAAAATGACAAAGACTGAATCAGAGGGAGTTCCTCACAACACATGCACATCAGTGAACAAAATATAACTTTTCAACAGCAGCTTTGTTGAAGTGAAGTAATTACGTGTATGAAAGCATTTGGTCTTTAAAGAATAAGTAAACATATGTTATTTTTAGACTGGCATGATGATAAATGCACTAAACATGGAACGTGGCCTCTCAGAAATTGTTCCTGCTCAGACATGCGAAAAGTGTTGCACAGTGTTACATAACTGGACAGAGACTCCTATTCTACTCTGTGGAGAAAGTTGATTATAATCCTTTGTAAGTGCCAGACCAGTTTGATTGGACTCAGCAAACATTGCGCAAACCAGCTCTGGTAGTTAGAAACCATCCCCATTTATAGTATTTCTCATGAAATGACTGTGCTGTGTGAAATACTGAAATAATGTTTTAAATGGTTGTTTCTTAACAGTTGAGACTGGATAGAGACCACCAGATTGTTTCTTTTATTCATGAATGGTTTGAAAGAGACTTTCAATAAAGATGCTTTGCAGCTCCAAACAATAGCTTTCCAAATTTAAATGATCAAACACATGCATTAGAGTTCACAAAAACATCTGCAAATCATTACAAATAGATACTTTCAGGTTATAGCCTGAACAAAGGTAGAGGGAGAATAATGACAGTAAAAAATACACATGAAAGACTTGGCAAAATATCTTGCTCCTCTACAAATGGGACCCAGTTAGGGGAGTTTCAGTTTGCCTTTGGCTACTATTTCGAGACCTGAAAGATGCAAACTCAGGAAGACAAACTAACATTGTATTAATGATCTCAGATCACAACATTTTTAGTAGTCAAGTTAGTCTGGCTGGCATGCAGATTTGTTTTCTAAACAAAAAGTGGTGCTTTCTTTCTAAACAATTCATTGTGAGCTATTTGTCATTGCAAACTGCTTCTGGCAGTTGACCAATTCTTTTCAGAGATTCTTTCTTTAAACCAAATGCCCATTAAAACCTTTCCACTCAACAATGGCATTGATTCATTCTTAATAAAAAAATTGCTCTAATTACTGTATTTGTTAGAGGAAAAGGTAAAAAGTTCTGTATCCCAAACAAAACTGTTAACACAACAATATAACTTTTTTTTCTTTTTCACCCCTTGTATCTTGTAGTAAATATGCAGTAAAATTGCAGTAAGTTTTATTCCTATAATTAGGGAACTACAGACCTTATAAGCTAGAAGTAATGTTGTCTGAGTAGGGGCTACTGGATTGGGACCCATCCCAGTTTTAAATTATGTTTCTCTTCTCACCATGGGAAGAAAGCACAACAAAAGTACATTGAGGAAATATTACTGAATAAAATATACCCCAGTTGTAGAGAGAGAAATTCTGGACATTTGAGATAAAAGATCACTTATTTTTTAGAACAAGTTTTAAAGCATATAGTTACATTGTTTCTCATTCTATTTTCTCCTTCTCTGTTAATATAGTCTTTGCTTTTTTGCTATTCAATATTATTATTACACAGGTAATGTGATGTATTCATCAAATACATTGACCCATCTGGTGGTGTTGGTCATAGTGATGGTAGATGTAATAATAACATCTTCCTTTGTACACAGTAAAGATAGTTTATATAGAGGACATTAGACTAGCAAGTGAGAAATCTGGAGTCCCGGTCCTATTGTCACAGCTACTTACATGATCTTGAGAAAGTCACTAACCCATTCTGGGCCTTAGTTTTCTTACCTGTAAAGTGGAGGTAATCCTCCCTGCCTCCAAAATACAGTCTCGTGCACCTGAGTTCAATAGAAAAACACATAAATACTAGGGCTGTGCGAGGCTTCGGACCATGCTTTGGATCTAGAGAAGTTTCGTACGTTTTGGCATCCAAAGCAGCATGTCTGAATTGAAGCGCTGGCTTCTTTAGGCTTCCTGAAGAGGTTCAGAGCTTCTGAACTGCTTTGGAAAAGCTTTGGAGTTGCTTTGGAGATCTGGCCATAGGGTATAATGGGGAATCAATGAAATATCTATAACTTTGTTGTTCACTGTCTGATTTGGATTAAACTTGCAGGGGTGGTAGCCTCTGCTGAGAGAATGAAGACTGCCATGTTTCAAGAAGTAAGATGCAGGGGTTTGGGAGGAACTGCACCGCAAATTCTTGAAAGCAAAACTCATGTCATGTGTATGTGTTACACCACAGGGGGATGATAACTGCTGGGGTGGTGGCCCCTGCTGAGGCCACAAAGCCTGCCAAGTTTCAAGAAGATAGGTGCAGGGGTTTGGGGGGGAACTGCACCTCAAGCTGCAGACAAGCAAAACTTGTGACATGAGGGACACTGTGTGTTAAGGAGCAGCAGGGTGAAAGCAGCAGGGATGGTAGCCCCTGCTGAGACCACAA
>NW_017729024.1:4660675-4661427 GCF_001723915.1 Gavialis gangeticus | reverse complement strand
GTGGGAACTACTGCAGGCCTGGCTGCTAAGCTACTGTGTTACCAGTTACTAATCAATCATGATTCACTCAGGGACCAGCTCAATATACAGTAGCTAATGTAACCAGTAAACGAGAAAGGATTAACATCTACAAAACCACAGACTAAAAGAGGAAATAATCAATACAGACAATCAACTGCCCCAAGACAGACAGAGTCAAATGCACAAGCACCCATGTCACGAGTTTTGCCTGTCAGCAGCTAGAGATGCAGGGCCGCAGAACCCAGAAGACCCTGCACCTATCTCCTTGACAGCTGGCAGGCCTCATAGCCTCAGCAGGGACTAGCAGGCCTGCAGCTTTCATCCTGCTGCGCCTTAACACACCCACTGTCACCCATGTCACAAGTTTTGCTTGAGGTACAGTTTCCCCCAACCCGCTAAACCTGTCTTCTTGAAACTTGGCAAGCTTCATGGCCTCAGCAGGGGCTACTACTCCTGCAGTTTTCACCCCCCTGTGGTGTAACACATACACATGACATGAGTTTTGCTTTCAAGAATTTGCGGTGCAGTTCCAAAGTTGCAGTAAAAACAACCGTTATAGATAGTTCATTGATTCCCCATTATACCCCATGGCCAGATCTCTGAGGCAGCTCCAAAGCTTCGGAGACACTTCAGCCAGAACAAAGCAGGAAACCAATCCAGAGCTCTGCATCAGATCGCTGACATCTGAAGCGGCTGGATCTGAAGCCAGATCAAATAGCTGCCTACTCGCA
>NW_017729024.1:4651167-4655317 GCF_001723915.1 Gavialis gangeticus | reverse complement strand
AGCCTCAGCAGGGACTAGCAGGCCTGCAGCTTTCATCCTGCTGCGCCTTAACACACCCACTGTCACCCATGTCACAAGTTTTGCTTGAGGTACAGTTTCCCCCAACCTGCTAAACCTGTCTTCTTGAAACTTGGCAAGCTTCATGGCCTCAGCAGGGGCTACTACTCCTGCAGTTTTCACCCCCCTGTGGTGTAACACATACACATGACATGAGTTTTGCTTTCAAGAATTTGCGGTGCAGTTCCAAAGTTGCAGTAAAAACAACCGTTATAGATAGTTCATTGATTCCCCATTATACCCCATGGCCAGATCTCTGAGGCAGCTCCAAAGCTTCGGAGACACTTCAGCCAGAACAAAGCAGGAAACCAATCCAGAGCTCTGCATCAGATCGCTGACATCTGAAGCGGCTGGATCTGAAGCCAGATCAAATAGCTGCCTACTCGCACAGGCCTAATAAATATAATGAAAGCATATATGAAGGGAGATGGACTCAACCCTATCTGATACTCTAAAGCATCTCTTTCTTTTCCTCTAACAATAATAATTATTTAAAAGTGAAAGAGAGGTTATCAAACGATCCTTACTTATCTTGCAATTACTGCACTCAAGAAGCTGAGGGGAACTTGCAAACTTACAAAGTCTGTTCCACGAGGCAACATTACACAAGGTTTTTGAGCAGCCTAGATTTATAGCTTGGAGTAGTGCTGACCTGATTTGTAGTATCATCCGGGCTTGTTGTATTGTCAATTTAGTGGAAACTGGATCAATTAGTGGTGCTTTGCAATTTCCTAAGAATGTGCACAAAAGGGCTGCATCCTGTCCTTGAGTACAATTGCACACAGTGCTCTAAGGAAGCAAGGATACAAACATTACAACTCCAAATGGATGACATTAGAGGGGATATTTTTTGTTGTTGTTGGAAAAGAGACAAAAGATAAATTAGGGTGATAATTTGTAAGCCAGGGAGAAAATCAGCTAACTAATCAATAACTTCCATGTTTCCAGATGGCATTTCCCCAGCTGCTGAAGTCTCAAAATATCACCCTGATGGTCTTACCAGAACGGGCATGCACAGCCAGCAGTTCAGAGAGTTTAACTTTTCTTAAGGCTCCAGGGTGACAGATGAGCATTACTGGAAAGTATAGTCATAAACAGCATAAGGAGTCAAAACAAAGGTTAAAAGTAAAATGAATACTTCTTATAAAGAAATGCACTATCCAACTCTTGAACTGTTTAAGTTTTATACATGGTCCAATAGGTAGATTATCCTTCCCTTAACTCTCCCTACATCTAGCAAATGAAACAGATAAGATATGCAAGACAATCTCCCAAGGTACTCATAGATGCAGATCAGTTGGGTCGCTTGGGGTAAAAATAGATGTTGCCAAATGGAGCAGATCAGCTGTGCCAGGATGTGTCCTGACACAGCTGATCTGCTTCACTGGGCAAAACATACATTGCCCATTGTCACACCCTTTGTTACTGAGAAACAATGGGCAACGTATTCTCCCAGGGCTTGAGGGAAGTGATCCTGTGCACCCTGGGAATTCCTGTGCGGTATTGGGAGCCTCAAGCCCTTAGAGTACCTGCCTGACTTTTCCTGCTTACCAAGACGCACTCCAGAGAGCCTAGGGACTCATGTCAGTATGCAAGAAAACCCCAACTTCCCCTGCTTCTGGAGGCACACACCAGGAATTCCCTGGATGCACAAGATTGGGTCCCCCAGAGCACCCAGGGCAGCTGGAAAGTGCAAGCAGCTCTGAGCTGCCTGTGCTCTCACACCACAACATAAACAGATGTCCATCATTAAGAATGGCACAAAATGATACTGCCTTAGTTGTGGTAACTATTTGTGGTGTGACAAGTGGTCTGGATATCTGTTTGCTTGGCCTTTGTGCCATCAAAAATGTTTTTATGAAGGTACAAAGGTGATGTCTATTCCCAACCTTATGGGCACTTAGGGTCAGAAAGACACTGGCATTCCATAAGAGAAACTCCACTTCAGCTGCATCATCAGCATTAAAGTAAGGCTCACGGGCTGGTCTGTGAATCTTCTCCCACAAGGGCAAGCAAAACTTCCAGGTACTAGAACAGTGCATATGTTGTAAAGCACACAGAATGATCTGTACCACTTTCTGTTCTCCTTTAGGGAAGACTGCACTGGTTGGAACTAGCTGGATGACACGGTGGCTTAGAGACAGGGACAACAGAGTTATTTGTTAGCTATGACCCCAAAATTTTACTTGCCCCTTTTCAGCAGCAAAAAATGTCAGAAGCAAATGTCTCAGCTTTCAGAGCATATTCTGTACTAGCGTAGAAACCATTCCTCCTTTTTTGATGACTGAGGTCTCAGTGCCCAGCAGGATTAACACCCTGGACAAATTTTAAAGGTACCAGCACCTAAGCTAGCTAGCAAATCTTTTACACATTACTGTACATCTTTAACTACACATTCACAAGTGCAACTAACTGTGCAAAGAAATGGGCAGTGTGAACAGGCAAGACGCCCTTGTGAATGTGCAGCTTTCAGATTTGCATGTCAAAGTAAATGTATGTTTGCACATCTGCACATATTTTACAAGGATATCTTACTGCAAATATCCATCTTTTAAGTAACCTAATTTGCAAAAGTTTGTGCAAGGACATTCCAAGAGAGTTAATCAGCTGTTTAAAGAAATTAGAATAATGTAGTATTGGGAAGTACAAACTTTCCCATCTTTTCTCAGCTGATCCTGGTCTGGGAGTAGTCTTCAAGCAGGGGGTGTCAAACTCACCTAGAGCCCTGAGCCAAATCTGGACCACAGGGCTTCTTGTAGGCCAGATTCAGCCAAGGCATGAGGGCTGCCACAGTGGCCACAATGAACAGTAGTGGCAGTGGTGAGGGGTCTGGCTGTGGTGAGGTAATTGCAACAGGTCTCAGGTATTCCAGGGGCAGTAGTGGTGATCCAGACCTGTCACTGATGGCCATGCCCAGATGGGCTAAAGAGCCCTAGATTCTGTGGCAGACCGTGCCCGCAGTTTCCAATGCCCACCAATAGCCCAGCACGCCAGGTAGAGAGACTCTGTGCTCTATATGTTTCACACCCCTGCCCTAAAGGACAGAGTAATTTGCATTCCTCTATTACCTGTGTCCTCTCTGCTGGACAAAGCCAATATAATATTGTTTTTGTGCTGTGTGCAAATGTGTCCATAAGTACTGGAATGACAGCCACCAATTCATTTCATATAGGTCAATGAAGAGCTCTTATATACTAACAACTTTTGGTCACTGTTCATGGAAATTTGATTTGAACCGGAAACCTGTTCTTCAGGGAAAATACCATATTTTCTCACATATAACACCCACCTTTTCCCTCATGACCAGCTGCTAGAAATTGAAGTGTGAATTATTATGCAAGAAATATGGTAAGAGCATCTGCCACTTACTGGGTGAAACCAAAAGTAAAATCTGCAGGGATCCACAGGGAGCAGAACAAAGAACAGGCTCACCTCCCTAGCTGCTGCTAGTTGCTTACTACAAGAAGAGATTTTTTTTCTTCATTATGCCATTCAAAAATAAGGTGTATATTATTTTCAGGGTATGTTGTATACAAGAAAGTGTGTTATTCTATCTCCTAGTGCTTATCTCTCCTTTCCTCTGTTGTTTTAAATAGCATTAAAATGTTTTATGGCTTTGTTTGTGATATTATTACTTTTTAAAGAAAAATGGCTGTTACGCATGAAGGCTAAAGTGCCTGAGATAACTCATGCTGCAATAATTTTAAGACTTCCCTTGTATTAAATGTGAACTTCAGTCAACAGGATTTTGGAAAGCTAATAGGGTGGAGGTAAGGTCAAGCACAACACTAATGTAATCTTCCTCTGTTCCCGTTGTCTCATTTGTTAGTTGTTATTATTATGGCTTGGGTCAAAATATTTGAAAGGAATCACATTCTTCCTGCCAAAAACCATAGCAGTAACAGACAAAAAACAAAAAGAAAAAAGAAAAAAAAAAATCTGAAGAGCAAAATTATTCTGAATTATTATTACTCTTTTATTATTACTATTATTATTACTCTTAGTGATTACTGTAGTCCTTCATTGCCTGCAGTGTAAAAATCTGATATATACCCAGAAACTATCTGGAAAATGTCTGCGTAATCGAGACATC
>NW_017729024.1:4643654-4646167 GCF_001723915.1 Gavialis gangeticus | reverse complement strand
AAAAACAAAAAACAGCCCCCTCCCCACCCCAAAAAACCCCAGTATGGAAAGTCTAGCCCTAACAGCTCCTTTTTTCTCTTTATTTCTGCATTTGCCAACACGTACAGTATATATGTGTAATATATATTTCTTCTGCATTTAGCAATATGTATGCTCTGCATGTGTATGTGTATATGTGTTTAATTTTTATCATAGTGCAAGCCTTTTTTTTTTATTTTGAGCTTCTCTGCAGACTTAGATCCCTGATTTGCAGGCAATGTAAATTAAATACAGTGTTATTACATCTACCTTTCATTTCACAGGCTTGATCCTTGCTGTGTGGGTGTACATGTACCACGTGTGTTAACCTTTTTTTTTTCCTTCTGTCCGTAATCCTTTCCCAGTAATTCCACAAGGTATCCGTAATGGAATTGTCAATCAAAAGTGAGCCAGAGGAAAATGCTGTCTCAGAGTATAAGATGGCTTGGGCAGACTCTCAATACTGCAATCCTCGGACCCAGTGGCATCTGCAAAGCTGCTGCAGCATCTGGATCCAAAGCCTGCCAATGGATCAGTTGCCATCACTAGTAAAATGCCATCCATAGGCTGATATCTGGATCCTCAAGAAAGTAAAAGAAGAGCAACAAGATGCGAAAGGCAAGTAGCAGTGAGATAGGAGGAATCGTGTTCAGCTTCAAATTAAATCTTTCTGCTTAATTTCATGGTTTTTCATGTGAAATTGTTTCTTTACATAGTAAGCTCTGACCCACTTTTACTACATTCCCCCAAATCCATGATATACTCCTAATATGATTCAAAAACATTTGATCATAGTGCAGTTAAGTAGACACTGTAATGTGCATGTGATTGAAGAAATGTGCAGTATTTGTGAGCTGGTTCTGCTTTTCATGCTAGGGCTTTTCTTAAATTAAGGGTGATGTCGTCAAAAAATAAGAAAAATAAAAAGGCTATGATAAATGTCCTAAAAAAAGCTTTGGATGTATCATTCCTCCAGAAAAGCAGACTACATACTTTAGAAGATTTAAAGGCTTTCCATAGATTTTGTGGACACTAAGCTTCATGAGCATGTGTATTATTATTATTATGTAGTTGTGGAGAACTTGCTGTCATGCAATCACTGTGCAAACAATCTTTGAACAGTAAACACACACTCTTACTTAAATTTATGAATGATCCTATAAGGTGGCCATTTATTTAAAACGTAATTACTGTAAATATGTTTTGTAAGCAGGATTCCTTTCTTCATAGTACGGTTTTATAATTATGCACACACATAATGTATTGGAAATTCACAGGTAATTAGTAATAAAAGACAATCATGGTGTGCTGTACATCATCTCTCTGAATGTTTTGAATCTCATAACTTCTTGTTTCAGTTAGATCAGTCTTTGGGGCTAATCTCTCCCACATGTGCAATGCTACAAGATTGTCTTCACTATGGAGCAAGGAGAAATTGCTTAAGTAAAGGTAGTGACTGTATGAATCATAAACCACTTTCTCAGATAAAGGCCATTAAGTAAGTCTGTGTACGTATTTGACACTTTATTTCACAGCCTTTGACAGCCCTTTAGAAGAGTTTAAGAAACCGAGATCTGACTAAAGCTTTCAAAAATTCATTGCTGAGTATTTGCTAACCTTGGTCTCTGTGATAGCTGTAGAACAAAGATAATACTCTTCAAATGGAGATAAATTACTATCTTTCTAAAGATTATCACCAGTCTTAATCGAGTTTGCTCCTACAGCTGAACGGCCAGTGACCTTGTTACTTACACAACAAACATCTCTACTATTTTATGTTTATACGTAGTATGTTTAATTTAACTAGCCTGCTGAGAACAACTCCATGGATTTGTTATAGTTAAAAATGTTATAGGTAAGTTAGGAAATTCAGCTGGCTGGGTGGCTAAGGAGCATGATGAGTAGTGCATTGTGACTGTAGTAGACTAAGAAAAAAAGAGAAGATCCCAGGAAGATGAGGAGCAGTTATGATTGTCATACTCAAAACTGAAATACTGTCCCATGGAACAGGAAGACGCGTGGACTAAGTACAGGTGTTGATGAAGCCTGCAGTGCATGTGCTGTAGCTTTCAAACTTTAAGCACCCCCATTTCAGTTGGGAGGAAGCAAAATACATATTAGGTGAAGCCTAGAGCCTGCCTACATGGCCCAAGCACAGCGGGGGTGGGCTCTAGCATGCTTCCCAGTGTGCCCAACAGGATCCCTGTGTTGCCAAAGACTCCCAAACAGAACCAAATGGTCAAGCCACCCCTGACTGGCTGCCCACCTGGGCACCCCGTGGCTTGGGACATCACAGCTGTCTACCTGGACACCCCACACAAACACACAAAACCCACACATCCTAGACACTCCCTCTCTCTCTTTCTCTCTCTCTCTCACAAACACACACACACAGAATCCAGGTATCTGGGAGACACGCACACAGAACCCAGGCATCCATGACACACACACATGCAGACACACACACACACACACACACACACACACACACACAC
>NW_017729024.1:4630818-4643541 GCF_001723915.1 Gavialis gangeticus | reverse complement strand
CACACACACACAGAACCCAGGCATCCAGGGCATGACTGAGCCACCAACTTTTACACGGCTGATGAGGATGCTGCCCACGTCCTGCACAACTCTCCATCCCTAGGGTGATGGAGAGCCGGCATACTCCCAGGGTCCCCAATTTCATCATTGCCCCCCACAATCCTTGTTCAGGGCCTGACATACCCCCTCCTGACAAAGCTTATAAGGCCCTATGGGGGTAGCTGGACTGTCAAAAGGAGCACTTCAACTACAGACTGGGCCTGGCACAGTAAGCCCATGTGGTAGAAGGACAGGGGAGAAGGCAAGTCCCCCATCGATGTATGTGGCCCCAGCCCTGAACCACAGCAGGATGTCCAGAGTCCTGGCCAAATGCTTTCTCCCCCACATAGACCAGGAGCCCTCCTCAGATGTGTAGGGCCTGAAGGCTTCAAGCTGACACCCTAGCACCAGGCCACTGGTCTGCTGCCCCGGGCTCCTTTGGCACCATTATAGGCGCCACTGCCTTCAATGTAAGCTGTCCTAGAACTATCCCTCTTCCCTTTTCCATCCACACACCCCCAGGGGGTACACACTGGGTTGCAGATGAATGTGGCACGAAGAAGAGATGTGCCTTGTTTTAATCAAAAGTTCAAGCTGGCAAACTGTTAGTGTGTTTGTTAAATTAAAACTGTGCAATGTTTCCCACTCTCGAACTTGGAACCTTCTTTTCTATTAACATGGAGAGAGTGGGGAAAGCCTCGCCTGTATCAGGTGGTTATGCCGTTGAGGGGGGAGGAGGATAGGCAGCCATGGGAGGTTCAATTTAACAAACACAAAACCTTCAGCCAGCAAGGGGAATGCCATGAACAAAGGTGACACATGGGGGGGAGCACGGGGGGGCCACTTGCACCCCCCTGAGATTGGCTGATGCTGATGCTGATGCCAGTGTCTATGGGCAGTCACAGCTCGCCACCTGCCCCCCACTCGCTGTCAACACCAGCATCTGTAGGTGGTTGCCACCTGCCGCTGCCGCTGGCATCTGTAGGCAGTCCCCGCTCACCTGCCCCCCACCATCACCGGAGTCTGTGAGCAGTTGCTGCTTGCTGCTGCTGGCATCTGCTAGCAGTCCCCACTCAGTGCTCACCACTCCCTCTCCCCCCCCCCACTGCCAATGCCACCAGTGGTGTCTGCAGGCAGACTCTGCTCACCACCGACACTGCACCTACAAATGATGCCTCCCCCCACTGCCCCAGTCTCGGGAGGCACCAGTCATTTATGGCCATGAGATAAACTAATGCCCCTTGGTTTAATTAAATGTTGCAGTTGCCAAACTTTTGGGGGGTATAATCAAGAAAAACTGTGAAACATTGCCCACTCCTGAACTTGGACCAGAACCCAGGGGGCTGCCATTCCCCACAGTGGGACCTGGGCCCACAGTGGCCTGACCTGGTGGGCTGGTGGGATGCTCTCCCTACCCCGTTCTCTTCAGGGCCCTGCATCTGTAATGGCAACTTCCAGTGACTGGGTATAACAAGTTACCCTTGGAAGGTGGGCTGAGTCAATGCCAGCCCTGTCGTCAAGTCTTGGGCAGCTTGGTATCCTGTCCCTTCTGTATTGCTGCTCCCTGGAGTGGACCCTGCCAGAGGCTTTCCTGGATCTTCAGGCCTCAGGTTGGCAGCTCCCATGTGCCAAATCTCCTGTTCTGGGCCCTTCCCTGCCCCCCAGCATCCCCCAATCAATGTGTAGTATGATGCATTCCTCCATGGCCACTATCCAGGGCCCTCTCCCCTGCCCCATGGGACTCTTGGGTGTGTCACCTTAGGGAAGAGTCCCTAGAGAGGGGTTCTCCATGGTGTGAGGGGGTGGGCAGCAGCCTACCCCACCACTCCAACCTGGGAGGACACTGGTCTCCCTGTGAGAGGTGGACCTGATGTTATTCAGGGGCATCTCTCTCAGCTCCGTAGTGGCACATGCAACCTCCCTCAAAGAGTAGTTGATCATTCATAAACCTCATTCGTGGACCTTCAAGGCATGTTCCTGGCCCTGGAAAAGTGGAGTCCACAGGCAAGAGAGGCACCGAGGGACCTCTGGTATGTCCCCTTCCTGGACTCTTTCCTCTGCCCAGGGTCAGAACCTACGCATCTGCTTGCAACCTAGCACTAACCATGGCAAGGAATGTCAATGTTGTGCCTCCCAAATGGAAAAACCCAGATGCCTAGGTCCCCCTGCTCTGGGACCTGGGAAGCCTGGGAACCCTAAGTGTCAGGGCCCATTTCTCACTGCACCTTACCTGCAGTGGTGCTCATTCATAGATGCTCTGCCAAACAGTGCCGAGGTCACCAGCAAAGATGTGGAGATTTGTTGGTTGGTTACCAATAGATGTTGGCTGTGAGGCTTGAAAAAAGCTTTCCATGTGTATCAGGGTCAGGTTAGGTTAGGGTTTGTATCAAGTGGACCTGTCTCAGGAAAGCAATGTGATCTTGAAGGATGGGCCAGTCTGTTGACAATTACCCAGATTTATGACCCTACTCAATGTAACACAAACTGATAAGCCCCCCAAAACAATAGGGGGTACCAGTCCTAGTGCCTCTGCTTCATTCCAGGCCAGTGGCATGGGGGTCGGAGAGAAGGTTGTTTGAAAGGCGTGAGTTCAGGGAGGAGCATCAATAAATCATGATCATCGGTCTTCCATGTGAACAATCATCAAGCCAAAAACATGCTGAACATCAAAGTAGGCAACCACATCTTTCGCTATAAGCATATCCCAACTTAACAATAAGTCACATTAGACCATTCCCTAACCTATAAGGAGGGACCCACCCAAATCAAGGTGCTCATATTTATTATCATTTCAAAAGATGGACCATATTCTAAGCTGGTGTAAATCAGCATATCTTTATTGAGTTTAATGATATTACCTCAGTTTATGCCAGGTAGTACATTTTAGTTAGAAGGACTGAACAGGAAGCACAGAATGATTAAAGTGATTTGTGTCTGGTTTATCTGCTATAAAAGAGCTCCCACACCTCATTATTTGATATGGGGTGTTCACTTTCTCATCCCATGATACAGTGCAATGGCAAGCACTGCATTTTAAGGAGTTCCATGTTGTTTATGTCATATTCTCTGCACTGAAGTTAGGGGATGGGGATTAGAATGGCATTAATTATTAAATGATGACATTTCATCTTATATCCTTAATATCTGTGCCAAAAACCCCATCTGAGGCTTCAGTGAACATGAAAAGCTGAAATATCCTGCCTGGGCAGAGTTTGAAAGGTTGGGGTGAAACTCCCCAAATTTAAAATGCAGTTTTTCAGACTAAGCTTTTTTTTTCCTTTAGCAATATGACCTTTATTGGATCATTGCCTCTTGATGACTCACAGTGGCACAGCATGGTAAAAGATGAAGCTGTGGTGAAAGAATGGCTTCTAGTTCTCTGAAGCAGGCTGTGCTGTGGTGGGCAAATCTACCCAAGCACAGTTTGGAGTCAGTCATGACATGAAAGGGAAGCTAGACCCTAAGATAAAGTGGCTAACCTACCCATGCATGCTCTAATTTGGAGAATACGTTATAGGTTTTTTCTCTTTTTTGGTTCAATATCTATTTTAAGTAAGCATTTTTTAAACTTCCCTGCCCATCCAGTTCTAGATGCTGTTCAGCGCTTTCATTAGCCCTGAGAGTACTCTCAGCACTACACAGAAGGCCACTAATGACATAATGTTCTAGGGCAGTGGTTTGCAACCTTTTCTCATTTGTAGACCCCTAAAAAATGTGAATGGAGATGTGGACCCCTTTGACAATTTTGAATGGAACTGCGGACACCTTTGAATTGTAAGTGAGAGTATTCACATACTTTTGATGGATCATAGTCATCTTTTGTGGACCCCTTAGATATAGACTGTAGACCCCCAGGGGTCCAAAGACCACAGACTGAAAACCACTGTTTTAGGGTGAGAAAAAACTTCCTTGCAGAGTTCTTAAAATTGTAGCAAGGGAACTTGAAAGTTGGGCCTTCTCTGTGAAATTTGGAGAGTGCTTCATGACTGATAAAAGAGAGAAAAACTGAACTGTTTGCACAAATCCAGCAGAGAGACCATTTTCACCATGCCGCAGATCGGTATAAAGACATTAAATTAATTCTTTAACAACTGTTTATTCTCTTGCACACTCTTCCAGTTTGTCTTATTGTCCCATTTTTCTAGTGTCTCCTGAGTTCTGCGCTGTATTTTTATGGCTTAGATCCACCTGTAACTGCTCCCTCAATACTTCCACACCAGGCCTCCGATTTAGGAAGGAAATAACTCTAGTGATTTCCTCTAATTTACTCAACTCTCCTGCTCTGGCTGGTCATTCAGTAAGTGGTTAATCACACTAAGTGATTTTTACCTACTGTAGCAAAACCCAGGATTTTAATGTTGATTTTGTAAAGCAAGCTCCATACAATGTTTTGTTAGAGGGGGTGGGAAGCTGTTTTAATCACATGGCTGTGAACTGAGCTCTTTCTTACAGAATGTCATGTGAGACTCACTTTACAAAAGCAGAATTAAAATCCTAAGGCCAGAGCTGATTTTGTGGGTTTTACACGGTATTTTGCATAACATCAAAATAATACTTAAGAGGTTCAAAAATTAATAAGGAAGCAGCTCCTTTTTATTAGACATTAGGGACCAAATAAGTTCCACAGAAAGAGAAAGGTAGCTGTGAACCATGTTTAAACCTTTCTTCCCTTCCCCATGATCCTTGAGGTTGTCAGAAGCTCAGGTTGGCTGAGTTGTCCTGTTGGCAGTGATCACACAGGGCTATGACCAAAGGGCTTCAAACCCACATCTCCCACCTCAGAGGGTCCTAACCATTAGCATGTACCAAGACGGGTGGACATTTTCTATCCACCTGCAAAATCTGTACCTTTGCAAAAAATAATAATTAATTGAAGCCAGAAAATGGTCTTGTTTTGACCGTTATAATTGCAAGTGTGCCTCCAATATGTCTGCATTACAAAAGACTGGGCTGGTACGAGTGGCATGCAACCAGACACAGATAATAGCTTTAAGCTATTAGCTACTCAGTGAGTTCAGCACTGAATGCTTGTACTGCCTGCAGTATGGAAAGCAGTCTTAGCCTTGTGAAGAACCTAGCCTTTGGCTCCAAACTTTCTGTAGGCCTTCAGTAATACACCTGCATGTTCATGACGTGTGAATGCTCACAGGTGCCTGTGCAAACAGGGATTTGGAGATAGTGTAACTAGCTGCACAAATGCAAGTTTGGGAGTTGTAACGGGGGAGGCAACTATATTTAGCATGTGTAAAACACATCTTAAGTTTAAACACTGCTTGGGCTCAGAAACAGTAGCCATATTTTTTCCCAGAATAAAACAGCTGGGGGGTTTTCCCCATTCAAAACCTGTGGGGAAACCTCAATTGCAAAGAGTGGCTAGAGAAAAATACAATTTTTTTTCTATTTGCAGAAGCTACTTTTAAGATTGTATTAGACTATTTCCATACATCACAACCAGTAGTTTCAGGCAGTATTATCCTTTGAGCAGAAGAGCTGAAACAACTGCAGACCTCATTTTGTTATGTATGTACAGGTATTTTACTGTCAAGTGTGTGTAATCTTTGACTACCAGGTGCACTGATATTTGTAGCACTTGAGTTCTAAGGTGTAACAAGTGAGGATAGAGAAGATTCAGACTCCAGCACTAATGAAAAAGCCATTTCAGTAGAATGTTGCATACCAGTTATTGGAAAACATGTTGAGTGTCTGGATCCTAGTTCCTGCAATGTCACTTTTTCCGGTTCATACTTCTCCCTTGCTGCCTCTTCTTCATATTCTAGGCTCCAAAACCATTTCACTTTGTAAAGCAATAACAATTATTACCCCATTATTATTCTTTTTGATATATCCTTAGCTGGTGTGAACAGGTCGAATGCCAGTGCTCTCAGGCCCCTGATTTTTTGAGTCAGGCACACCATTGTAAACCCATGTATTCAGTTAAAGCAACTGCATGTCAGCTAGGTATCTGCAGGTGCAAATGGTGCATTTAGCTGAATACATGCATACAGAAAACCTGATTTACACATACAATCATAGTAATTGCGGAAATAAATTAGGCAAGCAATTGCATGCACGTTTTTCATGCACCATTGCACATCTGACCTTTTCAAACTCAAGCCTGAAATGTCAGTGAACACCATTTTTTGTTTGTTATACAGCTCTGGCTTTGTAACTGTTTTTACTAGTACTCTGTGGTTTTATTACTACACTGTGGCTAACCCCAGGACTCCAAAGGAACTGCTGGCTGCAGTATCACATCCTAGTTTTGCTTAGCCCGCACATTTTTGTTTTTGCATAACTCAAAATTAGATGCAATGAGTCCATTGCAATAGGACACCAGTTCTGAAGGGGTCTATAACTCAAGACTAGTATTTTCTCCCAGGATAGCTAGGAGAAAAATATTATATAAAAGAGATTTCCTTTAAAATATTTTTAGAACAGTTCTTGAAACATAGGCCAGGCTCTGCCTTGTGGAGAGCTTTTAATTTGTTTTCTTGCTATTCTCCCCATCTCATCAGCAGTTTTCCTTCTCTGCATGTATATGCAAGACAAATTGTCCTTCCTTGTTTTTGCCTTTAACACTACGGCATCTGGACAATGCTGTTTTTTACTTGCCGTACAAACGGTTGGATTAACAATGAGTTGGAAAGACAGAAAAGGTATGCAGAAAAGCTACAGATAACTTCACTGATTCTGGATAATAAGTACTAGATTTCAGTTTCTTCAAAATTACTTTAAGCTTTTCTTGTTGGTTCCTTACCTTCTGATTAAAAACTTTGTCAGTTTTCACTACTTACATTTGACATTTTTGTAATGGGTGCAAAAGGTATAAAATTATTATTTTACCATACTCTAAGCCAGGACCTCCTGGTGTTTACAGGCCCTCTCTAGCTCTGTAGAATTGCCAGTACAAATGTATCTATTCTAGTAAAAGCACTGTGCATGTAGAATACATACAGTAGATTCAAATGGTGAAGTCTGCATCTACTTGGCCAACTGTGAACGTCAAGACCCAATTTACACTTACAATCATGGTAATCATAACTAAAGTAGATGATTGTCCATAAATAGTATGACCATTGTCATTCTATGCCTCCTTATAGTCACTGTAATGAGTTGACTCCTGAAAATTGTTCTTGATATTTCTACTTGAGCAATTAAATAATGTGCCTGACATTTGGGACCTCTTACATGTACAATGTCTAGATACAAACTGACAGAAAAGTTCAGTTAGGACCAAAAGAGACTTTTGTCTCTTTTCCCACAACTTTGATTACTGAGAAAGCTTGTTTACACTGAAAATTGACTCTTTTTTCTGTACTTGCAGAGTGATGCTGCTGTTAGTTCAGGAAGGTAACATCCTGCAGTGATGTAGAATTTATCACAGTTGTCCTAGACATATAAATTATGATGATAATTGTTTTTTGTCTGTTTGTTTTGGGGGGGGGGCAGGTTGGGGGGGTTGTAATCAAAGGGTAACATTTCAAAACAGCAAAGTAGCTCTTTAAAAGACCATGATATGTAGTGTCCTAAAAATCTAAGACAATATGGGACATATTTTCTTATGTCACATGAGGCCCATATCCAAAAAATGATGTAGGCTCTATCACATAATTTTTAGTAGCTTGGCCACCACAGGGCCAAGCTACTCGCTCAAAAACCCTGAGCAAGGTACCTAAGATGCCTGTGCAAGGGGAAAGTGAATACAGATATTTAGGGTCTGCCTTTAAAGTACAAGAAAGCACTCTGCAGAGATACCCCAAAGCAGACACTGCATACTAGGCTCTGGAACTCACAGCGATGTAGTCATATTAGCAAGGGACTATGCCTGGCTAATTAGCCCTACAAAAAAACTGGGTTTATTAGTCAATTGGCAGCACCAAGCCAACCGAGCTATGCTGCTTCCAGTTCCGGAGCTAATTCATTCAGAGTTAGGTCAGGGTAGTCTACCTAGTGCTACCTTCTACTATATAGAAATACCTTAGAGGGCCCAGAATGAGACCCAAAACAAACAGTATGCTGATCAAAGAGCGGCTTAGAGTCAGCAGCCTCAACATACCCCTACAGCTAACCCATAGAAAAATGCTGAAGATAAAAGCCAGTCTTAAACTCTCTCACACAAAAGTGCACAGGGGTTTTCCTTCCACTCAAATTCCTCTCCTCAAGTTAGACATACAAAATAATTGAACTCTTGGTTCCAAAATGATTTTATTAGACCAACTGGAAAATGGCAAGAAAATTGTCTTTTTCTACAAGCTTTCGGGATCAAAGTCCCTTTGTCAGGCTCTGGGAAAAGTGTAGATGGTACAAGATGGTAAAAAGTCCCCATAGGTAGGAAATAAACTTCATTTTTACACAGAGGGAGCTGAAGATGGAAGGCTGTCCCTCTGGGTCCATGAGAGTCTCTTTGTGAGCTGTGTTGAGTAGCTCTTTGATGTGTTGATCCCTGGACGTGTCAGATGGCAGACAGGGAGGTAAAAAAACTTCCTTGTTGTTCTGCAATGAAGTTTAAAGTCCAAAATCAGCTAAAATTTGGCATCTTCCATGTTTCAGGGGTGTACTTGGTAGCCATGTTGGTCTGAGACAAAAAGACAAAAAGGAACCAAGAATTCTAGGTTTTTGTATGCATACAATTGGTCTAATAAAAGATATCATTTTGGAACCAAGAATTCTAGTTTTTTGTATGCCTTTTTGTCTCAGACCAACATGGCTACCAAGTACTCTCCTCAAGTTAAGCTTTTACAACCTTTGCTTGAAGAACTAAATAAAGGTCACTTTTTTTCTTTTAAAAGGTAACCAGTGAAGGAGCTACCTTCTTTTATATAGTAGACCAAGAGGTCAAAAGTGCTCATCCAGGCAGCGATAGGCAAAGGCCCTATGACTGAAAGGCTTCAAACCCACTTCTCCCACCTCAGAGGGCCCTAACCATTAGAGTGTACTGAGATGGGTGGACATTTTCTATCTCACTTGCAAAATCTGTGCCTCTGCAGGAAATAATTAATGATTGGAGCCAGAAGGAAAATACAAAAAGGAGTATGACTCTGATTAAGATAGTCATCTGGAAGGAAGGTGAGCTGGGTTCTGATCTGTTTATGACATTAAAAAGTAATGGGATGAAACATTGGGTGAATCTCAGTAATCTGAATGTATGTCACATTCATCTGTAGGAAGAACACTAGAAGTCTGTGAGAATACTAACAAACAGGGAAGCACTAAGAGGATATTAATGTGAGGGATCAAAGTTAATTGTAAACTCACAAGAGTGCCAAGGACAGCATCCAAAGACATCTTTCTCAGGAAGAAAGGACTAATGGGGCAAGGCAGAAAACTTAAGGGGATCCAAAAAAAGGTCATCAATGCTTAATAAGTCCATGAGGCTAAAAAGAGCCAGAGAGCAGCTGAAGGGAACAGAATAGCAGTGAAAGGCAAAAGATTTATGTAAAATGATAGTTATTAGTGCTGTAGTGACTGCACAGTTGAAGCTGTGGTGACAGTTCAAATGAGATTTGAATCTTTGAAAGATACTGAACAAATATATTTCAAATTGGAGATTTTTTTAAATTATTTGAATTCCTTTTAAATTTCTTAATATTTCTTTGCATTCCCCAAATACTGAAAGTATTCAACTGAAAAATGAGAATATGTCTACAGGTTTTCATTCTGGGCTTTTGGGTGACTTCTCAAGCAGGAAAGTAAATATAAATTAGTATTATTCTTAAGTAACTAATGCACAAAAAACCTGTAATTGAAGTCAGTGTTAGTGGTGATAGAGTCATGCTACTGGATATAATTTTAGCAGCAACCATCTCCATGCATATGCACCTTGGCTAGGGACATTAGACATCAGCTGGTATAAGGGATCAGAAACCAGTTCAAATCTGTAACAACAGAAGGTTAATGCACATAAACCACTTCCAAAATGCCCAGCAAGCCCCACTCACAGGGTGGGCAGGCTAGCCTTGGCCCAAGCTGTCTGCTCCAGCAGAGCAGGGAAGCATGCTGTAGTACCCTCTGGCTTCTGGCCTGGAAACTGCAGGCATGTGGCTGCATTTCTGGAATCAAAAGTGAATGTCTGTTCACCTGCTTACCAGTTCAGTCTATGGAGCTTAGATTAACCTGCGAAGATTTAATTGATTTAGTCTTAGGTTTTTTACTGACTGTACCTACCCCAGATGAGCAGGCTGAAGCTGATGCAGAAACTTGCATACCAATGGCTAATATAGCTAGGTCCACACACCAAAAGGAGAGTTGGAGGTTATGGATACATTTATTCACTATTGCAGGCACAGTGCATAGACAGCTTCATATGCAATCCTGAATGCAAAATACTGTATATATTTCCCTCTGTGAGATGTAGCCAAAAGAAAAAAAAACATTTTGTGAGGTGAAGTCTTAGGAGATATCACCAAGAGTCAATGGAAGGCAAGGAGCCTAGGATCTTACCAATCTTTCAAAGGGAGGTTTTACAAAGGCAAAAAGGGCTTTCACAAATGCAGAAAAGCAGAATTATCTTACTGACTTTCTTCTGACTTTCAATGGGATTTGTGTGCCTGACTTCCACTGGGCCTGTGAAAATCTCCCTGTTAAGCACAGTAGGGCACTGTTAATTAGGAACAGGAAGGATCCTATCTCCCTAACTTCCAAGGAGTGTGGGCCCTTTTAATTTGTCAGGAACTGTTGTGGCAGGAGTTTTACAGTGCTCCCAATGCACTGTTCCAAAAGTAGGCATTGGAACATTTTTCCTAGAATTCCCGAGATTTATCATTGCTTATACATTATTCAGTGTTTTGTGCATGCTAAAGGATTTTGATGAATATGGCTAAGAAAGGGAGAGTTTAAATTCTGCTGGAAAAAAAACAGTATTTTTGGACTTCCTGAAGTCTTGCTAATTGCACTATGTACACTTGATGATATAAGAACTGGAGCATTACTCTGGTGGATATCCTTTGATTTAGCAGGTTTGTCAGACAATATCACACAATGCTTAGGAAAATACATGCTATTTGTTTTTTTAAACAAAAAAATATGGCTATTCATTCACTATCAAAGAACTTTTCTACTATCTGTTAATATAATTAAGCAAAGCTAAAGCTTTTGCATTTCTACTATTCCTTGGTATGTCTGTGTTATAATGTAATAGTATGTAGGAGAACCTTAATATTAGCATTAACAACCACACCATTCATGATATTAGCAGCTTTAATATTAATAAAGATGTGTAGATTCATCTGTCTACATGCTAGTCTAAATTTGCAGTGGAGAATATCATGAAAATTTCCTCCCATGCTATTACTAGACCTTCTTGTACCACTAGCAATACCTAGATTTTATACAGTGCTTTTCATCAATAGATCTCAGAATACTTTGCAATGAAGGTAAGCATCTTTATATCTGTCTTGCAGGTGGAGGAACTGAAGTACAAAAAGGTAAAGTGACTTAGCTATCCCTGCCTCTTGATTCCTGAGATGATGAGAAGCTGTGAGCTGAGGCACTGAAATAACAGTCCTGATGCACTTCCTAGTAATAATAGTCTGGCAATTTTTGAAGTATTCATGGTTCTGAGCCACTCATTTTTACTTCAGTCTGCATGTTGTTAATAGCAGTCAGGCTACTGATACTGTATGCTAAAGATGACAGAGATAGATCAGTGTGAGATTATGTTGTTTATTATAAAGCTTCCTGAGGTGTGCTCTTAGAAGTTGCAGCCCCTTCTAAGTGATCAGAGGTAGTGAATGTCTTTGAATTACAACAGTGGGAACTGGGATTGATGACAAGCTGTTTTAAGGCAGATCTTACTGGCAATTTGCAGAGATTAAGAGGTTCTTGGAAAGATATCTGTAGAAATTTAGGGATCACTAACATGGAGATTTTAGACCCTATTTGTGGAGTTATTCTCAATGGGGATTTCTTTTGGTAGCTATTCTATACCTAGTTGAAGCTTGATAAAAATCAGCCACAAAGGAATTTGGTTTGGCTTAAATAGTAGTTTTACATGGTAAAACAGCCAACTTGTGTGTAATTTAGTCTCCTTCTTACTAGGTCCTCTGTATAATATTCGTTACTCTTCTGGGCATGCTGCAAAGTCCTTTTTATCTTGGAGGCATTTAGGGAGTTTGGAGGTTTATCTGTAAAGGAGCTGGAGATTGAATTATGATTTAGGCTGGGTTTTACTTTATAGTATTGTTAAGCAGTGAGCCTGGAGTTTTTATGGGGTGGGATCTGCTAACTGGTAAAATGTATAATTTGTAATGTAATGAATCATGGCATTTCAATGGTATTTTAATTTTAAAAATCTTAGGTTTCTTAATAGTATGATTTAAATTTTTATTATCCCTAGAACTCTGAATAGGTACCAGAAGGAATGGAAAGGAAAGAAACAGATAATACTCCCCAATAAAAACTGAAATTGCCAAATGAATGTATGTTTAGGCTGACATGGTTAGCATTTTTTAAAGAATTCCATCAGCAACTCATTCTTTCCCAGACTTAGTCCCTCATCAAATATTTCTATGTGGCATTTCCATATACTGCTTATTAATACACAAACACACACACACACACACACAGAGTATATATATATACACACACACACACACACACACAGAGAATATATATATCTATATATATAAATACACACACACACACACACACACACACACACACACACACAGTAAAACTGGCAACCCC
>NW_017729024.1:4620854-4630808 GCF_001723915.1 Gavialis gangeticus | reverse complement strand
GTATGTTTAGGCTGACATGGTTAGCATTTTTTAAAGAATTCCATCAGCAACTCATTCTTTCCCAGACTTAGTCCCTCATCAAATATTTCTATGTGGCATTTCCATATACTGCTTATTAATACACAAACACACACACACACACACACACACACACACACACACACACACAGAATATATATATCTATATATATAAATACACACACACACACACACAGAGTAAAACTGGCAACCCCCTGGCATAAGGGGGTTGCCAGTTATGTAAAAATTCCAGTTATCTGAAATAACTCAGCAGGAGTTTTCAGATAGCAAGGGGAGGGAGAGGGGGAGGGAGGGTGGCAGTGGTTGTACACGGAGTGGTGGCAGCGCAGGGTGGTGGGTGATGGTGGCCACCACCATGTGCGAGCTTCATCTTTTCCCTCTCTGTGTCCGGCTGGAAATTCCAGTTAATAGAATTTCTGGTTACTTAAATGCCGGATAACAAAGATTTTACTGTGTGTGTATTCCAAATAATACAGTTTATAGTAATATATATATTTGTCTTGATCTTGGTCTGCCTGTAAATTAAATTCATGGGTGTTTACTCCTGGATTTCAGTGGGAGCAGGTCCTTTATTTTGACAGGGCTTACTATAAACTGCACTGTTTGGGATGTTTATACATTTCTAAGATGTTCATTTCAACAGACTTAATTGTGTAGATACTATAGAACTTAATGCATGAGATACATTTTCCTATCTGAAACTACTTTTCCTATCTGATCCCTGTACTACGGATATCCATTGCACTGGCAAAATCTCCATGCTCCTGAAATGTTCAGAAATGTGGCCTGGCTAGAGCACTGGATAGAATTTGGAAGACATAGCTTCTTTTTCCAGCTTTACCCATTGGGATGCTAGATGACAGTGGGTAAGGTCACTTCACTTATTTTTCTCATTTACCCCATATGTAAAATAGGGTTAATGACACTGACCTCCTTTGCAAAGCACTTGAGGTCTACTGGAGTCATTTGTAAATAGTGTCCCAGTATAATCTTCCCAATGCTTAACTTCTTGAATTGCTTTTGTGAAGAATGATCACTGAATTTGTTCTACATTAGAACCTTGCTCTAGTAGCCATTAATTACTGTTTATACATCAAGGTCAAGATTTTAAAAACTAATTAACAATTTTGAGTACCTTATATTTTAGGACCCCATTTCAGACATTGTAAAGAGGCCTGATTTTCAGAGACTGCATGTTCAGCCCTCTCTTAAAATCAAGACTTTTTAAACTGTCTCTACTTAGATATTCAAAAACATCCACAACTGCTAGTCACTTTTGAAAATTTGGTGTAAATACATCTAAGTAACAATTACAATAGCTTTATCAAACCCCTTCAATATTCTTATTTTACATAGATTAATATTAAATTTCTTCCTTTCATAAAAGAAAATTCTGGTTGGTCTCTATAGACCCAATCCTATTTTGCCTTTATACACCTAAATTTACATACCCATATGATGGCAAATAGTGGCACTTTCTCATAGTGCCAGATAGAAGTCAAATGGCAGAGCCTCCAACATTTGAACTGCACTGCCTTATAGTTAGGACATTTGCCCAGGGAGCTGGAGAGTTAGGGCATTTTAACACATTCTGGGGGTAGAGAGACTGCTTTAATTAGATTTGTTCTGAAAGCCACACTAATTAAAGTGCCCACAGAGTCTTGTGTATCAGCATCCCCACACTTCAGAATGATGGCAGGGATATTTTAACTAAAGCTCATTCAACGAGCTTTAGTTAAAGTACCCTGCCAGCATTTTGAAGTGTGGGGATGCTGATACAAGCGACATGGAGGCTGATTGGAGTGCACTATAATTACAGCACATCAGAGCAGTCTCCTGGCATGTCTACAGGCACCGTTAGATTCTAGTCTTTCCCCTTACGTATCTCCCACTTTGCAGCGGCATGTTCTTACCACCAGGCCATGATCTTTATGTTCCTAGGAGGATGCCTTAATCACTAGGTTGTAAAGCAGAAGCACCAAATTAATTTGTCCCCACAGGGCAGATCTAGACCATGGGGATGAGCTACCTCTGAGGCCAAAGCAGCCAGAGCCATTGTGTAATCCTAGCTAGAGAACCCAGGGGAGTTAACACTATTACTGTTAATCTAGGGGAAGGAGGAGTGAGGAGGGGGCCTTTTCCCATGCTGCCAATTTTATTCACTAATGGCAACTGAAAACCCAAATTTCAGTGACATACAAAGGGGTAGCGGTGAGCAGCCACAGCATTAACCCTCTGGGTTCTGGAGTTGAACCAATGTAGCAACTCTGGCAACTGTGACAACAAAGCCTGCTGGCCAGGTGACCTACCTCTACAAGCTGCATCTGGCCCACTGACCAGATGTTTGACACTTGTACTCTAGGGCTAAAAGGTAGAAGGGCCCTCCAGCATCAGGCATATGCAACTTTCTCTTTCTAGGCTTCTTTACACATGCTCCTGGGTGGGAGGGGCACTTTCATTAGAGCAGCTCTCGGGAGCCACTCTAATTAAAGCACCCACAGCATCTCATGTATTCAGCGTCCTGTGCTTCAAAATGGCAGTGGGACTGGACCAGATTAATCAAACCTGCTCCAATGCGTACCAGTTAGCATGCATAGGAGCAGGCATCAGGCATGTGTATAGGTGCCCTCCGTGACTAATGTTTTGCAACTTGCTTAGTATTAACAATGTGCCCAGGAAATTTCTATACAGTATAAGCTCATAAATCTGGCATGCTTGGGACCATTTTGAAAATTCCATTTCTTTAAACTGGAGCGTTGGCCAGTCACGGAGAAGTGAGGGGCAGCTGTGGTGGCCAGTTCTGGGGCATTGGCCACATGCAGAGTGGGGTGCTGGATGGCAACAGCAGCCTCCGCATGTAAGCTTCCTCCTCTGCATCCAGAGGAGCAGAGGGGGAAGCTTAAAAAGTGTTGGATTTTTGAGAATTCCGGATTTTTGAGATCTAGATTTATGAGGTTATACTGTATTACCCTGACACCTATGCAGACTACTAGCATACTCAGGAAGTACATTGTGAGTGTAGATAAGTAGAAGCTAAACTATGCATAAGTCACAAAAATTGTAGTTAAGTGGCTATGTAAGTGGTAAAGGTGAAAAAAGATTTAAGACTATGGGTATATGTCTGTCTTCTAGAACTCACTAAGAGCACAGAAAGAAGTGACAATTTTCTCCCAATATGGCCACAGAAAGCAGTTTATAGCAGTGACCAAACACAAGCGCACAGCTTCAGACAGCTTCAAAAATGGCCAATCAGGTAAAAAGCTGACCTCTCATTGCATGAAATATCAGAAGAAGATGTTTCAAAATGTAGTGTCTTCTGTAACTTATGTATGCACAGAGCTCCCAGCTTGTCGCTGTTTTCAGAATAGGAAGAAGAAAGGGAGCAGTTTGGGTTTTTTTCAGCCCCTCCTGGAGGATGGGGTGGGTGGAGGCTCCAATTCGCCCATCATATCCTTCAGCACCAGCTGGGAAGCCCCAAGAATGAGCTCCCTCCACTGCCTTTCTCCCTTCCCATTCTGAAAACAGCAAGCGCTGGCAGGGAGCCCTGGCCATTGCTGTGGGAACCTGGCTGCAGGCTCCCAGCCCACAGCAAGATTCCCCTCTGCCCTGGAACCAACAGTGAACTTCTGTTCGGTCTGGGGAATGTTGCAACTCAGAATGCTTTGTAGAAAATATTCTGAATTACAGCTGGGAGCTGCACTTCTGTCTGCACCCTGTCATAGTTTTCTTGTTTGATACAATTAGGCTCTGTACATTCTTTTA
The DNA here is from genome assembly GCF_001723915.1 of Gavialis gangeticus. Lineage (NCBI taxonomy): Eukaryota > Metazoa > Chordata > Crocodylia > Gavialidae > Gavialis > Gavialis gangeticus. The sequence goes on along the minus strand of NW_017729024.1, from coordinate 4,627,007 downwards.
TCATATTAATTTAGCTTAACATACAAATTCTGTCAGCTATTGGCATAGAAGTGTAAAGTACAGGAGGTGAGGAAAGGCCTAGGTAATACTGACATGAGAATAATTTACTCAAGTTAAATGTATATCCCTTCATCTATTATTTACCTATCTCCTTACATATGATAAAGTCATTTACCTAACAGTAAAGTCATTTACTTGAAGCAGGCAGCACAGCACAGCCCAGGAATGGAAAGTATGCTGGGATGTTGGGGGACTCTGATTTAACTTGAACCAGGAAGGGGTCTGGGATAGCAATTTCATAAACCAGTTTGACCCAAATCCGTTAAGTCTAATACTACATTCAGCCAGGTTTATCTTAAACCAGTTTCATCCATTTTGAAACTGGGTATGTGTACTGAACTTCTGTTTTGTTACAAGTTTAAACCAGTTTCTGATCACTTAAACCAGTTTATGCGTAACTTCTGTCCCTAGCCTTTGAGTCACATCGTTGAGCTGCCTGTCAGTGCAGGATTATTCCCTGTGGTCTATTTTTGTTGCATGTCTTCTTTCATGTGATCTATCCTTATATCAGTAAAGTCCACCTTTATTTAAAGAAATAGTGAGAAGAATCAAAGTTTCATTGTAAAACAAACAATTGCACTAAATCTTTCCCTTCACTAGTAAAATATACTTTAAAAGTCTTACCCATTCAAACAGATGGTCTTAGAATCAGCAATAAACACAGTGAGAAAGCCCTAGGGTGCCTGTATATGTGTGGGATGCCTGCTCCAACACACTGTAATTACCGTGTAATTAGTACATTCCAGCAGCCTTAGCATCTTGTGTATTCAGTGTCCCCACACTTCAAAATGGTGGCGGGAGCTCTTTAACTAAAGCTCATTGAACAAGCTTTAGTTAAAGTGCCCCCGCCACCACTTTAAAACACAGGACACTGAATACACAAGACACTGTGGGCGCTTTAATTAGAACAGCTCTTGAGAGCCACTCTAATTAAAGTACACCCTCTACCCCTGGAGCATGTGTAAGAACACCCCTAGTGGCTAGAAATGCACTGTACTACTGTATTACAACCTTTCTCAGCAGGCTTTACTAAATTGCTGGAGAAGACAGTGCCAGACACCACAGTTGAGTCTTCAGTACAGCCTCTGCCAATGTAAATGCTAATCTGGCTAAATCAGTGTTAGAACTGATAGTAATACGGGGGTAAATTGTACAATTGTATACATGGCTTCTATACCAAATCCTGAATTTCTTACTCAGTTTTGACTCAGTCAAAGCCTTAATTTCATTTAGTTTTGCCTTCATAAGGAGTACATGTTTTTAGTATTTGGCCTTGAGTAGTATCATGGTTACTTGTGATTAATCATACTGCATTTGCAGAGTTCCTAGGTAGTTTCTAAAAAAAGAGCATGAGCCAAATTCCGTATATTTTTTTCCTCTTGTCTTTAAGAAGTAACACTGCAAGGAGAAAAATATCCTGTTGCTTGTCATGATTGATAAAATAAGTATGTTTTTCAGTCCTTCAGTGTTCAAGTGTTTTCAACAGAGTAGTGAATAATACCAGGTGTTCTGTGGGATAGAGACATTGTATTCACATTTTGTTTCATAGGAAACCATGGAATAAAGCCATGTTTGCATTCTATAGCGGGAAACAAAGAAATGAATATTCTTCAAGTGGCTGCCTTCAGTGTGAAATGTGGAATGAGGGAGGTTTTGTTTACTGTGAAGAATGTCACTACCAAGTTTCTTAATCCTTTGTCAACACTGAACTAATTCAGCTTTCATACAGCTGAAGGGAAGGGCATTGAATAAATAGGATCAGTTACATTCTTCTAATATCTTACTGTATTAACATTAGACTTTGTAGATTGCTCTGCTTAAAGGGCTGATTCAGATATATGCTTCAAGGAGTTGTTTTCTTTTCTTTTCTTTTTTCTTTTGATAACACATTGGGAGCCTCTGCTTTAAAATGTACCAGTAAACAATGGAACATGACTGCGAAACACACATGACACATTTTGCAATGATACCAACTAGGCAGTAATAGGAGTTACAAGCTACATCACCAGACTGGTCAGTACAATTAATACCATTAAAGTAATTAGGCCTGGCAGCTGTAAGGTCAAATAAAGGTAACTTTGCAACAACAATATACCAGCAGAAAATTACTGACATTTCCAACTAAATTATATTTTCTAAATTGTTGTCTTAATGCTAAATAAATAAAGTTATGCTAATTCAGGGACTGATTACAGACTGAAATTAACACAATTGCTTGTTCCACAGTCTGCTAGGGTTAACATTTTTTAACATAATTAATAGCCTTTACTTACTGTGTCTGGTTATATGTGGTGTATCTCATTTACATTCCTTTGGAATATGCTGACAGTGCTAAATGTCTGGGAAGAAAGATCTCATCCAGTGGAGGAAAATGGTTCTTCATGTTATAATGCTTATAATGGACATGGTTGCTGCACTGTTTTAATAATAATGACCAGAAAAGGAATGTGAAAGAGTGAAGCTCTATGCTGTTTTTCTTTTCAGTTTTGTGTTCCAAGCCTTTCCTGGAGTCAATGTGAAATGTAATTGCTCTTTTGACCTCTATCTTCTCTCTCCCCAGGTCTGAGGAAGAGCTACACTGGTTGATTATTGCAGGAATGAAAGGCACTCTGACCTTGTCGACCAAACGCCTTGCTGCTTTCAATGTTGCCCATTATGCTGAAGGCAGGCAACTCCTGGAGAGAGACTGGAATCTACAGGAGAGCTGCTATCTGGGCAACCTGCCAGCAAAGGCTTCATCATCAGCAAGTCAGACATGGCCAAACAGCTAAGGCAGCTAAGGAAACGCGGGAGGGGGGCGTGGGGAAAAGTATATCAAAACATTGTTAGCACAGAATATAAAGAGCTTTCAGAAGCTGATCACAGATTGCTGCTTCATTAATAAGGCTTTGTATCTTACACCTGAAATGAAAAATAACTGGGAAGCACATGAGGAAGAAGAGTACAGTAACCAATTTGCAATGGAATGTGCAGTAATTAAAATAGGGGGGAACGATGTTTTCACAATAACCGAGAAAGTGTTCTGGTATAACTATCAAGTGAAAATACTTTTTTCCAGAGAAAAGGGGTCAAATATTCAGTAATATATAATTTGTGCTAAATTGGAAACATATACCACAGAATCTTGTTAGAACATTTCTGAAGCTGTGAGAGCTGTGTGTGTGTGACTCGGAATTCACAGACATCAGAAGATACTATTGTACATACTATTTAAAGTGACTTATTATTATTTGGACTTTTTTGCTCTTTTCCAACCAAAATTACTAGCCCGGTGAGATTTCTTATTTGACCTGAGGATAGTATGGAGAGTTGGAAGAATTTGTTGAAGGGCATTAATAGTACAAAATGCCTCCATTTTTAAACTCACCCATCAAACTAAAGATATAAATTACACAGAAATTTTGTTTAGAAATTTAGCCTCTCTTATGCAGGTCTCTAATGCCTGAATATCATTATCCTTTGAAGGTTATCTGGTGATTCATGTGGAATGAGTTATTGATCCTTACCCAGTTCTTACTGGGCAAGTATCCACCAGTAAAACCATCAGTAGAATTTGCCCAAATAAGCAGTCATAAATTTCGTCAAATAGACCCAGGACTGTGTGGCCCATGGAAAATAAACTACTTTCTCACCCCTAAAGAAGAACACCTCCTGACACATTGGCAAGAATAATGTACATTGGCATGGATGAGGCCAACAAGTGTTGCGCATATCATGTGTCACATACCTGGTAGCTCTGTCACACATTCCCAAACCCAACCAGATACTCACATTTCTTGCTAGCCAGCAGGCAGGGGTTGTAGTTTGTCTTCCCAAATGCCATGGCCTGCAGTAGTAAGCAGGCAGCTCCACTGCATCTGGTGCATTTGCTCAGGCCTAGAAAGGAAGGAGTCATGTTATCACCAGTGTTAAGTGGCTGGCAGGGTCAGAAGAGAGTACTTGAGATGGACCCAGGATCCCTCAGCCAGAATCAGCTATACACAGAGATCCAGCCACCTACCATGGAACAGTCCTTTCCCCTTACCCTTCCTAGTAAAACTGCCTGGTTTGGGTAGCTCCACAGTCTGTCCCCCTCACTTCGGGGGTCGGACTCGATGATCTGCTCAGGTCCCTTCCAACCCTACAAACTATGAAACTGCATGGAACCAAAAGCTAAAGTATGTGGTTATATGTAAACTATTTCCAAATGAGCTTGTCACATAATTTGTATAGATGTGACATCTGGAGCTGCATAAAACTTGGCAACTGTGCAGGGAATTATGTCATGCTGGACTTGTTCAACCTAGAGACAAATACAGTACTTAAGTCAAAGGTGACAACCAGCTAGCTTTCACAGGCACTAAATTCATTTTTCAGGGAGAAGTGAGAAATTAGACCTATCACTTTATAGACTATAAAGCAAAAAGTGGACATTGTGATCATCTAGCCTGACCTCCTGCACAATGCAGGCCATAGGATCTTCCTGAATTAACTCTTCTTTGAACTACAGAACATTTTTCAGCAAAAAAACTTTTAAAATGTCAAGTGAAGAAAAATCTATCAGAATCCTTGGTAAATTGTAACAATGCTTACTATCCTCACTGCTAAAAAGCATGTACACTATTTAGAGCCTGAAATTCTCTAGTTCCCACTTAAAACCATTGGATATTTTTTTAAGGGATGTCTGTTACCAGATTTCTACTTCTTGGGCGCATCTACACAATACGTTTACTGTAGAGTTGCCTAATCAGCTTTGCAGTAAAGTCTCAGTATCAACATGTGAGGCCTTATTAGGCTGCAGTAAACTAATTAACTCTACCATAGGTTAGTACTTGTAAACACAAGTACTATCCCGCAGCAGCATTATTTAGTGCACTGTAATGCACATGTAGACACTGACAGGGCTGGCTAGGGCACAAGGATGCTTCAGTGCAGGGCCTGCCTACCTGCCAGCTAGACCTACACTGGAGCACTCTTGTGCCTCAGCCAGCCCCTCCTCAGCATGTTGAGCCAGGTCGGAGCAGCCCCGGGCTGGCAGGCTGACCCCCTGGGCTCCCTGCATTAATAACACCTGTAGACATGCCCCTTATGTTGCAACTTAAAGACCCTGATTAATTTCCCCTCTCCCCAAATCTTCCCGTTCTTAAACTAAACTGATTAAGCCCCTTATTTCTCTCATTATAAAGCCTGTTTTCTTTTAATCATTCTCGTGGCTCTTCTCTCTAAACCATCTCCAATTTATCAGTATCTTTGCTGGAACATTATATCCTAGCAGCAGTTGAACCAGAGACAAATACAGAGGAATATAACCTCTCGACTGCTTCTGAAGAGTCACTTGTTTATACATCCAAAGATTGCATTAGCCTTTTTGGCCACAGCCTTGTGCGGGAGCAAAGGAACCTGGAGACCCCGGGGAGAGTCACGGCAGGACGTCCGCGGCACCGGACCCGCCCCTGCCCCGAGAGATGGGGCAATCACTAACCGGTTGCAGGTGGGTTAGGAGAGAGGCCGGGTTAAAAGGGCCGGCGGCCCACGGAACGGTGGCGGCGGCAGCGGAACCGGAAGTGCCCGAACAGCCGGCGGACACCGGCGAGACCGGAGGAAGGCGGAGGCGAGCCACCCAGCGCCGAACCCGCATGTTCTGGGGCGCGGGTAAGACTCCAGTAGGGGACGGGGCCGGAGCAGCTGGTGCCAGGAGACCCAGCCCAAGAGAGGCCCTCAGGAGCCAGAGGAAGGAGTGGGGGCAGCGCGGCTGGCGTGAGGAGGGATCGGCTTATCCGGCTGGAGAGCAGGCAAAACCTCACAAGGGTGAGGATTCCACCCCCCAGAGGGAAGAGGGGAACTCCGCGGAGAACAGGGCCGTAGGGACCCAGCAGCCGGCACTCCCGGCCGGAGTAGGGTCGGCTCATACCCTCGCGGACAGTTGGACGAGGGCGAACCCCTTGGAATATCGCTCTATGAGCGATCGTGGTGCTTGGGCCAGGTGCCAGATGATTGGAAGGTAGCAAATGTGGTCCCCATCTTCAAGAAAGGGAAGAGGGAGGACCCAGGCAACTATAGGCCCGTCAGTCTTACCTCAATCCTGGGGAAACTCTTTGAGAAGATCATCAAGGA
>NW_017729024.1:4615008-4620784 GCF_001723915.1 Gavialis gangeticus | reverse complement strand
AAGGGAAGTGGTGCTGGCCCCTACCCTGGGGGTCTTTAAGAAGAGGCTGGATGCCTACCTGGCTGGACTCATTTGAGTCCCGTTTTTGTTTTGGGGTTTTGTTGTTCTCCCGCCCTGGCGGGGGGTTGGGCTAGAAGATCTACTAGGTCCCTTCTGACCCTAAATCTATGAAACTATGAAACTATCGAACTGAGGACTATTCGGGGCCAGCGGGGACCCTGAAATCGGAGGCAAGGGCGAGGGTGTAGGGGTGGAGGAGCCCTCTGCATCCCCGGGGCCCGGCAGACACAAGGTGCCACTTTCGGACGTGCATGCGCCAGACGACAAAACTGAACCAGAGCATCATCAAAGACGTGGCAGGCGAGCTCGGCGGGTGTAACGCGGGAAGTGAGCATGTTGGTCAAGTGGAGGGGAACTTTACGGACCAGACCAACCCGAAGGACGAAGGGTCCACTTTTCACAAGCCTTATACTGGGAGCTCATGTTCATTGATTATTCACCATGACCCCAAGTCCCTTTCTGCGTCACTGCTCCTAAGGCTGGAGTCCTCTATCCTGTAAGTATAGTACATATTCTTTGTCCCTAGATGTACCACCTAGTGAATGGATGATGGTTTTCCATTTCTTGCTATTTTGTAAGTATCAATGACATGTCAAAGTGGAAAAAGCAATATGTTAAAGTGATTGGGCTAAAGAGTCATATTGTTCTGCATACAGGAAATTCTTTTGTACAACTACTATTAACTTCGTTGGAATTTCCCCATAGATGAAATGCAAAGCATGGGCAGGAATCTCTGTTTCGATCTGAAACTAACCTTTACAATTTTTTTCTTTAAAAATAGTATTCTTATTTTCCCATATCCCCATATATAAAGCTGTAGCATTGGTATAGGAGCATAATCTAAGGATAGCATTGGCACAGCACATTGGCATAATAAGAAAGAAAGCAAGAACATGAGCCCAACAAGCAAACAGAAGAGTAAATACATTTTCTCCTATATACCTAAGGAGTCCAGAGGTTTATTTTTCTTTCTTTCTTTCTTTTCAGAGTTCAGATCTCTGGCAAACAGCTTGCTGCAGCTCAAGTTATTTTGTTTGGAGAAATCTAAAAAGGTTAAGCCAACTAACACCATGAAACAAATAGATCAAAGGTATTTGAGCTCTCTGAAGTCAACGTATTAAATAAATTGTAAGATCATATGGTGTGGGTTCTTAGTTTTAATTGTCTTAACTTAAAAGATGATGTAAATTAAATCATTGTCGGATAAAGAAAACCTTATGAAAAATATGATACAACATATATAAAACAGCAAATAATCATTTTCTGTAAGAAAGCTGTCTAGGTGGAAACCAATAAAACAGGTTTTATTCTGCAAATATTTGAAAAGGGGTACAATTTGCACTCTGAGATTTTTCTTCCCTCATCTCTGTTATACCCTATTTTTTTAAATCTTGTGTTGTCAAGTGATAGGGTGGGATTGTGTTTGCATACTTCCTGCTGTATATAGATTTTTTTTTCTCCCCATATGGTATCTGTGCAGAAAATGGACATGCACATATTTAAAAGTACCATACAAAAGGGCCATATGCACAAATAGGCATATGCCTATACAAACTCAAACATTGTACCTTTTTATGAACACTGCATATGGGTTTTCCCAGAGAGCCATGATTTAGGTACAAAAGGGATTGATTCTTGATTTACAAGCATATGAATTACAGCTTATAAGGGTACAAGTAGGGTGTGTGTAAAAGTGCATGTTCACTTTAAAAAAATTATACTTAGCTTTATGCTTTACTGTGCATTTAGGGCCTTTATTCTGTTTTGAAAAGTGCCACTCAAGGTCATCTTTCTAAAGTATGAAAAAGATCTCCAGGAAAGCTGTGGTATGTTAAACAAAGTGCTACTCAGAAATGATTCAACTTCATTCTGAATGCAGCATTGCAGTTGCTGTCTATTAAGCCTTTGTCAAGACTTTGGCTTAGTTTAAAGACCAGATTAGAATAAAGGAAACATTGAAAAAAATGTGAGCTAGTTTTCCAATGTACACATTTTGGCGTATCATCTGTAGCCTTTCCTTTAATCCTTTTTCTTTTTCTTTGCATTTTGATTAGCTTTATTCACACATGCTAAGCACGAGCTGTACTTTAAAACTTTAAAGTACTTTTATCTTTTTGTATAACTAGTATATGAAAGATCATCACAAAATAAGCTCTAAGAAAGCCATGTTAAGAAATGCTGCAGTCTTTGTTTTGGCTAAGATGCAGCCTGATCCTGTGAAGTGCTGAGTACCTTCGATTCTTATTGGACCTAATTCTGAAGGACGATGAGACCTTGCTGCTCTCACTGAATTCAATCTCTCATCTCATGGGATCGGGACCAACATATTCACACACCCAAGGATTGGGCCCCAAATGCACATGCTACTTAGGTTTGCTCTTTGCTTCATTTTAAAGGTTGAAATGTGGCATTTAAAAATGTAATGTCAGGTAAGTAATATATTTGAATGTTAAGAGGTTACTGAATATCAGATGTCTTTTTTACAGAAAGTCACAGTTTCCTTAATATTTGTTGGATTAGGGCTCTTATTTTAGTGGGAAGGGCAGACTTTGTCACTGTATCTGGCTGTTCCCTGTCAGTAGAGGGGTAGGAGTATAAGAAGCTTCCTTGTGTTCAATATCAGCAACTCCTGCTCCATTTGCATTTGAGCGAGTTTTTTCCATAGTGTATTCATTTGCCAGTGAGTTAATGTGTCCCTGCATAATCAGATAAGAATGGAATAGAATTACTAATGATAAGAGGAGGTGGAACAAGGGCATGCCAGCAAAGCAGGCTTTCCTTCTCCCACCTGAATCTAAATAGATCTTCATTTCAACAATCTCATGTTCTTTTTCAAGGTGGTGGGAGGGGTATTTTTTTCATAATTGATTCTGGAGTTTTAAATACCATGGGCTAACTAATGCAAAGCTGTATTTAAAGAACAAAGTGTACTCCCTTACAGTTGGGCAGATGGGCTGTATCCCCTATCAGACAGTTATGCCAAGTTTTGTTCTGTACCTATTCTGTTCTGTAACCACCTTATATACTGAAACCTAGATCCAATTAATTATATCAGATTGAAAAGCATTTTACACAAGGTATTGAGCAAAACATCAAAAACATGACTTTCAGTTTTTATTTGGAAGAATTTTTCCAACCATTTGAGTTGGTCTAATAAAAGAGATCAGATTTACCCAAAGGACCTTATCTGCCTGTCCTTAGACCAACACAGCTACCACCTATACCTCTGACTCACAGTATAACATATTGTTAGGAAGAAAGCAGGGCAAGGTGGCATAGCTGGTAGTCATAATAGCAATGCAGTGGTCATTGTACCCTTTTATGAGTCAGATCTGCACTGTCCTTAATAACTATCAGTTGGTATTGTGTACCTTCTGGGTACTGGTAGCAGGCAGCAGTTCTTGAATCATGCTCCAGCACATCTTGGGTTTCAGAATGTAGGGCCCTGACTTTCATTTTGAGGTTACAACACCACTTCAAGAGATAAATGGCAACTTGGGACAATGCTAAAACAGTTTAACAAAGCCCCTACTGTTCTTACAGAAGGCACTACTTCATAGCCAGGGTGGCTAGGAGCTGGAACCAACTTCCAAGGGAAGTGGTGCTTGCCCCTACCCTGGGGGTCTTCAAAAGGAGGCTAGACAACCACCTAGCTGGGGTAGTTTGACCCCAGCATCCTTTCCTGCTCGTGGCAGGGGGTTGGACTTGATGATGTGCTCAGGTCCGTTCCGACCCTACCAACCAACTACTGTAACGCAAGCTCCGGGGAAGCAATAAAGAGCAAATAAGTGCCATCTAAATTATGAACATTTTTAGAAAGTCACAAAACAAACAAATGTTTCAATCCATTAATTATTCTATGTGTTATCTTAGATAATTCCAAAAACACCAACTCCCTACAACTTTAATGCTGACATATTCTGGTTTTATTTCTGTGACTCCACATAGATTACTCCTTTAATCTGAAGTTTCTCATGAAGTAGATGAGGCCATTTTTTAATTAGAGGGAAAAATCTTAATGACCAATTACTTCAATAGGTTTTTCATTTGGCCCTGCATGAACATAAAGTCAGAGGTGTAGCAGAACAGCTCCATGCCTGTGGCAGCCAGGTGTATTGTCAGCTCCTGCCATGCTGAATGCAATGGACAACAGCTGCTTTTGTATCCTTCCCCCCCGCCTCCTCCAAAAGACAGTGTCCAGAGCTACTGCCCTGGTTGGCCCTTTTATGCTACTGCACAAAGTCATCTCAAGTAGTGGCACTATAAATGGGGGGGCTAATGATACACTAAACAAAGCTATTTGTTTAGAAATGTGGTTATTTCTTATGTGTACTAATATAAATTTTCTATTTAAGGACATAGACTTTTACCTAGTTTGACCTCAGTCCTGAGCAAAATCTCTGAAAATTTTATTAAGGAGGCCATCATTTACAAGCTGGAAATGGACGGGGTGTTAAGAAGCAATCAGCATGGCTTTGTCAAGAGTAGAACATGCCAGACAAACCTTGTGTCCTTCTATGACCACGTAAGTAACCATCTGGACAAGGGACATGAGGTGGATGTGATTTACTTAGAATTCAGTAAAGCCTTTGATTCTGTTTCCCACAAGATTCTCTCAAATAAACTGAAGGGTGCTGGACTTGACCAGTCTACAGTGAGGTGGGTGGACAATTGGCTTAGAAGCCGTTCCCAGAGGGTGAATTAACTGATGGGATGGACTCATCCTGGAGGACCATCTCCAGCGGTGTCCCTCAGGGATAGGTGCTTGGATCCCATGCTCTTTAATATATTCATTAATGACTTGGATGAGGGGGTAGAAAGTTCAATTATTAAATTCGTGGATGATACCAAGCTGTGGGGAAAAGCGGGCACACTGGAATTATAGGGTCAGAATCCAGGATGACCTTGACAGACTGAATTCATGAGTAAAACAGAATCAGATGAGGTTTAACAGGGATAAGTGCAAAGTCCTTCATCTGGGTAGGAAGAACCCTCGTCACAACTACACGATGGGTGGTAGTCCACTGGCTGGCACAGCATCTGAATGAGACCTGGGGGTTATGATTAACCAGAAGATGGATATGAGCCAGCAGTGGAATGAGGTTGCTAGGAAAGCAAATAGAACTCTGGCCTGCATCAGCCAATGTGTGTCCAATAGATCCAGGGAGGTGCTCCTCCCTCTCTAATCAGCACCGGTGAGGCCTCAGCTGGAGTACTGGGTCCAGTTCTGGGTACCGCACTTCAAGAAGGACATGGATAAGCTTGAGAGGGTACAAAGAAGGGCCACCCCCCATGGTCAAAGGCATGGAGGATAGGCCCTATGAGAGACTCCAAGAATTCAGCCTGTTTAGTCTGAGTAAGGGAAGGCTGAGGTGACTTGATAGCTGCCTACAAGTACATCAGGGGTGAACGCCAAGATTTACGTGAGCAACTCTTCAGGAAGGAACCTTAAGGGAGGATGAGGACTAATGGCCTTATAGAGCATAAACTCAGGCTAGATATAAGCAAGAATTTCTTCTCTGTAAGGGTTGCCAGAATCTGGAACACACTCCCAGCAGAGGTGGTGCAGTCACCATCCTTGGAGGTGTTCAAGCAGAGGCTGGATAGACACCTTGTTGAGCTTGTCTGAGCCCAATAACTTTCTGGCAGGGGACCAGACTTGATGATCTTACAGGCCATTCTCATTAATAAATTGAGCGACTGTGGCATTGATGCC
>NW_017729024.1:4608774-4610008 GCF_001723915.1 Gavialis gangeticus | reverse complement strand
TAGAAAGTTCAATTATTAAATTCGTGGATGATACCAAGCTGTGGGGAAAAGCGGGCACACTGGAATTATAGGGTCAGAATCCAGGATGACCTTGACAGACTGAATTCATGAGTAAAACAGAATCAGATGAGGTTTAACAGGGATAAGTGCAAAGTCCTTCATCTGGGTAGGAAGAACCCTCGTCACAACTACACGATGGGTGGTAGTCCACTGGCTGGCACAGCATCTGAATGAGACCTGGGGGTTATGATTAACCAGAAGATGGATATGAGCCAGCAGTGGAATGAGGTTGCTAGGAAAGCAAATAGAACTCTGGCCTGCATCAGCCAATGTGTGTCCAATAGATCCAGGGAGGTGCTCCTCCCTCTCTAATCAGCACCGGTGAGGCCTCAGCTGGAGTACTGGGTCCAGTTCTGGGTACCGCACTTCAAGAAGGACATGGATAAGCTTGAGAGGGTACAAAGAAGGGCCACCCCCCATGGTCAAAGGCATGGAGGATAGGCCCTATGAGAGACTCCAAGAATTCAGCCTGTTTAGTCTGAGTAAGGGAAGGCTGAGGTGACTTGATAGCTGCCTACAAGTACATCAGGGGTGAACGCCAAGATTTACGTGAGCAACTCTTCAGGAAGGAACCTTAAGGGAGGATGAGGACTAATGGCCTTATAGAGCATAAACTCAGGCTAGATATAAGCAAGAATTTCTTCTCTGTAAGGGTTGCCAGAATCTGGAACACACTCCCAGCAGAGGTGGTGCAGTCACCATCCTTGGAGGTGTTCAAGCAGAGGCTGGATAGACACCTTGTTGAGCTTGTCTGAGCCCAATAACTTTCTGGCAGGGGACCAGACTTGATGATCTTACAGGCCATTCTCATTAATAAATTGAGCGACTGTGGCATTGATGCCTACACAGTTGGATGGGTCAAAGATTGGCTGATGGGGTGCACCCAGAGAGTGGTGGTGGACGGGTCATACTCAGCCTGGTGGGATGTGAATAGTGGGGTCCCCCAGGGCTCAGTCCTGGGGCCTACACTGTTCAACATCTTCATCAGCAACTTGGACAAGGGGGTGGAAAACATGTTGTCCAAGTTTGCCAATGACACCAAAATGTGGGGAGAGGTAGGCATGCTCGAAGGGAGAGAGAGGCTGCAATTAGATTTAGACAGACTACAGAAGTGGGCAGATTGTAACAGGATGGGGTTCAATGTAGATAAATGCAGGGTGCTGCACCTGGGGTG
>NW_017729024.1:4603169-4608719 GCF_001723915.1 Gavialis gangeticus | reverse complement strand
CAATGCCAGACCGCAGCCAGCAAAGCTAACTGCACCTTGTCGTGCATCCAAAGATGCATCTCAAGCCGGTCCAGAGAGGTGATACTCCCCCTCTATGTGACATTGGTCAGGCCACAATTGGAGTACTGCATCCAGTTCTGAGCACCGCACTTTAAGAAGGATGTGGCCTGCCTTGAGAGGGTTTAGAGGAGGGCCACCCGCCTGGTTGAAGAGCAACAGGGCAGGCCCTATGAGGAGAGGCTGAGGGACCTGAACCTGTTCAGCCTCAGCAAGCAGAGGCTGAGGGGGATTTGGTGGCTGCCTACAAACTCGTTAGGGGAGATCAGCAGCAAATAGGAAGGGCCCTATTCCCCCCAGCAGCACCTGGGGTGATGAGGAACAATGGCCAGAAGCTGCTGGAGAATAGGTTCAGGTAAGAGATTAGGAGGCATTATTTCACTGTTAGGGTGGCTAGAATCTGGAACCAACTTCCTAGGGAAGTGGTCCTCGCTCCTACCTTAGCTAAATTCAAAAGGAGGTTGGACAAACACCTGTCTGGGGTCGTGTGATCCCAGTGTGTGCTCTGGCCAGTGGCAGGGGGTTCGACTAGATGATCTGTTCAGGTCCCTTCTGACCCCAAACTACTATGAAGGTCCCTTCCAGTTCTATAATTCTATGAGATTTTGCAAAGGGGTTTAGCATGTGAGCCTATTTCCAGAGTCTTATTAAAAAAACAGATAGAGACACTGATATTTCTATTAGTGTATAAATCATTTTCAGGAAGAGAATGATCTACATGATAGACTAATAGATCTGTTACAGATTTTGCATCTGTAATCAACATTCAAACACACATAAATACATAACTGAAATGGTAAATTTTAACACTTTACTGTAAAGCACTTCTACTCAGGACTTGCTCTTTTTTTTAACTTGTGTGCATTTCTTTCTGCAAATAATCTGTCCAAAAGGCCAAATAGGTTAGCTGTATAGTATACTCCTTAATTAACATGAACTATGCAACTTGCATATGTAGAATCATAGAAAAGTAGGGCTGGAAGGATCCTTCAGAGATCATCTGGTTCAAACCTCCCGCCAGAGGCTCAAATATCGCAATACAAATTATCCAATACAAAATCCATTATCTAATCTGTTGGTAAAACTACACAGTCAACCCTGACATAGCCACCTAATACCCTAACCTGCCATAGGCACAGCAGTGGGACAATGGTGGCCAAAGTCCTGCTGTTACAAGGTTTGTTAAAATACCTTTGAGAGATGCAAGGAAGGGGCCATGCTCCCAGCTACAGAGGAAAGCAACCCCCCCCACAGTCCATGGCAATCTGACCATAGGGAAAATTCCTTCCTGATCCCAAATATGGCAAGTGGTTTGAGCCTGAGTGGAGGGAGAAGACCTAGTAGCCAAGAACCTTTGGGTTTAAGTCCCAGCAGGAACACTGGCACACCCCAGTCAAAATCCCCAGCCTTGTCTCCAGTCAACATACAGTGCTTTTGAGGTAGGTAACCCTCACTACCCCAACATATCTAGCAACAGGATGGCGAGGAAAGTCCTTCCCAGTACCATGTGGCAACCAGAAAAGCCCAGAAATACCCATAGTAGAGCATAGAGAGTACCTAGGCCACCCCTGACCAATGCTTATCCAACCTCTCCTTAAACATCTCCAATGATGGAAATTCCACAACTTCCCTAGGCAGTCTATTCCATTGCCTCATGTTCTAACAGTGAAGAAATATTTCTTGATATCTAATCTAAATCTACTTTGCTGCAACTTCAGTCCATATCCTACTCTCAGCAAGAGAAAATACGTGTTTTCCTCCTTTTTCATGATAGCCCTTCATTCACTTCTGTAAATGATTTGCATTTCTGGGCCATGTCCACATGAGCATGGATGTTTGTTTCCCTGGGGACAAGAAGCAGCGGTACACCTTGTGCTGCTGTTACATGTCATCGGGGAACTCCTGTGCCATGTGCCCCCTGGCATGTGGCAAGTTACCCCAAGTGGGGTAGGGGGGGCTGGGGCCAACAACTGTGCTGGTCCCAGCAGCCTTACCTGGGATTCTGGGAGCCTCAGGGAGCTGCAGCCATGGCAATGCTGCTGCTCAGAGTCTGACCAGCAGCTGGACCAGGGCTCCTGCCAGCCAGGCTCCAGTTTTGGGTGGTGTGCACTGCCCCCGCATGTGCCACTCTGTTTTTTCTTCTCATGGGAATACCTGAATGTTCAGTGTGTGGCATTGTGGATCGGTCTGCAGTGTCACATACTGCACAGCCACGCTCATCTGGACATTGCCCTGGGGTGTGTCCCACAAGCAGGAATGTGTATTTCCCTACGGACAAATAGCAGTGGCACGTATTTGTGCCACTGCTACTTATCCTCAGGCACATCCCTTTATGCATGCTCTGGTGCGCAGCAAATTGCCCCAGGTCAGGTAGGGGAGGCTCAAGACAGCACCAGGGCTGGCCCTATCAGCCTTACCTGTGCTCCTGGGGGCCTCCTGGGGCTGTTGTGGCAGCAATCCAGGCACCCAAAGCCTGGTTGGGAGCTGGAACATAGCTCTGGCTAGCCAGGCTCTATTTTCTGGTGGTGCATGCTGCAGCCACATGCGCCACCCTGCTTCTTTTTTGTTGCTTTTTTTTTTAGATACTGGGATTTCCTGGTATCTAATTTTGTCACCAGATATGCAGCATGGTGAATGGATCCACATGCATCGTGTGTGTTTCACAGTGCCTCAAAAAGCTTTGAGGCACCACAGACCACACATTACCACTCATGTGGATGCAGCCCTAGGGATCATTTCAAATAAGAGCAGGACAGATTCTTCTGTTTACCTGATTCCCTATTGTGTTATTCCAGTTTTACACCTGTGTAACTCCAGTGATTTTGTTATAACTGAACTTTGAAAAACAATTAATATAATGGTGAATCAGGCTGGTGTCTTCTTTCTAGACAAAAATCAGAAGAATCTAAAGGAGTCTTCCTGGCAGATTTCCCGAACCAGGAAAAGTGTCCAATCTGTTGGTCTTGGCAAAATTTGGGTGAAACACTTCCCAAAAAAGCACTAAGACATGTAGGAAGGTCCCACCTATTACAGATGAAACTGAATCCTGCTTATCATAACTGATCAAGGCCAAAAAAAAGAAAAACCCTGCCTCCCCTAATAGCTGCTTCAAAAGAAGTCATCCAAAAGATTACAGTATTTTCCAATTTTAAAAAAGCCTGAGTTTAATGCTAACATATTTCTAACCTCTCTTTATTGAAAAGGTTTATCAAACTAGCTAGCTATCTAGTTTTTTATATTTTACCCATCATTTTAGTGTTTGAGAATCATATATTGTCTTGAAAATGATAATGGTATCTGTCTTCATCCCATATTCTGGGTTCCTCAGACATGGTTTCAGACAAGAGTTCAGTTTCAAACTAAATTCAAACCTCACATTAGAGGTATTAAATTTAATGCAAAAGCACATTACTGAACGTGTGGACGTACCCACTGATGATTAAATGCCTTTGTATACCTATTTCTTTGGAAGTATTGTTCAAGTACAACACATCCTTCAGTGAATCATTGCAAAGATTAGTGAATATCTTTAGCCAGCGCACAGTTTTCCGTAATCTCAAAAACTGGTGTAAATCACTTGCTCATTTATTTGAGCTTTCCCCAAACTATTTAGGTAAAAGATACTTCTCTTCCAGTACTCAGAAAATGTCTGGAAATGTGCCTGAACTTCACATAGTTGAATTCCAGTGTCATTTCATTTGAACAAAGACAGTCTTGCATGTCTCCTCCCACCATGTATGTGAAAAGTCAGTACATACGCAGGGCAACAGTGGTCAGAACTAGAATGCCTAATACCTTATTTACTGCCAACAAAGTCTATCACATCAGTAATCTTCTTTTCTTCCCTTTTTAACAATCCAAATAATATATATACACAAAAAAACCATGTTTTAAAAGATTTTGAATAGGTCTTTCCTATCATGTGAAGAGGTCAGGATAGTCCATATGTTGTGTTTCTGTGAGACAAGTTTCTTTTATAATATATTGGAGGAACTACTGCAGAACTATTGCTATCCAACCAGAAAATGTATCTTTGTTTTAAGAAGTGTTTACCATTCACATGCTAGCTGCTGAAAACTTGAAACAGCTTTGTGTGAGCTTCCATGGTGCAGGAGCCTGCTATATTTGTTCATTGAATTGAGTCTTTGCAGTGGTTGGAGCTGGTCAAACTTATTCTTTGCAGCTAAACAGCTAACAATCTGACTTCCTTAAAATGGTCCCCAGAGCTGTGTGGCCAAATGTTCTTGTGAATAGAGACCTCTATTTAAGAGTCATCTTAACACTCCCATTCACTGAACCTGTGTAAACTGGCAGAAATGCGAAGGCAATACTCAAGATTTACAGAATTGGAACAGGTAACACCGAGAACTGTAAAGCTGTTCTCTGTATGGATTTTTATTTGGGATGGGCTAAGATTAATATGTATTTATGAATATCAGGCACAAACAGCCCCCTAAAAGGTTCTTAGAATGGTTCACAGATCCAAGCTTAAATGAAGAGATTCCACCAGAGATGCCCTTAGAATCTATAGCAGTAGTAGTAGTGGTGGTGGTAGTAGTAATGAGGAACAACTATACTTATCACTGCTGACTGCTTTGGTTAATGCTTAACAAGTTGTCAAAATCAGTCACTTTTATCATTGTAATTTATATAATGATGACATCAGTGCATGTGTGTTTTCTGTACTACAGGCTCTATATTTCAACAAAGTTGAAATAGATCACCCTTTTTTTTTCTTTTACTGCTTTCGTCCAAAAAGCATGGTGGATAATCCAGTGGGATGTAACACAAAACAGGAAGGTGCACTTGGTGAATGGGTTCTTTATATCTGTTCTTCCTTCTCGGTTTTTGTCAAACAGCCACAAATCAGAATTGCATTATTTGATTAAAATGTCTTATATATCATGCTGTATAATTGCTCCTATTGTGTTTCTTTTAGCAACAAAGAATACATGTCAATTACTGTTTGCAGTCTGGGAGATGTATATATTTGTTACACTATCTTCCCTGAAAGGCTTGCAAATAAAATAGTGTTTTTATTTAGTTTATTAACATTATTTAAATGGCAGTATAACTGGCGTTGATTTGCTGCTGCTACCTTAGAAATATTTAAAGATTATTATAACTTAGCTCAACATTCCAGTTTTATCTCTGAAATTAATGCTTTTAGGCTCAATTTATGCCTGTCAACAAATAATGATCATAGATGTGAGCTGGCTCATAATCCAGAGGTACTAGGTTACAATGCGTTGCCATGGAAACTGTGTTTTATTGCATTTTCTCTACTTGATTTAAGACATTTGACAATCATAGCAACTGTTTGCCTGTCTTCCCACATCATAAAAAATTCAAAAACACAAACAACCAATAGCAGAAAATCATACAGTCTTGGACCTCACTATAAAAATAAAATAGAAATGACAACCTTATATTTAACAGGGACCTTTTGTGTATAGTTTATCTCACAGAATGTCCAGGAGTATTGGAAAATTC
>NW_017729024.1:4580262-4598169 GCF_001723915.1 Gavialis gangeticus | reverse complement strand
ACAAACAACCAATAGCAGAAAATCATACAGTCTTGGACCTCACTATAAAAATAAAATAGAAATGACAACCTTATATTTAACAGGGACCTTTTGTGTATAGTTTATCTCACAGAATGTCCAGGAGTATTGGAAAATTCAATCAGTGGTTAGTCATCGAATGGACCTGTCTTGCCTGTGGTTCATTTTGTTTATTGCATCATATATCTTTTATGATCACTGGGACTTTAGCCTGAAACAGCATTTTCTTTAACAAGAGCCATGTTTCCTCTAACGTTGTTTATTGCATCTGAAACATTACTCTTTGAAACCGTGGTACATTTTCAATTGAGCAAAGGTCTGTAACTGAATACTGCATGTCTGTGTTTATTCAGGATCCAGAGTAAAAAATATCCCAGTTCATGTAACATTAATCACTTTGCCAGTGTTCAGCTGAGGTCATTGCCACATTCCTACCAGTATTAAGCCAAGTCAAGATTAATCACGTACATTAAACCCTGCAAGGAAAGCACGTGAAACGGATCTGAAATTAGACATTTGGTAAAGACTGAGCGGGCACTGTAACAAAATATGCTTGCACTGCTGCAGCAAGCATTTGACATGATTTGGGATTTTTCTGCTATGTTGGTGTCAGCTCATCTATATTTAATAGTTTGTTAGTGTTTCTCTTATTTAACTCATTTTGTGAGGTTTTAATAAAACCAAAACAATGCTTTCTGGGTATACAAAGTGTTAGGTTGTAGGGGATCTTTTTCCTTTCTTTTGCTAGCTTTTACTGCATTTTTAGATACCTATCCCACAAAATGTTAAAACCTATCAGAACTGATCATATCCAACAGACATTTTAAATCAGTTATTGCTTATACACTCTCTTTTTCTACATATATATACATATAGTGCAACGTTTCACATTTCAAACAGATATAATTCAAAGTGGGTACATGCTTAAAGTATAAAATATACAACTTAATCTATGTATTTATGTTGTACATGGTAGAATGTAACTATTCCTGTGTCCAGTCTCATAAACTTCTATTAGAGGTTTGTATATTTTTAGGGTGTCATGTTACCGTAAAAGGGTAATTGAACCACAAATATTTCTCATAAAAATGCAGAACATCTTTGTTAAGCTGACATTAAGTTTACAGGTACATATCTTTTCTTTGAGAATATATTACAATTTAAAGAGCACTAGGGTACATTTAAAAAAATGAGAAACCCAGGAAATTCAGAACAATATTAAAAGAAAATGGAACATTTGAAATTATGGAACTGTAACTAGAGTAGTCAGACTAGTTTAATTCTGTCCCTTTGCAATGCCCTGAGAAAATCAGCTACTCATATCCTCTTCTGCACCAATTAGAAATTGTTCCACTTTATCAGTAACCTCAACATATATTATTGCCTTAATCTTAACTGTGTAGTGTTTACCCTGCTTTATGGCCTGCTGTGCCATCACTACAGAGCACTCAATATTGTAACATGCAGTACATATCAGAACTTTACAAATCCCTGATGAGCTAGACAGACAGAGTACTGGAGTCATTCCTCATTAAGGGCACTCAAATGCTGAGTGAAACATTGTCCATTTTCAGAGGGAACTTCATTATGAACGAACACCTCCTAAGAGGCATTAGGAAAGACGCACATGTCCTTGGGTAATTGTAATGACTCCTGATGAACTTCCTAGTCCTTGTCAGGCAGGGGCAGAACCAGGGGGGCTGCAGTGCTGCAGCTGCACCTCCCTCCTTCCCCCCATTTGATTCCTGGTCCACCCAAAGTTTAAAACCAGTTGCTTGGCAGTGGCAGCAGCATTATTTATTCAGGCAGCAGTAAGGGAGTCAATTGACTTGATAGCTTATTATAATCTACCTGATTCCTTCTAAACTGTTCATTCCACAAGTGCTAATTCCCCATTTCCTTTTTAATGGCCTTGATGTTCCACTAATCAAGCTAGCTTGTTGTCTGCAATCCTGCTGAATGTTAGGGGCTCCGGTTAATGTGGCTCCAATTTCATAGCCCTGCAGACTGTTTTTAACTCTAGCTAAAAACATTACCTTAGATGTGGATATTATTTTCAGTGAAGCATTGGATGTGGTGTCAAAATGCTCAAGAAGGCTAGAATTTGTTTTATGAATCTGAAAAAGAGATGCACGTGTAATTATAAGGACTATAGGACTAATGAGACAGCATCTTTTGATTATTTTTGCCTATTTTGTTGTTTTTATATATGATATAGTACATTAATTCACATTCCAATAAAGATATACTTGTTTTTGCTTTGATCTGAAACTGAATAATATAGCCCTAGGCCCCTAACATATTAGTAAAGCTTCTAATTTATTTTTAATGGGAGAAAAATGTGATGAATTATATGTAGTAATGCACCACACTATCTGCATCCCACCTTTTCAAAATCCTAGATCCACTCATGTTGTCAGCGTCCCCACCTATGACTTCTACTCACTATAGAAGGCACAATGATAGACTACTCCAGTGCTCAGTGACCCTTGTACTTGAAACCCCCTCAACTGTAAGTCCTATTGGGTGCATCTACATGTCACCCTGTGGTGATATAGCGATGCGCTACATCAGCATAGTGATCACAGGGGTCTACACGTGATTGCCAGCTATGTCGCCATAGCAGTGCGCTCCCTTGGTATAGCGTGCTGCTACAGCAACATAGCAGTGAAATCTAACTATGCACCATGTGCACAGTGCAGTAACTGCCCATACTGTGCTGTGCTTTAGTACTTCCTTTTGGAAACACGGCTCTGCAGCAACATCGCCATGCAGAAATGTGTAGACGAACCTATTAAGGACTTTTGGGTGCACTGAGCTTTTGGTAGATCACACTTCAGAGTAAAGAGGTTGGTGACTTGGAGAGGTGAAGAACAATTCAGTGCCTCAGGAGAAGGAAGAGGCTCCTGTTTCCCTGGCTTTTGCAGCTCATATTCCTCCTACAGTTCACCAGAGAGAAGGCCTATTACTCCAAACTACAGCAGTGTTGGAAAAGGCAGAAAAGTGCGATTTCTTTCTTTAAACTGATTCTGAGTAGCTTCTCTGCATATGGATTCCTCTTATTCTCATGATCTTCACGTGTGTAAGGTAAAGAAATTTTCTCGGCAAAGAAATTTTCTCACCATATGTTCATGCCCCCAGAACAGTTTCCAGTGACTTGCTTTTCCCTGTATTCCCCATACTAAATGACTTGTGAGTTGGAAATAGCTTCAAGGAGCTTCAAAGACACCAATTCCTGTGGCATCTGTGGAGTCTGTTGTACTTCACAGGGGTGTTTGGAAGACTAATTAATTGTTTGGACTCTTCCTGGAAAGAGTAATATAAATACAAAGTACTCAAATGTTTCCATTTTCAAGGCTTCCAATCTGGAATGTTTCACAATTACTTCAGTAGTTTTAAATTAGAAGAATTCTGTATGTATAGCACATATTAGTTTTTCTTCAGTTCTCTTCTCTCGTGCTTTATTACTGAGCATGGGAGAATTGTTACATGAAAACCATAATGCAGTATGAAACCACACTAAACTATATTATGCTACTGTGCTAACTCTAATCTGGGCCTAATGTGGGACAACAACATTATGGTGGGTTGTTAGTGCCACTACACTTCAAAAAAATGACAGAATTTCTATTTAACCAGGGTGAAAAAGCTATTTCTATTTAACAAGGGTAAATACATATATATGTTTTTATTAGATCATTATTTTTAAATATTTATTGTATTTTGGGTTCCGTTTGATATTTCTGCAGCATTCTTTGATGTGGGTAATGTCACCTGAGGTTTGCAATGACAGGTTTGGTTTTTATTAAATGGTTAAGTGATTAACATTTTTTAAGGTTTGTCATTTTTCTTTGGACCTGTTTCACAAAGGAAATACAGCACTTTGAGGAATTAAATTGATAGGTAAGAACCCTGGCCTTGGTGAATTGGACTGGATGAATTATTGTAGCAAGCTGACATTTGTTTCTTGCATTTATTTTCATGATAAACACAAGTTACTACCTGGATTGACAACAATATCCTGGTGCTACATTAGTCAATATTAACTGTACACCAGTCCTCTGAAATGGGCTTTCTATTATTATCAGCATTTCCTGATGCTCAACCATACACCTGAATGGAAAAAATGAATTTCAGTTGGCTATTTTGAAATTTGTTTTTACTCCAATTCTGGATGAAACCCACCAAAATTTTAATTCTCTCTGACAGGGAGTGGAAGGAACCCATGCTTCAAGGCAGTCTGCAGCCATAGAGCATTGAAGCCTTGTAACAGTGTGTGTGTGGTGGGGGGGAGGTGTCACTTAGACAATTTGCAAGGCATGGGGGTCCCAGAGCTGTGGATGCTGGAAGCCCAGCACCTGTTCCCCAGAGTACTATATCCTCAAAGGCTGGGCCAGCATAGTTACCAAGGTCCTGGGGTAGTGACTTGACTGGAAATCAGAACCTAACCTTATTTCCAGAATATTTTTTGTCAAAACTGAAGTAGTTTTCACAGAACATTTCTGTTTGAACAAATAAGAAAATTCTGACAACATCCTTTCATTTTCTCTGACCAGTTCTGCTCAGCAACCCCTTTTATCATGTTGACATCAATGAGAGATGCAGCCACCTGCTTTTTTTCTATCACACTCTGTCCCATTATTTAGGAAATGGGTAAGGAGCCAAAGGAGCTTGAGGCATGATTACATTATCCTAATGTGGCTGCTTACTAGAATCAGTCATTTTTCCTCTATTTAAACAATGTTGTTTTCCATGACTATACCGCTAAAATAAACTCTAACTTAACTATGCTAGCAAAACATTCTAAGCCATTTCTAGAGAAGGATACAAAGAAAAAAAGAAAATCCATAAAAAGGAGGGAAAGAAATGGCTAGGGAAGGGGAAACAAGAGTGGAAAAAAACAAAAAATAAAGATCCGTTGGAGGTCATTTGAAAATCCCAGTCATTTTCCAGTTGGTATGTGTCATGGATCTCATTGATCACCCTGTAAGGACACTTTCAAGTCACCTTTGATGGATCTTTAACTACTGGGCCTAATATATCTTAAGCTTCTGGAGTTTGAACAGAGTCCAGAAACTGCCTGGACTCTAGGGATTTGAGGTTCTCTAGAGAGTTGAGGGTCTCTGGGGATACTCAGATGCTCTGGGAAGTAGCTTCTCATGAAATCTGGGATCTCTGGCCCTAGACCTATTGCTGACCTTTAGTCTTCATTGTAGTTTAAAAAAGCCTCTCCCAGAACTCCAGCCATGTGGACATTCTGGGGCCCTAATTTAACTTTTTCAGGGGTGTGTAATAGTGGAAGCTGGTAATTTATAGGCCTCATCTACACATTGCTTTTAAGGCATGATTAACCAGTATAGCACAGCAATGAGTAGGACTCTGTACCCCTTACTCAGCCCCGTCCACACCCCAAGGCACAGTGGGGAATATGGCAACTGCCGTTTGCCAGGTTGGGAAAAAAACCCAGCTCTGAGTAGTGAATTCATTCACCAATGAATTCACCTGAGGGTGCAGTGAAGCAACTGTGGGCTGAGAAGCAAGTAGACTAGTCATCTAGCATCCCGATAGAGAATTAAAGGCAGCTGTTGCCAGCCGGAAGAAGGAAGTGACAGGGAGTAGAAGCTCCCATCTGCAGTGCTCCCAGATGTGGGAGAGTGGCCCCAGCATGTTCTGTTATTATATATTGCTGTTAATCCCTGGTGGATGTGGAGGGAGTGTAGGGGTGTTGGAGTTCCCAGCCAACGGTGCCAGGCTTCACATTCCCAGGGCAACAGAGCTTGTTGGGTATTTCCAGTCCTTAAAGAGGAAGGCCCTTAAAAATGGACTGAGATTGCAACAGGACAAGCTATTTCCTTGAGTGGCTTATAAGCCTAAACGTGAAACTAAAGAGCGAACTGATGCTGCCAGCCAATAAGCCTTTTATTCAATTGACTTGGTATGGCATTAAGGTGAACTGCCTCCTGTTGCATTAATTTATCGCAACAGCAAGTTGTGGCAGGTGAGAAAGGCAAGAGGTGACAGGCACCTATAGGGCAATCCCAATTGGGGTAGATCCAAGCCTCGGCACCTACCCATGACACGCTCACAACCAGTTAATCATGTCTCAAGTGATCACCTGGCCCATGGCTGCCCACCCAGATCGGCACAGTGTGCAAAGACAAGATCAGCACAGCATAGCAAAGACATGATCAGGAACAGGAGTTGCCGACAGAAGTGGGGGAAGCAGAGCAGGATCCAGCTGGCTGCAGTTGCACCAGCCCCTCCAGAACCTCCTTGGCTTGCATGGCAGAGACAGGATTAGAAGCTGTCACTGGAGGCAGGGGGAGCAGAATAACACTGGGCTGGGCTGGGCTGCAGGTCCATGTGGGAAAGCAGTGCAGCATGCCCTGGTTTGAGTGGACAGGACTCAGCCCCATGCAGAGCACCATGGGGCACAGACTGCACTACCCAAGTGAGCTATGGTAATAGCTCCACCTCCCTCCCCTCACCCACAGCAAACCCCCCACTCACATATGCACCCCCACCAGAGGGCAGGGGTGTGTAGGAAGCAGGCCTCAGGGCCTGGCCCAGAGCTGTCACCACTCTGCAACCTGGCCCCATGATCCCAGCTTCACCCACCCCTCCCAGTCCTGAGCACTGCTCCCCGCCCACCTAGAGTCCCATAGGGAGTTTTAGTGAGTCGTTGCAGCCAGAAGAAGGGTGGGGGGAGTGCTGACCCAGCCCATGACAGCTCCCCATGTGATCTTCACATCTCCCCATGTGATCTTCAGGCCCAAATAATTGCCCACCCCTGGTCTAGAGGGACCCACAGACACATGCACACATACATTTTGCACATGGTTTCTGAAGCAACGATTGATCAAGACAAAAGTAATAAACCTTGCACTAGTTTGCCTGGTTTCTCACTACATTACCCAGTTCTAGGGTGGCCCCGAATACTTCTTTACAACTCATGGTTTGCCCTCTAAACTGATGATTCTTTCCAGTTCATCCTTCCTTCCAGCTCAGTTTCCCTAACCCTTGCTGGTCCTGCAGTTTAACCAACCCTGCCTCTGCTATGAAAGTGTGATTATTTATTTCCTCTTTCTACCCAAAACTTCCTCTGTGTTTCTATGAAGCTCTCTAAACCTGTCCCTTAGCGTGCATGTGCACAAGTGCACATACACACGCACATATCTTGGCCTTTTTGGGATGTCTACAGAAAGAAGTTACTGCAAAGTAATCTAGGGTGTGAATTTACAGTGTACTAGCTACTCTGTACTAACCCCTAATGTGGATAAGTCTAGTATATGGTACTTCTAGGTACACATTGACAAACCATTTCTGTTTCTAACTCCCCACTCTCCAGGCTTTCTTTCTGAAGATAGGCAGGGGAAATAGTTTCACCTAACCTCCTAAGCGTGCCTCAAATACATCCAAATGAGCATGCACATGTGTTTCCCTGGGGACAAATATCAGTGGCATATATATGTGCTGCTGCTACTTGTCCCTGGGAAACACCCCTGCACGTGCACTATGGCATGTGGAAAGGGGAGGCTGGGGGCTGCACCTGGGCTGGCCCCAGCAGCTTGACCTTGAATTCTGGGGTCCTGCTGGGGTTCCAGCAGTGATGATCTGGGTGCATGGAGCCTGGTTGACAGCTAGAGTGTGGCTCTAGTCAGCCAGGTTCCAATTTCAGGCACTGCATACTGCCACCACATGCTCTGCCCGGCTTTTCTCTGCCGCAGGATTTTTTGACACCAGGATCTCCCAGTGTCAAAAAACCTGCCATGATGCTAATTAGCAATGCAGTGAATCCCTGTATGTGTATCACATGAGGTTTGTGACACTGCAGATGGGTCTGCAGCACCGCAAACCACACATCCACGCTTATCCGGAAGTGCTCCCTTGTCTACTTAGACTATAGTAATTTTTTTCAAAAATCCTTCATAGAGTCTGTTTGAAGGAAAGATGCCACAGCCACCGTCAGCAAAGTGTGGTACATATTAATAGAATATGCCAATTCTCTTAACTATAACTCCATAACGTTAATATGAGGTTACCATTGCACATCAGCAGCCACAAAATACTTCACAGGAAGGAAGCCTTAATTCAATGGCAAGGAAAGCAGGTTTCTATTCCACTGCAGCTTTCATCCACCTTTGCAGCCATTGGGCACGTCTACACATGCACATTTACTGCACAGTAACCAAAATTACTGCACAGTACAGACACGCGACTACACATGCATGCCTGTACTGCACTGTAAATATGGTGACTTATGCTGACTTGAGTATAAATTTGATACCTGCAAATTGGAGCCCGGTATCATGCAGGTATAAGATTTACACTCAATTAGTTACTGCACAATAACGCATGTGTAGATGGGTTTGCCCAGCTACTAGGGAGCTGGCCTGAGCCCAGCCCCAGGGCTCCTGGTTGGCTGCCTCTCCTGGCTTCAGTTTGGGAATAAAGTTAGTTCCAGGTGCAGGCAGCTGACTCTTTCTTCAATTTCAGTTTAAAGTTAGTCCCAAGGGATGGCAGCCATTTGGGCCGGGGGCTGGAGCTCCCCAGGTGACCACAGGGGCACATGGCAGGCTGCTCTGACCTGGGACTAAATTTAGTCCCAAACTGCCTGCACATCTAGATGCTGGCCTGTTCCTACTTACTGCACAGTAAATTTAAGCTGCCATAAATGCATGTGTAGACATGCCCCTTGTGAAGTATTCTCTCTTCATCAGTCTGCTCTGTCATTGAGGATTTTTATTTTTATATAATGGGTCACTATTAGTCTGGAAACCTCATTCTCAACTCTTCCACTGTGGAAGACCCTAGTGGGATACAAAATTCCAGGCGGCATCGCTTTCAAGGTCATTGACAATACCACATCATGGTTGTGATCCCTGGGAGGGTAACATCAAGGATGAATTAATAAATTAGAATTAATAAATTGGACATGGAGAGATTCCCTAAATCCCTGCATTATGTTGTTGTCAAAGCTACACTTACTGTATGAAAGAAGGGTTTGCTAGAGAGATTATTTCCAGATGAATGTACATACATTACCTGGTATAACATATCAGACCCGTTATTTAATTAATTCTGTATTAGTGGACATTGCTCCTTCTGTACATAAATAATGCCAGGGGATAGAAGTGCCCTTTTTTTAAAACTAAAACTTGGGGCCTAATTTTGATCCTATTCCCTCCTGTGATTGCCATGAGTAATTCCACTGACATTCCACCAGCGTATGCAAGTTCAGTGAGACACCCAATGCCATCTTGAGTTTGAAACTTTTAAGAAGCAATTAGATGTATATTGAGTAAGCTATTAAAACATCATTTCATTTTAATGATTTGTATCTGCAAGAGGATGTAAATTAGTAATGGCCTATTAAACTTTACAGTTTAAGTTATTCTAAAAAGATCTGTGAATATTAAAAGATGAAAAAAATAATTGGCTTTTTTTATATACTACCATATCCCATTCAAACATGAAGTAGAAAACCAGAAATAATCCAGAAATTTAGCAGTATGTTTTTTGTCACTGTTTAAAGAAAAGGCTTCCATATGTTGTCCAGCTTGAAAGTTCCCAAGATAATTGCAAACAGTTATTTTACACTTGAAGATGTATTTTTCATTTCTCTGTTTGGTACCATACCTGAGATTGTTCAATTCAGTACACAGATGTATGGAGACCATGAATCCCCAGAGATCTGGTGAAGTCTTGTTATTACAGAGGTTACTTAAAAGTAGTTAGAATATCTGCTGTCTATGCCTGAAAATGCATATCGAGCTTTCTCTGAAAAAGGAAAAAATCAACCCCCCTCCCCTCCCTCCCAAACAAACATACCATCCTGGAGAGGACACTGATTTTCCATATTCTGAGCAGGAGGTATAATGTCTTTATAAAGTAATAATTAAAAGAAAAACAATTACTGGAGCCTTATCTGGACCTTGCAGCTGTACTTCCTCCTTTTTCGTTAGCAGTGTGTGTTCTGAGGTTATGACAAACCATGAAAATTGCATCTTTAGAGGAGTTTTATTCCTTTTCCTATGATTTGATTGAAATAGACAGCTACATTTTGTGTATATATAATTAGGCAGTAAAATAGGCTTTGAAGGCAGATTTCCATTTAGTATGTGAGTCACACACACAACAGTCTTTCATTCAGCAGCCAAAGACTGATCTTTTTAATGCCTCAACTCGCTCAACATGTTTTCTGAATGCTACGTCTTGCAGGAAAAAAAAGAAGGGGTGGGAGGGGGGAAGACGAGGGAGAAATCATCTTTTAAGCCATATTTCTTTCTTTCCTTCTTTCTTTTTTTCGCCCTTCTCAAATGAAAAACAATCTGAAAAGCCAATCTAGCAAGTCTGTGGTGATTTAACCTTATGACAAACTGATTTTTATTGTCTTTTTTTCCAGTGTTGTCCAGGGCAGCGATGAATGCTGTACCAGTTCTAGGCGTATCTAATCCCTCTCATAAAAGGCCATTGTGGTAGTAAAACTGAAACCAATGGCTTTTTCATTCTCCACCTCTCACCACTCCAAAGTAATGGCACTGGGGTCTCCTCTTCGTGTTTTTCTTTTCAGATGCATAGTTTCTCCTTTTAATAAGGCTAAAACAGGGAGAAATAAAAGGAATACAATCACGTTTTCCTCCCAGCTTTTTCTATAAATGCTTTTAGAAAATGAAAATTAGAAATAATTCTCTGCAGCCTTGGTTGTTTTTATGTTATGTGCGATTATTTTGCTTTCATATGTAATATTTCTTTGAAGTGTTGCGATCGCTCTGAAATGTGTGAACATGTGTAAATATTCTGCAAAAAATATCTGGCTCCTTTTATGTTCTTCCACAAGGCCAGATTCTTTTACTGTCCCCCACCACACTAAATCAATGGAATTGTGGCATAGTACTTTCGCTCCTGATAGAGCTAAGGTACTACACTACAGGAGCACGGCTATCAAAATCTAGTCTTTACTGAGAAGGTCACTATTCATTTATTTACACCATGTAGTGACTTGTAGTGCATTCCTATAAACCAATAGGTAGAGAGGTCATCTCAAAAGAGATGACCTGTAATCTAGGTTTAATAAAAAGGAAGTGAAAGAATAGTGAATACAGAAATCAGTTCTGAAAGCACTTGAGAAAGCACTTTCCCCCCCAATTGTTCTACCTTCTACATACAAATACATTCCCGATTTATAATAATAAAACGCCATTGCCTTAAATAGTTAAAAAAATACTATGTTGAACAGGAATATAAGAAAATATCAGCCTCCATTGATTACAAACTGGCTTTTAATCTCCTAGGACTTTTTTAACCATCAAAATAAAGCAAAATTAATGGCTTGGTAAAATGGTTGATGAAAAAAGACAGATTAAGCAAGGAAACCAGATTTATAGCCAGACATATTTCACACAGGATTGTATTTAATCACTTCTTGAACTGGAAACAGTCTATCATTAGTTAGTTAATACTGCTGTAGTTAAAGGTGTCTCTTATATCACCATTAAAAATAAAAACCAACAACATCAAAGGCTATAAAAATATGGGCAAAAATGTTGTGTGAGATTTAATTCACAGGATCACTTTTCACTCTTTTAAACAGAGTCCTTTCTCCCCTCCAAAACTGGAATTTTTAAAATTATAAGAGTGTAAAATAAGAAACCTATCTGTTTATGAATGTTTTCCTGCATCTTAAATGTGGAGGAGAAACAGCATATTAGAAATAGATTTTGCAGAACCCTATTTTATCATCTGGACTGGGCCCCTCTTTCATTAAGGCATGAAATGTCTGTGTCATTTAATTAGCGTTTGAGAATCAGCTGTTTAAGCACTCTTGGCAAATAAGGGCCAAGCTGTCCTGTAGTTGAGCAGTAAGGGCACAATGAGAATGATCACTGTGGAATTTCTTCCAAGTGTTTCTTTTCAAGGGATGGTATTTCTATAGGAGGATGGCCGAAGAACCAGGTTCCCTTGTTCCTGTATGTGATGGATTGTTCCAAGTTCTAAAAGGCTGTCAGGAGGCACAGAAATATTTGTACAGATGATGTGCCTATGCACCAGTTGTGTTGATCCAACCCCTTTCCTGTGTCGTGGCAGCTGCTGGGAAACACAGGCAGCTGTCCTAAGATCCATGGCACAGAGGGGTTTCACACAAAAGCCTAAAGATGTGCATATTTTCTGTGGAAACAATTCCCTTGACTTTATGCTGCGCACTTCCTTAATGCATGTCTATGGATAGAGTCACTGAAGCAAGTGAATTTCTCTTCCATACAGAAGGAAGCAGATTCAGATTACCTGTACTTAACGTAATGGTTCACCTTCCATGTTATTAATAGGTGTATAAGCTGTATATTATACACAGTCCTAAAGATACCCTTGCTGTACTATCTGGGTGATGTAATACATTGCACTTGGCCTTAACATGCTTTATAAATACTAACCTCAAAGCCCCCTGTAAGGAAAGGAATCATTGTTACCCAATTTTCAGGACAGAAAAAAAGATGCACTGAGATCCACATTTTTCAAAATATAGTCTAAGCTACAAAAAAGGGCTCCATTTGCAATCAGAAAATTGCCTGACATGAAGGATAGACTGATAATCTTTCCAGTTTTTTGGAGGGTCTCCTCCACAGTTGCACGCATATTTGGAGTTGAGTGTGTTAGCCAGGGGGGTGCAGATGGTAAGTACCCTGAGCATTATGTTATGTTTCTCATACAAGCTTAGGAAGTAGATATCACCGTGTTGTCTGCCTTCTTTTTTTTTGTTCATGCTGTGGATTTTCCATTGTAAACAGCAAAGTTTGGTATTTCCCCGCCCTTTCCAGCACTCCTGATTCCCATTCACCTGCTTCCTCCCCCCCGCCCCTTACTTTTGGCTGTTCATGCCGTCTGTCCCAGAAGAAAAGGCAGGGAAGGGTTAACTTGCCTCCTTGGCCACCAACACCTTGGCCCTGCTGTCTGGGCTGGGCTCAGTTTGGAGAACAGCAGCCCAGCAGCAGCAATGGCAGCTGGGCCGGTAGGTTAACCCTTCCCTGCCTGCTCCCCTGGGACAGACAGCAGGGGCAGCCACAAGTAAGTGGGGAGGTATTGGGGGGAGCCCCAGGAGCAGGGGCAGGCTCAGGATTTTGAGGTTCTCTCTTCTTTCTTTGCCTCTTGGTTCTGAGTATCTGCCAGATGTGACCTCCCAAATACATTTGTATACCTTCCCAGAGGAAATGTCAGTGTCACAGTTCTCCAAATTTCACTGTGTCTAAATTTAGGAGGAAGAAGACAATCTACTATATTTTAGAGTTTAAGATGTAGTAGATTGTCTTCTTCCTCCTACTCAGAGACTGGCATACCTTACCCTCCCATCTCTATAAACCCTTACTGTTTCTTTCTCTACTTCAAGATCCCGGTCACTGTCTGCCTCCTAGGAACAATGGTTTTACTGCTAATGTACTATCAGGTCTTACTTCTTTCCATAGCCACCTTATCCCAATCCTTCTACTCATTCTGTGTCAGACTTCTGCCTGCTCTCTTTCCTTTCCATGCTAGACAACAAATCCTTCTCTCCAGCTCCTTGCACCCTATGCCTAATTGACTACCTCTGCAAATTCCATTTCGAGACTCATCTCCTCTCTCCCTGGCCTATGACTCCTAGCTTTCTCTCTAATAAAACAATCTAATCCTATCCCCTGAGCCTCAGTTTCATTTCCCCATGCTCATTTGTTCTCCTTGAAAATCTAAAGTGTGGCACCCAGCCATTGCCCTTTGTAACCCTTGTTCACCTTAGCACTATCGTAACTATGGATGCTACCTGAATAAAATATTGTACCTTCATACATCACTTGTATTACTGATTATAATTGCCTGTGAAACTTTGTAATATTTTATGTGACTTTCTATGTGAAAGCAGTAGGTTACAAAATAGGTTGTAAAACATAGTATTAAGTATCTATAAGAAAAAGGCTATGAACATTTTAAAATAGCTTGTTTTTCATCATGCATTCTATTGAGAAAATAGTGTGTATTTTTTTAATGATCTGAATATTTATAAAATAAACTATCTAAGTAAAACTGCAGTTTTGAAATCATTTGATTGCAAATGGAATATCTACAAGGAAGTCAGGGTCACAATTACAGCTCTGACCAAGGTTAGAAGTTCAAACTCTACATTAGGATTTCAGAGAATCATATAAGTTGAAGATAGCAATGACTTAGATCATTCAGCCCATTTCATTGTCAGCACAGAATTGCATTCTGCAGTATATTCTTCAAGTGTTTTTTCCAGCTTAATTTTAAAATTCCAAGCAATGGGACTTAATAACCTCCTTTGGGACATTATATCACTGATTAATACATCTCACTGTCAGTTTTCCCCCCTAATCCTCAGCTGAAATTTTCTGTTTCTTATTTTCACCCCCTCACTCTTACTTGCCCTTGTCTATCACACACACACACACACAAAGTCTTTTATAAATCACTCCCTCCAGTCCTCAGGTCATTTTATTGCTCTTTTCTAAATTCCACTGAGGTGCCTTGTGTTCACATACAACACAGAGCAATACTCACTTCTGTGTCCCACTATCAGAGGTATTGTTGATCTTTAGATAAGACATTAAGATGAGGTTCCTTGTGATTATTCAGATGGAAGTTAAAGTCTCCATGCCACTATTCCAAATGAGAAAATGATAATCTGCCTAATATGGTCACTTTTTAGATAACAATAGATGCTAATGCGTATGGCTCTTTGTGAATTATTTCCTGAGTATACAATATCTGATCTATTTGTCTAAACAATCATTACAATACATAATGTAATGTTTTGCAACATAATATAAGAGAACCTTGAGTGTGAAATGGGTTATATACCATGTTAAAAGAAAAAAAAAACACTGGTTTAATCCTGGCGGGTATATTATCTTCAGCATTGAGACTTGCAGAACATACATACGCTTCCCTGTTCTCCTGGTACAAAAATCCTTTATGAAGCAAAAAAAGAGGGGGAAAGTCAAAGATGAACTCTAAAAAAAAGAAGACAACAAAAGCCCAGCTACAAATTAAGGCAGTTCACAATTTTAAAGAAGTAATTAATTACAAAACTAGATAATTTTAAAATCAGCCATTTCAGAGTGACCAAGACACTGAAATTTGCCCTGAGAAGTAGTTGCTTATAGTTAATATTGTAAACCACTTGTTTAGAGTGAATACTTTTGGAATATTACAAATAAGATGATCTGACTGTTTCTTCCACAAAAGACACAAGCCAGGCCCTTGTGCACACTCTGCTATATTGTGCTGCAGAGAACTGAACATACTGGCCAGAGGATCAGCCAATGACAAGGCTTAAAAGCATATTTCCATAATGATGATTGGCTGCTGGACTGCAGACTCACTTAAGCCTTTAAAGGAAGGAAAACGAGGAGCTCTGCTGAGAAAATAGACAAAACAACTTTCTACCTTTCTGTTGCTTGTTAAATATTCTCTGTTTGATTGCACTGATTCATCTTCTTAAAAAGCTGTTTTGGAAAAAAAAAATGAGGACGCGCTTGTTCACAACAATACTGGCTTGAAACAGCTGAAGGCTTTAACATAATAGTCCTGCATTCTTTTTGCTAAAAATAGATTTTTGCTGGGATGTTTTTCTTTTCACATATGATGCACATCCCTAACTGTATATATAAATAGAGAGGCTTTTTGCCTTAATATGCTTAGCAGTCTGCAGTTGCATTTATTAGAAAGAATATTTCCTATTTTAGAAAAAAACCTCACCCATTTATTGGCCTTTTGTCTGTCTTGTAAAATACAAAGTTATGATTTAATTTGGAGAGTGGGCAGAAATAAGCGAAGGTGAAAAAGCTTCTAAATACTAAATCAGACGAGGCTTTTAGAAATCAGGACATTGGCCCCTCACAAGAGGAGTTGATTCAAGCAGTCTTTCTGCAACCAGTCATGAGGTGTGAATGCTGAATGTGCAGCAGTAATCCCAAATGCCTTCACATGCATATGGTATAATTGTTCCTTTTAAAAAATAAAGCCTGCTTAATAGTCATGCATTAAGTCACACTAGTTTCCCCAAAACTGTATCTATTGTTTTTATCTGAGTTACTGGGCTTGTGTGATGGTATTTTACCTACAGGATGGCAGTTTCACAAGCATTTGTTCAATAGACCATCCTTTTGAAAAAACAGAATGAGTGTATCATGCAGATAAAGGAGAAGCATTTTTGCAATCTCTCCCAGTGACCATTCCTTGGCTGGCTAACAGACCAGCCATTCAGAAGCAATTTTCTTCAGGCTGAAATTATGTGCTGACCGTGGCAGATCACTTCCCATAATAACCCTCCCCCCCACCCAATGCTAAATACAATCTGTCTCCTACTCACTGTAATAATAACGTGCAAATGACTGTAATTTTGCAGACAAGAAACAGCCCCAAGTGAAACGTGTCTAAATAGAGGTCGATTTGGGGGGGGCGGGGAATCAGGCCTATTACCTAAATCTGAAAAATACATATTGTTAAAAAAAAAAAGCAACAGTGATCTGTGTTAAGTAGCGTAAAAAAAGAAGCAACTTGTTTGCTGATCTGAAAATCCTCCCTAGAACAATTGCAATATAAGTGTGTGTTGGAAGCGGTGCTTGTGGAAGGGAAAGTTTTCTTTGACACTTGCAGATTTTCACAGCCCTTTGATGGCATTCACATCACACATCCCAACAACTGAGGCAGGCCAGTGTTCTTAACAGTACTTCTAGCCTCCTGGCTTGGAAGTAGGCAGTTTGCAAATACTTACACTAGCAGAAAGTTATGAGATGGCCTGAATGGGGAGGCTAAGGAATCTCCAGGCAGCAGACCCTGTCTGCATCACAACTCAAGAGCTAAGCAAAATAATCACTTCTCTTCTCCCAGAAGGGCGTTTGTACCCAAACGCTTGCAAAGAACATATTGTCCAACTATTTAGTTGGTCTAATAAAAGATACTACATTTACTCAAAGAACCTGGTCTGCCTGCTTCCTTAGACCAACGGGGCTGCAACCAACACCTCTTCTCCCAGAACCATTCAGGACAGATTTGTTAACACAGTTGTTAATTCTTTTGTAAGGGGTAGATTTTTAAACAATAGCCTTTTTTTCCCCTCCCCAGTGATAAAACCGTGGGAGACTGAGGGCCTTGTGAGCAATTCCCCAACAAACTACTCCCGTTGTTAAGAGCCTGGAAGTGGAGAGAGATGGAAGTGGAGCAAAGATTTGGATTGCTGCTATGAGGAGTAGGGTGTGATGGGTGCTGTCCCTTTCAGCAGATCCCAGTTTAGATGGGCAGATGGGGAAATCAGTTCTCGAGGGTTACAGTCATTAAAATAATAGTTGTCCAAAATTTAAGCAAGTCCTAATTTATATGGGTCCTTAGCTATAATATGTGGCATACCCAGTCCACTGCAATTTTTTTCTAGCCACAGGGGAAGGTGCCTTCTGTTCAGCAAACACTGCAAACAGCTGTGTTCAGATGTAAGAGGCTGGGGCTTCAGTAAGACAACTACATCACTGGCGATCTTTATTCAGATGGAGGGGTCACTGATAACTTCCAAACTGCTTATGTACAGCTTCTCCACTGACACCCGTTTGATGCAAAGTGTCTAGCATGTGAGATGGGCACCAGCAGGCCCATCTCACTCAGCTGGCCAGTATCCAAAGGTGTGGCTTGTCACAGTGTCCTTTGCAGGTAGTAAATCAGGAATGTGAACTTCTACCTGGAAAGCATGATTTATAGGCTGTGTTTTCAATGATTTGTTCAAGGAGAAGAAAAAAAAAACCTTCTTGGTGTTCAGAGTGCATGCACACAAGCCTGCGTTTGTGTGTACACACACACACACACACACACACACACACACACACACACACACACACACACACACACACACAC
>NW_017729024.1:4559402-4580183 GCF_001723915.1 Gavialis gangeticus | reverse complement strand
CACACACACACACACACGCACACACACACACACACACGTTGAATAGTAACGTTAACCAGAAAATGCATACATTGAAATTCCACAGTGGCTAACAGATCAGAACATAAAAACGCATATCTAGTGACTGCCATGCTGGACTTTGTCATATGTGACTGCAGAGATGCAGTATCTGAATTCTCAGTCTTTTGTCCTATCGTGCATTGATTTCTCACAAAGATGCTCATGTACGTTTGTTGCCTACATGTTTGATATGTAACTTTGTTATGTTCCCACCCCTATCCTCACCCTCTCCTATGTAGCCCCTTGCTTGGGTCCTCCATATTTCCTAGTACCTTGAACTTTGTAACTTGAACTTTAACATTTTCTAATAAAGTAAATCTGTTCTGGGCAAAGGGGGTGGAGGAGGGGCTGCCCCTGGCAAGCGGACCAGTTTAAGAAAGGCAAGAACTGTGCCTTAAGTTTTTAGGGGGTGTTGGTTGTAGCTGTGTTGGGTTAAGCTCATAGGCAGACAAAGTTATTTGGGTAAATGTGGTATCTTTTCTTTGACCAAGTAAATTGTTGGAAAAATTGTCTTCTGCCTTAAGTTTTTAAAGAGTTAAATTCAGTTGCAGGTTTGAAGCATAAGGGACCCAAATCTAAACAAAAGACCTGAGTAAGAGGGGTTTTTTTCTTTTTTCTGGAAGCAGCACAAAGCTTGAGAGGAAAGATTTGTGTTACTAATTCTTCTGAAAGGATGTTCACGTGGTAGCTATATGGTTGCTTGCATTCACAGTTCAGTGCTTGCTGCAGTCAATCAGGAAACTGGAAACAAAAGGGTTACCCCCCACACCCAACCAACCAAAAAATGAAATGGAGGGTTTGGGCTTTTTTTAAGCCATGCTCTAGAAATGAACACGAAGTAAAATATACAAGGGGAGGGCAAGCATTACAGCTACGGCATAATAATAATAATAATAATAATAAAAAATCCGAGCAGGCTGCAGTCCCTGAAAGCAGAGGTGGGGGAGGAGGGGAATCCAGGGTGCTCAGCACTGAGCCTGCCTTTAGCCCCCTTCTTAAGGCACTGTTTGCTTTTCTCCTTCACTAAACATGAAAATAATCGCCCATGTATATTAACAGCCTCTCTCTGTCTCTCTCTGGATTTCCTAGCAAGCTGTTATCATTTGCACTGAAGGGAGGAAGGGGGTGCATTTGAAACATTGAGTGAGATTTTAAATGGTCTCTTTGAAAGACACGGGGGGGGGGGGGAAGGAATGCATACATCCTTGCTCAGAAAAGTGCTTTGAAATCATTCTTATTTTTTTTTCTTTAAAAAGGAAGGAGCCTTCCTCCCATTTGTGCGAGTCTTGTCAGGGCTGCTCCCCTCCTTGCTTGGTTTTTCTTTCCGTTTTGCTTTACATCAAATGCTATATGGGCTAATGCTGTAATTGAAATGGGAAACGTGATTTGTATCTTGCTGCAGCAGGAGGCTGGCGGCTGAAGCACTCAATGGAGGCTGAGGATTGCAATGTAGCGTGTGTGTGTGTGTGTGTGTGTGTGTGTGTGTGCGCGCGTGTGACTGGAATCTGAGGATTGCAATGTAGACTGAAGTGTGTGTGTGTGTGTGTGTGTGTGTGTGTGTCCCTCTCACCCCTCCGGCAGCCAAGAGGCGCAGTTAGCCAATCAGAGAGCCCAGTTTCATAAAAGCTGGCCTCTGATTGGGCAGAAGGGAAAGGGCATTGGGAACAAAGAAAAGTCCCTTTCAGGTACAGAGTCTGTGCTTGTTTCACACTTCCCCCTTCCCCAGTCCTGATTTCTGCTGCTCACTGCTGCAGTAAAGGCAGCTTGGTGTGTAGTGTGTGTGTGTATATATGTGTGTAAGGAGATTTTGATTTTTTTTATTATTGTTATTTGGCTCTTGACAAAGGAAGGTTCATGGTCTCTGGTGCTCTTTTTTATTATTATTTTTTTCTTTTTCCATACATAAATCTGTTGAAGAAATTTAGGGGGGGATTTCCCCCCCACCCCCCAAAAAAATAAGCGGCTGCAACAAAAACACACTCAATGCAGTTAGGAGGAAAAGGTCAACTCGATCCAATACAGATCGTAAGTACGGTTGCGTGGTGTGTCTATAGCACTTAGAGGGGATTTATTTTTTCATGCAATGGGGAAGTGTTACGAGTCTTTTTTTTTTTCGTGCATTAACTTAAGTAGTGATTTGGGTAAAAAAAACGACAAACCAACAAACAAAAAAAATCCCACGAGCAGACTGAAGGATATTAGAGAGCACTGGGGCCACACAAATCATACTTGACGGTGCACTGGGGGGAAAGGGGGGGTTAAAACATACCACCTTTCGGTGGGTTTTAAATTAACCAAAAGGGGAGAAAGAAACGAGACACAATTCCAGACCAGTCTGCATTAAAAAAAAAGCACCTTATTAAGAGGATCATTTAAAAAAAAAATGTTAGCAGAGCTGGAGGTTGATTGTCTGCTCTCACATGCTAATGCAATGCTGAACGGGGGGATAGCGATCCTCATTTATTAACAGTGGAGGGATCTCCCGCCCCCCCCCCAAAACCCAACAACTTGAGTTTCTCATTTCCAAGGTTTATTTAAGAAGACATTCAAGCCTGTAAAGTAACCCCCCTCCCAATCCGATCCACGACAAATTGCAGATAACTCGAGGAAAGGTTTATAAGGTGTTTCTCTGAAACATATGCTTTGCCATCGCGTTCAGCACATTTCAGTCCTTCCCAACTTCAGAAAGAGCCGAGAGAAATGTTTCACATTCATAACTTGTAGCCGTGCCAGCAGCAGAAAAAGGGGGAGGGAGGGAGGGGGGGGGAAAGAGAAATAGACCTTAAGTTTTTTTTTGTTTTTTTTTAAAGACCAGATCAGTATTTTCTTGATACGCTTGTCACCCATTTTTGTTCTCAAGACAACCAATTGAGCCCTTGATCCTCACGTGATGTGAAAGGCTTGAACTGTAACAAAATCGCTCCTTTTAGGTGGTTGGTTGTTGCTGGCTCGCCCATCCCCCCCCTCCCATTTCTAGCAAACCAACTCTCTGCTTTCCAATCCATCAACAATTCATTACAGCTTTTAGCTTCCAAACGCCAGCTAATTAAAAATACTAAGCTAAGCTCCGAGACCATCTGACTTCAAGGCAAAAAAAAAAAAAAGAAAAAGAGGGAGGGAATAAATAAATAATCAAAAAAAGATGCAAGGTTTGCTGAAACAATAAGGACCTAAAAAAAAAAAAAAAAAGCTGTCCTGAAAAAAGGGGCGTGTTTTTTATCTCTTGGGACTCTAATTACTCACCACATGACTGATTAGCCTGAGCTCCAGATTTTTTTTTTTCCTGAACAGCAGTTTGGGACCCTCTTTTCCCCCCCCCCCCCCCCTTTTTTTTTTTTTTTTTTAACTATTACTTAAAAGAAGAAGAAAAAAGGAAGCAAATCATATCCTTGGGAGATTTACCTCATTAGAAAGCACGCTCGCCTTCCTCCACTCCCACCAAATGTTTTGATAACCGGTTTTATCAGATCACTGATTTCCACCCCCCCTCCTCTTCCTCACCCTGCTCCTAGCTTTGCTTTTTTTTTTTCCCTTTCCCCTCCTCCCTCTCTTCCCTTTTCTTTCTCCCTCAACTTAGTTCAAGAAATCAGATCTGTCAGGACGGGCGAAAAAACTGCCACTTCCCGACTAACAGGCGGAATCCAGCCCAGATTTTCAGTCCTTTCTTTCTTCTTTTTTTCCTTCCTCCCTTTCACTAATTTATCCCGATGTTAGCACATTCTGTCTTGCAACCACCGGACGCCTGTAGGTTTGTTCCCTGGGATCATTACTTACTGATCAGGATGGCTCTGAAGCCTGGAGCTGAAGGCGGCATGTGAAGTTGGGGGGAAAAAAAAAACCCAACCCATTTGAACGATTCCTCTTTGCTCTTTTACATCGGTGCTTGCTCAGGAACACGAGCCTGGTGCTTGATGCTTCTGTTCTGAATGTGAAATATCTCTCTTCCAGCCTGTAAAGTTGTTAAGGAACAGCAATTTTTGTGTTTTTTTTTTTGTTTTTTTTTTAAAGAAAGGAGGAAAAAAAAAAGCAAAACCAAAAAACACAACAAACAAACAGCAACAACAAAAAAAGGACTCCGTGTGCCAAAGTAGGGGGAGATGTGTTGAACGAGATGTTATTTGGTTTCTGCTGCTCGATCACTTACTCTTTAAGTAAAATGAGGCACAGAATGGTTGCTGAGTCGAGTGGGGACAGCATTTTGATTTGCTGGCTTAATTAAAAAATGATAAAGGATTAAAGGTAAGCGATATGTATCTATGTGTATAACTATTTCGACAGTCAACTGTAAAAAAAAAAAAAAAAGGAAAAAAAAGGATAGATCCCTTTAAAAAATCGTTTTAACTAAGCTTTGTCAAACACACACTCATTTGCGGTCACTGAGGCCACCTTGGTGCAGATCACTTAAAGTGTATGTCTTAATCAGTTTCCTGTACAGTCAGTAATACTATATTTAACAGACTGAGCAATTGTGTGACTTAAGAGTACATTAGTACTGCTTTTTTAGAAGTGTTAGACTGAGCATTTATTTTTAAAAGAAGTCCTCTCTCTTTTTTTTTTTTTTTACCCTGTGGAGTTAAATATTTTCTACTGAATGTACTTTTTTCAGCCTAGATTGTTGTGTTGTGTTTTGTTGTTTTTTTAAGGGAAGTTGCATTGTTTCGATGGAAAAAAAAGAGGTCTTCCTCGTGAAAGAGTAGGTTAAGTAAAACTGGGGTAAAAGAAAAGTCACCAAACTTCAAGAGGCTGGTTTTAAAGCCACAAATCCATGGAATTGCAGTGAAGGGTGAAGCTGTGTCCTTTTCTCTCTTTTGTGCCTAGGTGGTGGTCCAGGAGGGGGGTGGTATATTTCACATGTGCTCCAGCACTAATTCTGTATTTCCTGAGCTTTGTGGATTTAAATCATGTAGTTAAAGTATGTGCCCTCCCAACCTTTTCTTTCTTTGGATCTGACTTTTTAAGACTAATCGTGGATGTTGGGATACAACTAAATTGCAAGATGCTCCATATAGAAGCATCACAGCCTCCAGTTTAACAAACTTAAAAAAAATAAATACCCTGGAAATATTGAATGATCTCGCTCCCCTTACTTTGCCCCCTCCCTCCCCCCCTGTATTAATCGTATT
The DNA here is from genome assembly GCF_001723915.1 of Gavialis gangeticus. Lineage (NCBI taxonomy): Eukaryota > Metazoa > Chordata > Crocodylia > Gavialidae > Gavialis > Gavialis gangeticus. The sequence goes on along the minus strand of NW_017729024.1, from coordinate 4,575,000 downwards.
ATATTCTGGTAACACCCAGACAAGAAATATTCGACTTTTCCCCTCCTCACAGGAAAAAGGTGGACCTGGACTGCAGGGTATAAACCTGGGGTAGGAAGACCAGAAGAGGTAAATAATAATCAAACAAAAAACAAAAAAAAAAAAGCCCAACGGAGATAAACGAATGTCCCCTCATCTCCAAAGGAAAGTTCATCGGATTTTTATTCTAGAGATCTCATCTTCAGGATGTCAGTGAACACTTCCACTGCAGGAAAAGGTGTGGATCCAAACGCGGTTGATACTTATGACAGTGGCGATGATTGGGAAATCGGGGTTGGGAATTTAATCATCGATTTGGACGCGGATCTGGAGAAGGACAGACAGAAATTTGAGATGAATAATTCCACCACCACCAGCAGCAGCAGCAGCAACGCCAGCTCCAAGGATTGTGGGGGGCTGGCTTCCAGTGGGGCTAATGCTCCCTCAGCCTTAGCCGAGGGCCTAAAATTTGCTTCTGTTCAGCCCCCTGCTCCCCAGGGGAATGCCTCTCACAAAGAGACTAGCAAATCAAAAGTGAAAAGGAGTAAAACTTCTAAGGATGCTAATAAATCTCTGCCTTCTGCTGCCTTGTATGGGATTCCTGAGATCAGCAGTGCTGGCAAGAGGCAGGAAGTCCAAGGGCGCCCTGGAGAGGCAACTGGCATGAATTCAGCACTGGGTCAAAGTGTGAGCAGCAACCCAAATGGCAATAATAACACCACCAGCAACAACAACACTATTGCCTCTTGCGGGAAAAACAAAGAGGAGAAACCAGGTAAAAACCAGGGCAGCAGAGGCTCCAAGCGGGATAAGGATGCGGGGAAATCCAGGAAGGACAAGCAGCATGACCTGCAGCAGGGCCACCCCAACGGCGTGGGGGGGGGCAGCAGCCAAGCTCCCCCCGGGCACCTCTATGGCTTCGGGGCCAAGGGAGGCGGTGGTGGGAGCAGCAGCCCCTTCCACTGCGCCTCCTCCACGGTGGGGGAGGTGAGCAAAAGCTCCCCGGATTCAGGGTTAATGGGAAACTCTATTTTGGTAAAGAAGGAAGAGGAGGAGGAGGAGAGCCACAGGCGAATCAAGAAATTGAAAACAGAAAAGGTAGGACAAGCTCTTCTTCCCCCCCATTCACCCACCCTCACTTCTCTGTGTCTCCCTGTGTCTATTAGAAGCATCCCCCAGCTGTGTGCCCGGCTCTCAGTGTCACTTCTGCCATGTATTTGTGTTGGGTCTCTCTAGAGGAAGGGGGGCTCCCCTGTATCTTTAATTTCTCTCCCCATCCCCAAATGTGGCAAAACTTGTCTGTGCTGTGTTGTGTCTGGTCCCCTCTTCTATTTTAAAGGAGCAAAGGAAATGTTCCAAGTGGTCCTGTTCACAGCTTAACGTTGCCTTCCAGCACATGTTGGCAGACTGGAGCGGGTGTGTGTGTGTTGGGGGAGCTTCAGACTTAGATGGGTCTGGGGGGTGGTGTTTTGGGGAGAGCTTCAGATTTAGATGGATCGGAGGGGGTGTTGGGGGAGCTTCAGATTTAGATGGGTCTGAGGTGTGTGTGTTGCAGGGAGCTTCAAACTTGGGTAGGGGCATGTTGGGGAAGCTTCAGGCTTAGCTAGGTCTGGGATTTGCATGTGTGTGTTGGTGGGAGCTTCAGCTTAGCTAGGGGGGTGTGTGTGTGTGTGTGTGTTGTCGGGGGAAGCTTCAGATTTAGCTAGGTCTGGGAGTTTTCTGTTTTACCGCTGTGTTAGAAGGGGAGGCTTGTGTTCCCAAAGCAGAGGAAATTCACATCACTTCTCTCCAGCTCTTCCTTGATTGTGGAAGGGAGGAGAGATGCATCAGCAGATACTTGGCTTCCACTCCTCTAGCACAGGGGTGTTTACTGTACTGGGGGCTCCTGTGTGTGCACAACAGCCAGAAGTCCCTAAAAAAACTGGTGTGGAGAATGGATGGGGAGGACTGAGTTAGAAGACCTGCCATGCTCCTAATTTTCTAGGGGGTCTGGGTGGGGGGAAAGAGGCTGGAGGAGAGGAGTGCACCATATATATGTGAAATACATACCAAATATTTTTCTCTCAAAATGTGGAGAACTAATTTGTCTCCTGTCTGGCAGTCTTTTTCATCTGAGGCCTGTGGGTTTTTGGAAGTGAACTTGCTTGTTAAGTGGATGAAATGTAGGAGAGAAATCAAGTGGTGTGTGGGTTCTTTCTTTCTATTAATGTATGAAGGATGCCTTCTGTAAGAATAAATGGCCTGGTATTGTTAAGGAATGGTGGGGGGAGAGCTGGTTTCTCTTGGCTATTGTTACTGCTCATTCAGGCAGGTTCTGGTGTCAGCAGCAATACTTCTGTCCCGAGGGCAGAAGGTTTCTTCTCTGGGATCTAGGAGACTATTGTTGGCCTTAATTAAGAGTCAAATGAATTCTACAGGTTGTCCTAAACAGAGACAACCTACCACTGAAAAGCAAAACAAAACAAACTCATACCACTTAAGGTTGTTAGCTTGTGACCTGGTTGTCCAGAATTGTTCTTAAATGAGCTTCATTTACAACTCCTCTGACTGAATTCTAAGTTACATGAAAACTTTCTGGCTAGCGTGAAGTGTACTGTTGTTTGCATGACTCCATAGGCTTGAAGTTCCTGGGAATAACACATTATGAGCTGGGTTTTTTATTGATTGATTGTATGACACTTCAATAAACTCTTGGGTTACCAACACTTACAGGATGGGTGCAAAAGTCATATGAGAGGGGCAAATATTAATTTAAGATTTTCTGTATTTTTCACCTTTTAAAATGAGTATGTCTGCAGCCTGTAGACTACAGGTGAATTTGAATAAGCTTCCCTAAACACACGGAAAGAACTAGGCTACTTTAATAGGTGTAAGTTTACACTGTGATATATTAAAGTTCTTCTGTTCACTCTGAAAGGTGTTCTGAAATCCCATGGTCTTTTTATTAACTTAGTACAGTAGGCATTTACTTCTGTTGCCAGTAGTCTTCAAATTGCAGTCCTCTAATCTGCTTTAACTATCTAGATAAATTGCCCTAATCCAGTCTTCACAATGGTTGTGGTTAAAGAGTCAGAGCCATTTGATTGGATTCAGTGGCTGCCTGGAATGTGGGAGGTACTGGCCTTTTGCAACCCCCTTAGCCTTTTAATCTTTCAGCCAAATGTTCACATTCAACAATTTTGTTTAGCTGGCAATCTGAACATTTCAGTATCTCAAAGGCTGCTGTCATGGCAACAGAGATTAGAGTGGTGTGGTTTCTCTAGTTTTTGTGTCCTTTTCACTCACTAGTCACATAGGAAATTGTATGAAGAATGCGTTCACATACATGCAAGTAATCTTAAATCAGTGTAATGTAAATAGGATAATGCATAATTAAGAACAAACATGTTTTGAGTAGTTTGGAGCCTAGGACACTATATTTTTTTAGCTGTTGTCTTTATAGAAGTCTTGGCGCTTGCATTTCCAGAAACTAGTATTGGCACACTGTGACTTTAATATAGGCTTAGCACCTTATGAGTCCAGCAGTGCTTCCCATTGTCTATCACATTGGTGTTTTGGCTTAATGTTTCCTTTAGCGTTTCCCTCCCCAGAGCAGTTTATTTAAAGAGAGCTGCACACTTGGCATTTGAAAATGGAAGAACTCGTAACTTTAAATCCAGGCTATGCTTTCAAAGAAACTTCAGGTTTTTTAAAAAGGATTTGCTAATAAGAGACTGTTTGCAGGGATTTAAGATTAAATCAGTTTTAATTTGGGCTATGCACACACAAGTACTGAGATATGTTTTGCAAAAAACACTTTCTGACTGTAAATTAATATATAATTTTACAGCCTGGGTGTTTACTTGCTAACTCTCGTAGTGCTCACAAATGGGTTGTCTTATACATTTGACTTTGGCCTTATCAGGTGTAAGTTGGTTAAAGTCTAAAATTTAAAACCTGACTTTCTTTGTGTATGTGGTAGTTTGGGACATTTGATGACTTTTGTTTACAGAGTTTGGAGCCGATTCCCAAGAGTTGCAGTCACTGTTTAATTTTCACAGCATGCTTGAATGTCTATTTCTGGTCTATTTATTCTGTTTCCTTGCTGCAGAAAGTCATGTAAAACATGATAAATTGCATCTCATGAAGCCTAATTAAATCAATGACTGTGTTCTGCTGGCTCTTTTATGCAGAAACCACAAGTATGTTGTAAAAGTCGCCACTCCCCTGATATGTGGATAAAGTCAAAGTATGCTATAATTCTAAGATGTTTGAGCTATATTTGAGCAGCCCATTGTGTGGTTAAGCCTCCAGTGACATGTCTGAATAAATAGCTCTGACAGGTAAACTAACCACTTGGACAATCTTTGGTGTTAAAACCTGTTCCCTTTCTTTATTCCCTATTCCCACTTCCCTTTTCTTCTTCTTTTCTTTTCCTTTTTGGAAGCAGTTACTCAGTAAATATTTGCCGGCATGAACTCTTCATTTGTGTTAATTTTGACTTTATAATTATTTTAACTGCATTTGCATTGAGAGAGGTTCAGATTTCTGCCAGTAATATTATATAGAAGATGTTGTTCAGAATGGAAGGCTGGGGTGGGGGGACTTCGGGGGTGAAAGGGGAACAGTTTTGCCATAAAACATGGGATATGAAACGTTCTGTGTAAGGGAGAAAAATAATAGAAGTACATAAAGTATAAGGCTACAGATATGGCTGTAAACTCTGGTTGCTTTGCATCCTTAAAATTAATCAGTCTGGTAGTCTTCCAGGATGGAATATACCTTTCCTGTACTATTTTATTGCTTTTCATTAAGGCTGCATTTCACATCACAAAGTTGTCTTCGGTAAATTAACCCACATGTGACTGGTATCATTAATTTTATTCTTCTCTCCTTGTATCATTTTTTTTAACTTCATTAGGGAATTCTGTGCACAGTTTACCAGTGGGTGTAAATCATTTAAGAACGTGTTTTGATTAATGAGTTTATGGAGATATGCTTTTCATGTATTTTGTCCCCTGCAAACTCTGCTTCTTGGGTGTAGTTTATTCACTGTGAAATAAAAGGGCAAAAAGGTCACTTGCTGTAATTAAAGGACAAAGTCTATTGTTGTTTGACAGCAAACTGTTTTGAAAGCTACATAAGGGATTTAGCTGTTAAAAACATTGATAACTATGGATGTCTAACAATAAGCACAGCTCAAGGTTCTTAATGTTCTGTAGCGATGTCTAGTAGTGTGACAGTGCTTTTTGAGCTGGGTGAAGAGGTGTTGCCCTTTGGCTGGGGAAAGCTTTCTGCATGAACCTACTGACCTCTAAGAATACGTATGACCAGATCTTCTATTGAACTCCTGTGCAAGGCAAAAGTTGCAGGGGCACAATAGAAGTTAATCTACAACATTTATAAAACAAAATACTGAAGGCGACAAGGTTATTCTAAACTACTGGAAAATATATTTCACTTAGGACATCAGTAATTTTACAATTTTAATAACTTCATAAATACCCAGTAAAAAGGGAAGGATTGATTGTCCAGATGTCATGGGGTTAAGCATGTTCTTCATGTTAAACTGCTTTGCTGCAAGATTGTTTTAATTAGAGTTATATAAAGACTTATTTTGCCAAAGGAGCATTTTATAGTCCAATAAATGAAATGTATGTTAAAAGCACTAAGCAAAAATGTCCCGTAACCACAGAGGTGTTCAATAACCAGATTGAAGTAACATAGAAAGTACCATCTGTTCCTAGTTTTCAACATAAAATAGGAATCAAATAGCTTGCTCATATTTTGACTCTTGCTTTTTTATTATTTAAGAAGTTCACCTGGCACTTTATAGAAACTTTCTGAATTGCAATAATATGAGCAAGACTGTGAAAACACATGTTCATACATATATTTAACCAGTTCCATTTTTATTTAAAGACATTTCCAGAAGCTCAGTCATTGAGGAATTTATAATAGTGAATCAGCTCCTGGAGGCAAACGCAATGAGGGTCAGTTCTTCAAAGATCTTACTATTTAGCTAGGATCTGAATTATTCTGTCAAATTTTCCCCCAGAGGCAAGAGGGGGAAAGACTCTCAAAGCATAACTTTAGTAAGCTCTTATCAGTTATCTAATTGTACATGATAAAACCATTGACTAAAAATTTCCATGCAGAGACTTTTCTGCTGTTCAAAGAAGTGGCCTAGGAATGTTGATAGCTGGAAAATTATTGTTTTAAAGATATCTTTAAATTCTGAACTGTTAGGCAACAAGATTCTTGGCTGCAGACTATGAGCCCTGGATAAAACAACATCATCCGGCCTTTGTTTGAGGTCTTTTATTGAAGCTAATGACTGGTCTTGTGCCGCCCTGAGATAAATGACATTATCTCTGAGTGGGCTGACAGGAAACAGACATGTTAATGGTGAAGCTGCGGGGAGGATCTGCTATAGTTCTGACAAAAGAGTAAAGCATGGACCCCTGGTTGTGATCATTAACACATAATGCATTCCTGCGTTTCCTATGAGGGCCATGATAATTGGAAAGCTATTTTATCAACAAGGACTTAAATCATAAATCTGAAACGCCTAGATTCTTTGCATGGGAGAACTACTGTGGGTTTTGTTAAGAAATGTGTGATCTGGGTTTTAAAAATGTGTCAGCCCTAGGATGGGTGAGATTGACATTTACTGAGAATCTCTGGTCTGCTTTCCATTAATTGAACATGTCTTTTGGATGTTAAGCATGATATTCCCCTGCATTTCGGCTGTGTTGTTCTTGTGATTTGCATTTGTAAAAGTGGATACAAAGCCAAATGCTTCTTGTATTGTTCGTGCAGATAATCCCATTGATTTCAGTAGGAGTGGGATTTATCCCAAGCTTTGTTCAAGAAGTACACTTTTACCCTTGGGAGAAGGTATATTTTTCTGTGTAAGGACGGGCCTGCACGTTACTAGCAGAAGAGAGCGAGGGAACATAAGAGTCCGCCTTACAAAACTATGGGTCTGGTGGGAGGCAGGGATACTTACGCAGGTCTGCTTCTGCGTTATCCGTAAGAGAAGTCCTTTTGCTTAGCACTTCCAGTGAGAAAACAGCTGTGTTCCATACCAAAGAGTGCAATGGGCTGTACGAGTCTTAACACATTTCCTGTACACTTATAACTTGGTTGAGGCTTTGTAAACCAAAAAATGGTTTTGCTGCAAGTTGCCAGGTCTTGCAGCAGCTACATATACTATATTGACTTCAATTGCTATGCAGTTAGTCAAAGAATTCAATTCAGTTGTGAGCTACTAGGCACCGGTTGTTGGCTACCTGCATGGGTAGGGACTACATGTATGAATAGTTTGTAGGAAATAAAATCCATGAAATAAAGACTGAAAATTTTCAGGGAAGAAGTAGTTAGAAGACTGGGGCCACATACAACATTAGACCCGTGATTCACAGCCAGACTGCCATGACACCCTGGAGTGCCTTTCAGTCCTTTCAAGGATGCCCTTCTAGTCAGTTGTGGTCTTTCTGAGTTCTTTGCAACAGATGAATTGGTCTGTTACGTTTCTGTAGGCAAAAAAACTCCCAAACAAGTGAAATTTGGGAACTGGCATCTTTCTGAGAGTTCCTTGAGTCTAAAAAGGTTGAGAACCACTGCATTAGACCTTGACTGTCCCAAAGGAGATGCCTACTGTATAAACAGTTGTGAGATCTACCATGCATGTATATCCTTTACAGCTCAAGCCATAATGTTTTAACTCAGTTTGCATGCAGTGTATTAATGGTACCTGTACTGTTACTGAGCTTGCTCTATAAAAGGGTTTATCAGTTATAATCCCTATTCTCCCGTTCATTTGACGGAGGTTCACTTCTGGATGCACAGTTCATTTGAATGAAGTGAAGTGCAGGGGTGAGGGTATGCCTCTGTAGACACACTCCATAGACATACGGACTAGACCCATTCCACAGTTACATAGGCCGATTATAGGTGCGTGCAGCCAGCATGCTGCTGAAGCCCCACTTCCATGGGCCAAATCAAGTGGCTTCATGGGTTGGATCCAGAGGCCATAAGGTTCTTGACTCCTGGTATAGATAACTGATTTTATCTACGTTACAGAGTTTCACAGTCTCACGCAGCTTCAAATACACGCAAAGTTCAGTCTTTCCTATCTGTTCCATGGTAGCCAGTTGAATTTATGTTTTAGTAAATTCAGGGTCTCTCTTGCTCTTTAGCAAGGATAATTTCTGTTAAATCACAGCTTGTAGAGACTTATCAGATGGTGTGTTGGGTAATTCTGTGCTTAATCCATTAAGCACAAAGCATGTTTTCCACTATACTTATATAATGTCATAACATACAGTTATGATAGCCAGAATCTTCAGCATGTCATTATATATCTTCATGAAAGGTTGATGTGATTATCCAGATTCTTAATTGTGCATTGTTTCTTAAAATAGAAATAGCAGGCTACATCCTCATCTTGTCAATAAGCAGCAGCTTTATTAATTCACTTGTACCAGCTGAAGATCTGAATCCATATATTGCAGAATCTGAGGTTATCATTGTTATATTTACAATATAAGGCTTTTACTAATAAGTATAATTTAGAAACAGCGGTTATCTTCCCCGCCCCATCTGTGCATAATGTCTCTTTGTAAGTAAGGATTGCAAACTCATGATTGTTCCCTCTTTATTACTCACAGGCAATTATATAGATACACAATGCAAACAACTGGTTAGAATTCATTAATTTATACTTTTTCATCCCTTTTTTGAAAACTACACTTGAAATAGTGTAGTTAATACATGTTTTCTTTGTGTATTCACACCACATAAACTTAAGTCATTTTGGGTGCGTCTACACATGTACTTTACTGCTAATTAGCTCCACAGTAAAGTGTCACCATCTACATGTGTGCCGGTATTAGACTGCAGTGAATTAATTAACTCCACCATAAGATAGTACCATTGGGGACAGTACTATACTATGGTGGAGTAATTTACACCCGCTGCAGCACATGTGTAGATGGTGTCAGGGGCTGGATGAGGCATGAGGGTGCTAAACTGCAGGGGCTGCCTGCTGTTTAATTCACCTTACTTGTAGCACCCTTGTGCCCCAGTCAGCCCCTCCGCTGCCCAGTGCCGCCACCTGGAGCCCAAGGTTGATCCCCTCCTCCATCTGCTGTGGTCCCAGGCACATGTGCAGACACTGCCCAGGAGTAGCTGGCTCCAGTGTGAATTGTGCCAAAGTTTATCATGTCACGCTAATTGCACATGTAGTTGCACCCTTTTGAAGCTGGTTTAGAATTAAAAACCTTTCTTTAGATCACATGTATTCTTCAGTCAAACCCATAAAAAGATCAGCAGGTGAGTGCAACCAAATGAATTGGCAAGGTTCTTTGAGTAGATATAATATCTTTTATTAGACTAATTGAGTATTTCTTCATGCTGTGAAGTTTCCATTTCAAATGGCAAAATTCGATACCTTCCACATTGCTGTGTTTTTGGTTGTAGCCATATTGGTCTAAGGACATAGGCTACAACCAAAAACACCAAATGATTTGCCATTTGGGTAAATAGTGAAGCCTGAGCAGTACCATAGCTGAGGCATCACTAATCACTGTCTGTTGCAGATTCTCTTTAATTCAGACCAAACAGTCTTGGCAATTGGAACAAATTCTTACATTTCAATGAAAGAATGTAAAAGTTTTGAGGGTAGCTTCAGTGATAATCAAGTTGCTTGCATTTTTTTGAGAGGGAAAGCAAGATAGAAAATTCAAGGGTGTAGGAATGTGTATTTGTATACATATCTGTATATACACACATATGTATTATATTGCTGTTGAAGTTTGCTTAAAACTAGCTTTGGAAGTAGATCACTTAAATTAGGGACACGTGTTGAATTATGATGGACTTCTGTTTAGATAAGAGTTTTGAGCTTCATCCATAGTGCCCCCCCCCGCATTGTCTGAGGCCTTTATAACTGCTAAAATCCTGAGTCCACATGGTGAATTAAAAAGAAAATTGCAGTGTGAGAAATTTAATCATATAAGCATCCCTTCTTCTTTATGTAAGCAATGTTACTAGACCTGAAAAAACGATGTCACATTTCCAGTCTTTTCATCTGTAGTGTGTCTTCAAAGACTATTCAAAACAATGCTAATGTCTACTTATACTTGAAGTTCTTTTTCTTAGTAAATTGAAAATAAAAAATAATTTTGATAAGTAGTGCTTAGCTGTGGCTAGTTGAGTTGCAGGAAAAAAATAATTACTGAAAAGATTTAAATTATTACTGAATCTAGTTTGTCTTTTTTCTCATTTTTATGTCAGTTGAGCCTGAATATTATTCACCAGGCCTATCCCAGCTTGAGCAGTGTGCGTTTTGCCTCTTGGGAATCTTCATTGTCAACTAGCAGTGTTAGAAAAATTTGCCCACAGGGACATTTAAGCATATTCCAGTAATGCCATGTGAATGCAGCTTTTACAGTTCAAAGTCTAAATGAAAATATATTGATTACATTTTCTATTTTGCTTGGTAGTTTTTAAAAGCTGATATTCAGACTGTGGAAGTGTCTTATCATGTTAACCAGGAAGCAGATGGCATTGTGCCACTGAAGTATAATTTTACTTAAAGGAACTTTATAGGTTTTGATGTGTTTTCTTTTCCTCTTATTTCCCTGATGGCTTCTTTTTTATTGAAGGGTAACTTGAGGAGACCTGGTAGCAATTTTATTGCCTTCCCATGATAGTTTGAAATAATAGCTTGGTCTATGGTTGCCAGTCAGCTTTCTACCAGTCAGCTTGATTCTGGTTTTTATCATGTGGCAGTGGAATATAAAAAGTATATGTTTGTAGTTTGTCCTCAGAAACTGGCTCTTTCTTGTGCTTCAATTAGCAACAGAAGACTAAGCATCAATTGGTCACACTTTTGTAAACTCCTAGAAGTTACCTTCTTTCATCCTTTTGATTAAAGAAAACTCCCAAGTTTAAGCTCAGTTTTCTGAGAGAGCTTGAGGCACATCTGCTGTGTTTAGTTGCTTGCACTATGCAGTTTAATTTTGTACACTGTTAGTCTTTCACATTTGCCATTGACTTAATTCGGAGGTTTTGCTGAACTTATTTTCTAGCCACAAGCTCACCCCACTCAAAAAACACCTTCAATAATATTTATACTGACCTATACTAGAAGAAATGTTCTGACTCTTGTCTGAGCAGTACTACTATAAGTAGTTGTTAAATAAACTTAGCTTTTATAGGTTTTGGTTTTTTTCTTCCACCTCAACCATTAGGAAGAATGAAATGCAACTTGTATCCTCCTTTCACATAGAGTACAGGGCCAGACCAAATTATTTTTGGATTTCCTGTCACCTTCTTGGCTGATTTTTGTGGATGGCTCATGTTAAAAGAATAATATTGTTTGAATTGGAAGGCTTGGTCTTTGGGTTTTCATTCTTCGTGGAGAACTGTTTATTTGCGTGTGGTTCGCCACAGAACATGGATAATACTATCAAATATGGGCTTTATTATAGGCTTATAACTGTAGAGCAATAGTAGTAGTTGTGTGTTTCTGGCTTTTTTTTTATTGCCAGTTCTTTTTTTTTGGGAGATGGAGATGAAATTAGATCTCTGTCTGCAGCAAAGTGTAAACATGGAAGTAAACACACACAAGAAATTTTAGTTGAAAATTCAGTAATGGTCTTGATGATTCAGTAATGGTGTTAGAAATGTTAGGTAAGATAGGCCAAATGTCTAAGACATTGTTTATTTGGTTGGCTTTTATCCCCCCTCTAAGGATCATGGAAGATATACCATAAGTCTGTTTTATATATTGAACAGATTTGATGTGTTTATTTACATTAATTCCTTCCCTATGTTGAATGTAGTGTGGCATACATATTAAGGTCAAATTATGCTGAGTTGTGGACTTTAAGGGAAAATACCTAATTTCTGTTGTGATCTGATCATGCTGCAATATTGTTTTCAAATCCCAAATGAATGAAAAAAAAGGTAAATTCTCATTCTCCAATTTTCAGCTGGTATCAAGGTGTAATTTGATGGAACTAGACCAGTTACTTATTGTGTTAACAATTCAAATATGCTACTGTTTTAAAAATATACCAGGTGAGACATGGACGGTTGTATACATTTGCACTCCTTGTCCAAATCCTTCACCAGTCTTTCCCAGGATTCTGCAGCAGATGCCAGACACTGAAGTAGAAAGCAAGTCATGTAGCTGTTTGCATTACACCATGTCTATCTCGTCCCCTACAATTTATTTTCCTCTCTTTATTCTGCTCCAGTGGTTCCTATTATTCCCCTTTTTGAAAAGATTCTGTTTTCTTTTATTGACTTGTGGCTCCTTATTTCTTTGTTTTCAGGTTATCTCGTCATTACTAGTGTTTCTTGGGGGGGGGGGGGTGATGGTAGTTGATTTTGAGTCTTTTATTTCTTTCTGTTCTTGTTCATGGGGAGTCTCACACTCTTACTCATGCTAAGTAGGTGTTGCTTACTTTAGTAGTCCCTAAGATAATACACCCTGAATAAGTACTCAACAGGAGTACAGATTAAAGAATAGGGTTCTATTTTAATACTGGGAGTATTCCTGTAATACAATTCAATTTATGATTTTTACAAGTAGTGTGAATAGTTGCTTTACACTTGCATTTCCCTTCTCCACCACCCCACTGAAAATAATAGTTCCATAGCTATATGCTGTTATTACTGAGATATGACTGAAAGAACTGCATGCAGTACAGTGAAGCACATTCATTTTCATCTAGTACCCGTTTATTGCCTTGAGCACTGTAAATCTGTCAGCTCTTCACGATGCTTTCACCTCTTTCTTCATTTGCTCCAGCTTCTAGTTTGACAATGTTCCCCTGAGGGAGAATTCTAATCTGCTTCCAATTAGTTGCAAAATGTGACTGAAATTTCCACATTATGACTGCTGTTTTACTTGCACGCATACATCTAGAAACAAATTAATGCTCTTGAATATTTATTTTTTGAGCCCTTGGATTTACTTTCGGAGGAAAAGTTGCCAACTGTTGTCGAATTACTCCAAAGGTTTACTGTTTTCCTCAAACTCTAATATTTAGCATAGAATTAAATGTCTTTGGTTATATATGTTAAAAAAAACCTTTCTAGCTTTCAAAAATGCTTTAAAATTTGTTGCATATGGAGAAATTGTATATTTAGTTTTAACCATACTGTTGTTCCTTTATAATCATTCTGCCAATTCAGTATCCAACAAATTGTATTCTGTTGGCATTAATACTATACTAACCCTTTAAGTCTGATTTAAGATACTGCTTAAGATAAATCCATTGTTTATTAACAGCCCTTCTTCTGCCTGCCAAAAAAATCTACAACTCTAAATGTAATTATATGATTGGTGGGGGGAGTCTTGGAGTCGTCTTATTTCCTGGTCTTGGCAGCATGATAATAAATTGGGCTAATTAAATTGTGTGTGCACATGCACACTCTTGTGTATCCCTTTTATATATCTTAGGATGTACTTCTGCAAAACCTTAACCTGTGGAAGCAGTCCTCATGGTCTTCAGGACTCCATTCATGATGGCTGTACTAGTTTGTAGGGGATGCTGTAATTAAAAGATACTGCATTGAATACAGTCTTGCTGAATCAGACCCTAATTCATGTGACACTGGGGAAAGCATTGAACTATTATAATCCTTGTTTAGGGAAAACTAACATTTCTACTGGACTGTATTATGTCTCTAGTAGCATATATGGAGAAATGCTGTGTATTTAACCAGTACCAGTAGCTAAATTTATAGGTGCAAATCTTTCCTAGATCTTAGCACTCTGCAGCTTGGCAGATTGATGTCAGCAGCCGTAATAGGCTTTAAATAGGCTTGCAGAATTTCATTGAAAATAAATTGCTTAACTTGATATTGCTAAGTACCTGTCATTTCTAAATGAGATTTGCACCTGCAAACTTAGCTTTAGGTACACTATCAATACGTCTTTTATTTATAGACCCAAAAATAAAATAAAAAAATCATCACCTATCATATATCAATGTGGTAGCATATTAGTCCCATATCTTTTCTATAAGTTCCTTTATCTGTGCATGTATCTATGCATCTATGCACTCACGGACATGCACATGCATGCACACACAAACACAGAGAGCATCTTTGGGTTCATGCAGAATCTTTAGAACTTATTTTCAGTCAGCAACACACAGGACTGAAAAAGACCAAGAAGATGACCTTGACATTTCTGCTTTTCTTGGGTGATGAAATAAGATTATGGGATATGAAGTTTGGAGACCTAGTGTGCCTGTAGCTTTCTAAGACATGCACTACCTTCATATGCGTTGGTAAATGCTCCAGCGACATTTCCCCCCCCATAAAACATCAAAGCTATTGAGTTTGAATTCAGTAACCAGGGTGAATTGCAGTTGCTATGACTTCTTAGTTAAAAAGAGAATGCATAGACAATTAAAATTTAAGTGGAATGCATGTATTTGCAGCTTACAATAGCTGACTTTAAGACATCCAAAGTGTTTTAACGAGGGCCAGTACATAAAAAAACACAACACACACACATTATTAATTTTGCAAGCAAAAGCCAGGGTGCCTCTGAGAAGCATTAAATGCTTTTGTTGATGGCTTATAGTTTTATAAACTCTAAATGAGCTTATTACCTTTTAACCATCATGAGCACTAAATAATAGAAGAACCTATGAGCCTCCACGTTGGACAGCAGCCAGGCAGCTACAGAAAGAAAAAAGAAATGAATGGTTTAATTGTAGAGCAAATCATTTGTTTACAGATTAAGACCTATTTGGTAGCCAAATCCTATGGACAAGGAGGTGAAAGAATGAGGCACAGAGGTACAGGAAATGAATGTCTGGTTTTATATTTTGCGACCACATTCTGCTATTTTTACTTTTTGCTAAACCAGAGAAGGCAGAGGGGAAAAAATGAATTGTTTAATGGTGAAGACTGCTGAGCAAAGTGCACATATTTAGAAACAGCAAAAGAGTGGGGGAAGGGAAGTGTTGGTACGCCTCTAGAGTCTGACAGGAACCTGACAACTTGAGCTGCTTCCAGCTAAGGGGCACCAGTTGTTGGCAAGAGAGCTTGCCTGTTTTTTTTTTCCTGAAGTTGAGAAGAGAGCAAGCAAGGCAGAGAGAGAGAGAAATGCCTCTGTTAATTTGAACAAACATAATATAATCTCTTGAACCTGTCTCTGAAATGCAGTTTGGCCTGCTCACAGAATCTCTTAACAATAAAAAAGAGGAGTTCTGTAATGGGCCTTTGTTTCAATATCCTAATTAATTAGTGGCCAATGCTAACATTAAGAAGGGCCTGCGGTTCCTACTTTATTGTTGTACAACATTTTTTTTTTTAAAGAGCTGCTGACTAGTGGCCTGTGAGTTTCAGGATATCATTTTCATGACTCATTGATTTAGATGATCAAAGGCAAGAAGGCATTGTAGCAGCAGTGATAGTGTCCTCTACAGACTCTACATCAAAGTTGGTTTAAGATTCTCCATTCTAACCTCCTATTTTTCAGTTGTTTGTAAATTTCCAAAACTTCCACCTTTTGAGTTGAAAGTTTCCTAGCAATCTTTAAGGGTTTCCTCCTCCTCCCCCC